>NC_138046.1:2354816-2705943 GCF_964194185.1 Rhinolophus hipposideros | reverse complement strand
AGCTCTCCTGCTTATTTCACAGGATTGTGATGATCGAAAGAGATAAGACATACCAAAGCACTTAAAAAATATAAAGTACTGTCCAAGATTAAGGTGGAATCTTTATTTTAAATAAGGGTTTCTTAAGTGTTCTTTTTTCTTCTCCCACCAATGAATTAAAAATTAAAGAATAAAAATTGGGCATCACAAACTGCTATTACTATTATAATTTAATTGTTACATCACATTTTGTCCATCTTTCAGAAATATACAGAATATGAGTTTTGTAAACAAAATGGAATTATGTTGGTACACCCCAATTATTCAGAGGTCCTTTATTTAGCAACCTCAAATATCTAGAACAGAGCCTAGAACCCCGCAAAGATGGAGGGTGAAAACCCCATGTTTGGGAACAAAGTCTTAATACACTGAGACCTCTCACTCTGTACCTGTAAGAGAGGCTTGGCACCAATCTCACACAGCCTCTTTTTTTAGTGTTGTGTTATTAGGTTGGTGCAAAAGTAATTGTGGTTTAAAAGGTTAAAAGTAACTGCAAAAACCGCAATTACTTTTGCACCAATCTAATACATAAAACAAAAGTTACTTACCAATATAATGAACTTGTCGGACAACTAATTAGAATGGGAGAAGGTGTCTACTAGATATGAGAAAACTGATACCCTAAGAAGGCACAGTTAGCCGTGCAAACCACAGAAGAATTCTAAAAATAACTGGCGAAATAAAATCACTTGGGACTATTAACGTAGGGGTTCAAACTTCCCTCTACACCTCGGTAAACACTGAGTGTCTCACTGTATGTTCCAGTAGGTCATTTGCGTAGTGATGCTTAGTCCTCAATAGACAACAACATCTGACATGACAGGACAGGGAAATCTCAAAACATTCTAGAAAGATTTCCCTCACATTTCACAATCTTCCGTTAATGGAGTACTTTAAGTTACGCAGAACACCCACGAATGTGGGACCTCTTACGTGGTGCCAAGTAAGAGAGGCGTTAACTGTGTATAAAGCTGTTAGGTGAGAACAATATCTCATTGTAGTTAGAAAGAAATCTGAGGTATAGTGTGTTCAACCAACTCTATTAGAAACTGTCTTAAAAATACGTAACAAATTCTGAAATATTTCATAAGGATTTTTAAATCTTTAATAACAATCAAATATGCTAAACACAAAACTTACCCAGGACACAATTGAATAATTCCTGATGTAAGATGTATGTCCGAATCTTACAGGACCCTAACTATATCACTTATGAATATCAAGTATTGGTCAAAGCTGTACATGTAAATGCTGAAGACGGACTACCTCCGACCTGGGTTGAAGTGCTCAGTTCCCGCTTGCTGGTTCTCTAAGTTGTAGTAAATCAGCCTCCTTGTCGTGTCACAGAAGGGCTGTAAGGGTCAAATGAAGTGATGTATGCCGCCTAAGTGCAAATGCGACGTAAACTATACAGTAAGGTTCAAGTGTGAAGTGTGGCTTCGCGTAAAAGTTGAATGCAGAAAAAAAAACATAGTCTGTAGGAGTTTATTGGTTTGCGGAGTTTCGAAGAAATAGGGGAGTACAAGAAAACCAAAGGCCTACTTAGTCTATCATGTAACATTGCCATGGGGTGGCAACCACAGCCACAAAGTAAGCGGTCTTCCCTTCGTCACTGGATCCTGCTGCTTACAACTTCTTGCTTTTACTAAATCAGTCCCCCTCCTGGACTGCCTTCTTACTTTCCCACTTCTAATCCTTACCCATCTTTTCAGGACCCCGCTTGAAAGTTACATGGCCTTAATGAACCTCCATTCAGAGAGCTCATCTGCTTAGCTGACAGTCTTCCATGTGCATCCTTACAAAACAGTTTGTAGATCTCGTTCATGGACTTCTCTAGATGAGGAGCCACAAGAGGTTGGGGATCCCTTCTACCTCAGCGTAGCAACTTGCATAGGATGAGCAAACAGTCAAGTAGTTCCTGAGTGTTTGCAGACTGAAAGGAGACATGCTATATAGGCCCGTGCTAAAACCCTCTTTGAGTGGACAATGCTGTATTTGAAAAATCTTCAGAGATAGGCAGTAGACAGTGCACATGTCTCGGAGGCCACAGGAGTTGCATATAATGGCAGGTTATTTGCTGAGTCATTGAGAGATTGAGGGAAGGGTTGTTATCAATGTTTGTTCATGAGGGAGCAACCTGTGGGCCCTTTGCAGTTCTACTCTTGTACCACAGTAATGATGCTGTCCACCAACGGCTTTTTCCAAGGGCAGTTCTGTTCAACACACATAATGTTCCATTCTCACATTTAAATAAATACAAAGGAAGAAATAAAAGTTGCATTGTAATTTATCATCACATTTTTATTATCTCACCCTTCATTCCCCAAGTTTTATTACTTCTCTGACTGCTGTGGTATCGTGTGGCAGATATTGACCTTTTTTCAGCATAATTCACATGAGGGACTCCCTCCCTGGCGTCCCTGCCTGCCGTTCTCTGCATTTTCCTAGCATGCTAGCCATAAAGAGGCCCCTTTCTTCCCTGCTCAAGGAAGCCTATCAGAGTACCAACGAGAGTGACACTATTATAGGAACACTATTAAATCTATTCCAGTTTTTATTTAAGTAAATCATGAGTGACCTTCAGTACTCTGTTAGCAACAAAGTATTTCCAACAACTGCAACAACTTTGTTGTAAATCGTTGGGACAGTAACACAGACTTTGGTTTTACATTTAGGGGCATGGGTTCAAGTTGCAGGTATGCCACTGATTTGCTACAAAACTTTGATCATGCTTATTAATCTCTCAGCCTCAGTTCCTGTAAAATGGCAATAATCATAAAAGCTACTTCACTGGGGTACTGTGGAGATTAAATATAGTATGATTTGAAAAGCACATTTCAAAGTGAGGGTTGCTAGATGGGAGGTGGGGTGGGGATGAGGGAAAAGGGGAGGGGATTAGACAGCATAAATGGGTAACTACAGTATTGCCACGCGGATATGAAAGACAGTTTGGGGAATATTATCAATAATGTTGTAAAGATTTTATAGGGTGTCAGATGGGCACATGTTTTATTAGGGAGACCACTTCATGGTAGATGCTTGACCACTGCAGTGTACACCTGAAGCTGAAGCTGAATAATATTGTATGTCAACTATAATTTAATATATTTATAGTCACGGAATATGGAGTACAGCATAGGGAATAGAGTCAATGGAATCGTAACAGCTGTATACGATGTCAGAGGGGTAGTAGATTGGGGATGGGGGTTACCACTTTGTGAGGGGTGTAAATGTCTAACTAGTACATTGTTTTATACACCTGAAATTAATAACAATGATGATGATGATGATAATAATAATAAAAGAAAAGCACATTTCAAATATAAGCCCTGGACAAATCTGAGGTCTGCATCCCCACATGCACCTGTGTCGTTCTCCTTTTCCACACTTGGCCCGTGGCTTAGGCCCTCAACTACAGATTGCTTTGTTTCATTCCTAACTTTCTGTTCCTCAGGACTTCTTCCTTCAGAATCATTCCTTGTAGTTGATCCAGCTAATACTCTCAGATCCCTGTCTTTCCATTAGAACCAGCTATGCTAAGTCCTAACTCCTAGAAGTTATGCTTACTGTGCTCCTAGTGATGAACTTGAATGCACTCTAGGACAGAAAATAAAAGTCCATATTTTAGAATTCTCCATCTCTCCTCCACTCCCAGAGAATGCTCTTCTCTTGCCCTGCCAGTACCGCCAGTATATACCTGCACACGGCCCAGTCCAGAAAGACAACTTAGGGGATGCAGAGGAAAGGGATTGAATGCCAAGAACAAGAAAGGTGGAGAGTCTAGGGAAGACGGGACCTCAGTTCTTTAGATGTATTGGCATCGTCCAAATTTGTAGGGGAACCTTGAGTGATAGGGCCTGGCCCTACCCACTGCTACTGTTCCAAGCTTTCACTCCATTTGCTGCAGCCCAGGAGAGCAAAAGGCAATTGGAGGACTAGGACTAACTGCCCTTCATAATGTTTCTTGGGCCTCCACAATGAAAAGTCATGGCTTGAAGTCCGTGCCAAGCAGAGAGCTAAAGCAGAGACCCCCACCTTAGGAGTTACAATCTCTATTGTTGCCTGGATTTCGGATTTCTTTCCCAGGCCAAGACTCCTTCTCCTCCCTAAAAGAAGTGCCATTTGACATACATTTATACAAAAAGCTAAAGTGAACTGAAATTAATGTTTCAGGAATCTCCTCAAAAATATCAGAGACCCAATGGGATACTGTAAGACCAGAACTAAGAATCACCGTTTTGGTGTATTGATCTCCAACAAAGGACCCGATCCTTTCTCCCAGTGGGGATGAAACAGGCTTCTGATGGAAGAGTCATGATCTGGAGAAAACATGATGCATCCATTTTTCTTCATCATAGGTTTTTCTCTATTCTCAGGAAACAGTTTAATGGAGGTAGCTGTCAGGGGGAAAAAGAATCCATAGGTCAGATTTGGATTATGTGCTAGATCTTAAAAAGGCTTTTTCCAAATTCCCTGAGGTCCTATACAAAATCATTAATAAAGGAATAGCTTTTTTCTTTCCAAGGCTGGGCTAAGTGCCATGGAGATTACAGAGGCTTTGTTCACATTATTGATTGATAAGTTCAAAGATTTGGGATGCATTTCTTGGAACAAACACCAAATAATTTAAAATGTTTCCTTGTTGTCCATTCAATGAAATGAATTCATTCAACATCATGTCCTTAAGAAGCATACCAATGAATGTTTAAACCATATTCCCTATGATCCCAGCCCTTGCATGTGTTCAGACCTGCGTGACAGAAATAAATACAAAGCACCCTTACTGCTATTCTGATTAGGATCTCTTTCCTCGCCCTTTTACAGCGAAATGGCAGACTTGAACTAGGCATTCCAATCAAGGCTTTTCTGAAACACTTTTTAAGCCATTGTTCAAAGTTGTCCTATCTACCCTTGAGTCTGTTATCATTTTTCTTTTAACCTAACTTTTTACTCCTAATTCCAATTTGTTTGTTTCTTTATTGGTTACATATTTTTTTGTCTTGCCTCCTTCTCCTATTAGATTGGCAGTTCCTTGAACTAAGAAACCATGTCTAGGATTAGTTCCATAGCAACATAATACACATGTCCAGAAAATACTTATCAATAAAATTATTACCTTAAAACCCATTTGCCCCAAACCCTGCCTGGGTCTATCTTATGCTACCCATGCCTTTGTTTAAAAGCCGTAACTGCATATAACATGGTAAACTTGATCAGAGCTCACAAAAAGACAAATTGGATCTAGAAACACAAATGGACAACCTTTGAGAGTTTTACATATTAGTGGCCTATTTTCCACATTTTTAGTTTGCTTTTGCCATATAGAAATGTGTCCCGTTTATGGAGCACTGTGTGATCTAATTTATTGAACAGAATGGTAGACTAGACCGAGCATTTGGTTGAAAATAGATTTGGAATTCAGATGTAGTTCAGCCTCTAACTAGCTGTAGGACTTAGGTGAATCAGCCTCTGTTTAATTTATTGGGCAAGGGAGAGGAACAGCCAAATACCCATCCTGATCACCTCACAAGGGTATTAACAGGACCAATACATCAGAAATGTATCAGATGAGATCTCACTGTGGTTTTGATTTGCATTTCCCTGATGATTAGTGATGTTGAACATCTTTTGATGTGCCTGATAGCCGTCTGTATGTCTTCCTTAGGGGGAAAAATGTCTGTTCAGGTCCTCTACCTATTTTTTAATCAGGTTGTTTGTTTTTTGTTGTTGTTGAGTTGTATGAGTTCTTTATATGTTTCGGATATTAACTCCTTATCAGAAATATCATTTGCAAATATATTCTCCCATTCAGTTGGTTGACTTTTTGTTTTGTTGATGGTTTCCTTTGCTGTCAAGAAGCTTTTTAGTTTGATGTGGTCCCATTTGTTTGTTTTTGTTTCCCTTGTTATTGGTGTCAAATACACAAAAACTAACACCTGTCAGAATGGCCTTTATCAAAAAGACAAGAAATAACAAATATTGGCGAGGATGTGGACAAAAGGGAACCCTTGTGTACTGTTGGTGGGATTGTAAATTGCTGCGGCCTCTCTGGGAAATTGTTTGGAGGTTCCTCAAAAAATTAAGAATAGAGCTACCATATGATCCAGCCATTTCTCTTTTGGCACTTGTTGGTAAAAAATGCCAGCCTTTAGACACACGTGTAATTTATTTGAAAAAATATTAGCTCACTTTTATTTTTTTAATTAAAATAGAATGCTTTATTAAAATACCAAAACAGTAATATGAATAATATATTAAATATGATACACAGCAAAATTCCAAAGCATCTAAATAATACATCGCTCACTAATTATTAACTGTTATGATGCTCATTATTTTTAAAGCAAGTTTATTGAGGTGTAATTCACATACTATATATACTTCACCCATTTAACATGTACAGCTCGATGAGGTTTAGAATGTCCACAGAGTTGTGCAACCATCAACAAAATCAATTTTAGAACATTTTCATCACCCCAAAAAGAAACCCTTTAGCTATCATTTCCCCAGCTCCTTCATTTCCTCCCCCAGCGCTAGGCAACCACTAATCTACTTTCTGCCTCAATTGATTCACCTATTCTGGATGTTTCAGGACAATAGATTTATACAATATGTGATCTTTTTCTTAGCATATTTTCAAGCTTCATCCATTTTGTAGCATGTATCAATACTTCATTCCTTTTTTCTAACGTGGTAAGATATATGTAACATGAAATTTACCATTTTTAAGAATACAATTCGGTGGCACAAAGTACATTCACAGTGCTGTGCAACCCATCACCATTCTCCATTTTCCAAACTTTTTCATCCTTCCAAAGAGAAATTCTGTATCCATTAAACTGTAACTCCCCATCCCCCATTCTTACCAGCCCTGATAACCACTCCTTTACTTTTTGTCTCTATGACTTTTCCTATTCCAGGTACCTCATATAGCAGAATCATACAATATTTGTCTTTTTGTGTCTGGCTTATTTCAATTAGCATAATGTCTTCAAGGTTCATCCATGTTGAAGCATGAATCAGTACTTCATTCTTTTTATGGATGAATACGCGTAATGTTTCATTGTCTGAATAGACCACATTTTATTCATTTACCAGTTGATGGACACTTGTGTTATTTCCACTTTGGGCTTTTAGGAATACTGCTGCTACAAACATCCACATACACATTTCTAATGAAAATATGTTTTCATTTCTCTTGAGTATATACCCAGGAGTATAATTTCAGGGTCAAATGGTAACTCTATGTTCTACCGTTTGAAAAACTGCCAGATTATTTTCCAATGCAGCTGCACCATTTTACAATCCCACTAGTAGTGTATGAGGAATCTAATTTCTCCACATCCTCACCAACACTTGTCTTTTTGATTATAGCCATCTAATGGGTATGAAGTGGTCTCTCATTGTGGTTTTGCTTTATATTTCTCTGATGACTCATTAGTCAAGCATCTTTTCATGGGCTTATTGGCTATTTGTATCATCTTTGAAGAAATGTCTATTCAGATCCTTTGCTCATTTTTCAAGAGGGTTATTTGTCTTTTTATTATTAAGTTCTTTATATTCCTGTATTCAAGTCTTATAAGATATGTGATTTGCAGATATTTTCTCCTATTCTGTGGGTAGTCTTTTTACTTTTTTCGTGGTATCACTTGCAGCACAGTTTTTAATTTTGATGAAGTACAGCTTATTTTTTTCTTTTTTCACTTGTGTTTCTCATTATTTTTTTTTACTGTTTCTGTTATAATTTAGAAAATAAAAACGCAGGATAAGTTTTCTACTCCCCTTGTGATTTGATGTTCGGTCACAACTCAAGTGGCTCTGCTTTTTCTATTTACTTGCAGGTCTCCATAGCTTCTTTACAATTGTAGTCTACCTTTGCCATCTTAGCTTCCCTGCAGAACTGGATAGTCTAAACTGGAAGACAAGGAGCCATTATTTGCTCTTCTTCGCCTTTCTATATGGACTGTACCTTCCTGCTTACAGTTCGCAGAAATGGAATGTGATTATGGTCATAGAGACATCTGTGCATTAACATCTAACCAACCTATACATGGTCTCTTTAATAATCGATTGAATTTTGCTTACAAAGACCTACTATAGCAATTATTCAGTAACACTTAACTATGACATTAGCTATTAGGCGCTAGCATCCTGTACTTTTCAGAATAGCTTAGTTACAGAATGTTTTAGCAAAAGAATTTGTCTGAGCTGATTGCTATCCAAGATAAAATTTCTGCCAGAACAAAACTCTTACACATTTAAATCAAGGACCTTCGATGGCCTCCACGGTTCCTTTCAGCCATGAAATTATATTAATTTTAGGCAGAGTTGAAATTATTTCATTGAAACTGTTTAACATATCTAATTCATTTATCCTGGACTAAATAAGGAAAGTGCTGTGATGCAGACCTCAAACTCTGTTCTGAAAAATAGCTATCATCGGGGTGGCCAAGTGGCTCAGGTGGTTGGAGCACCGTGCTCCTAACACCGAGGTCACCGGTTCAATTCCCACATGGGCCAGTGAGCTGCGCCCTCTACAGCTAAGATTGTGAACAATGGCTCAACCTGCCGTGAGTTGCCGTGAGTTGCCGTGAGCAGCCAACGGCTGGCGACCGACATGGGCCAGTGAACTGAGTCCGAGAACAACGGCTTGACTCAGAGTTGTGGGGGGAGAAGGGGGAAGGGGAGAAAAAACTATCATCTATTGCTTTCTGACTCTGTTCCAGGCACTGTGCTAGGCTCTCTCGTCCTCCCATCACCCCTGCACATAGATGGAGGTTTTTTTCGTTTTAAATACACATAGGCGTCACCCTCTGAGATGCTAAGTCATTTGAGCAGAGGGCACAGGTAGTGAGAAAAGATGAGAACAAAAATCAAGTCTTCCTTGTCTTCGTTTACCCCTCTGAGCAGGAGTCCATTTTGCCTTTTTGATGCGTCCAGACCTAATCTTAACCTTAAAGTAAATATTCATGTTGCACTTCTCTTGTCTGAGTTTTGGGCAGGCTGAGCTTTCTGAGCTACTTAGCTGGAAGCTTTTTCTGGCCATAAGCATTCCGCTGGGGTTACAGGGCATCAACTCACATTACTGTCTCTGGGTGGAAAAAAGGTAAAAGTGAATCTTTTTATTAGTTTCAGGTGTACAAAACAATGTAATAGTTAGACATTTACACCCCTCACAAAGTGATAACGCCCTCCCCCAATCTACTACCCCTCGGACATTGTGTAGAGCTGTTACAATTCCATTGATTCTATTCCCTGTGCTGTACTCCACATCCTGTGACATGAATATATATATATATAAAATTATAGTTGACATTCATTATTATTCAGCTTCAGGTGTACAGTGCAGTGGTAGGACATTTACACAGTCCATGAAGTGGTCTCCCTAATAAGACATGTGCCCATCTGACCCCTTAAAAATCTTTACAACATTATTGATTATATTCCCCAAACTGTCTTTCATATCCCCATGGCTATATTGTGACTATTAATTTGTACTTTCTAATCCCTTTACCTTCTCCCCCTCCCATCTAGCAACCCTCAGTTTTTTTCCCTATATCTTTGCTAAAGAACAGAATAAACAAACAAACAAAACAGAAATAGACTCAGAGATATAGGGAAAAATTAAAAGTGAATTTTTTTCATGAAAGTTTAGACTCTTTAATAAAGCTGCAAGACATGGACCCACCCCCAAAGTGCTATCTTGGTAATGTCCATCTCTCTCTACCACTAAATCGTTTTAAGTTAGTGGATAGGACCTTGGACATTACTGCCAGTGGTATACAGTATCATTAATACACCAAAATTTAGCTTCAATTTTCCCATTTCTATACCAGAGAAACAATCTTGTACTGTAAAAAGAAGCCTATACTATAAGATAGAAGAGAAATGAACAGAAAATTTTTAGGTTGCATTGCATAATTTTTTAAAGTTTATTTGTAGCTGTTAAACATCTGCCAAGTACATATTTCTTAAAGGAAAAGAAAAAATTGGGGTTGTTTTTTTCCTTTCTTTGAGCATCTTGGGCATATATTCTGGAGACTAGTGATAGTAAGTAATTATAAATATTAGGATAAGATGAACATATCAATCTTTTTCTGTTCTAAGTGAATGATGGCTCTTGGTCCCATAAGCTGTAACATACATAAGTACAGAGATTGAATTTAAGACATGGGAGAAGCAGAAAACAACCATTATATGGTCAAGTGGTAGAAACATTAGATGAATACAGACGTAATTGTCAGAGGTTAGTCATGTTCTTTAAAAACTTTTTCAGAGTTGTTAAGCTCCAACTTTGGACCCTCACTTTATGTATTTTATGTCATTGAATTCTCATAACAATCCTGTAGAGTTGGTATTATTCTCATTTTACAGATGAGCAAACTGTGGCACAGAAAGATTAAATAATTTGTTCAGAGCCACACAAATCGTTAGTGGCAGATGCAAGAGTTGATCCAAGATCTTCTTGACTCCAGAGTTCTTTCAACCATACTGACTTGTGTCAGACAGTTGTTGTTTTTTTATCCAGTGCTATAATCAGCCTAGTCCTAATAATGCAACAGCATCTGAAGCATACAGTTTGAGAGGGAGGGGAGTGTTTAAGGGCCAGAAAATGGCTTCTAAGACAGGGGTTGTAAAGTGAAGATATGGGCCTCACCTCTTCTGAAATGATTAATTTCAAATTGTATACTTTATACCAAGAATCCCAAAAAGTCACTAGTATTTAGAGTTGAGACGGTCAGTATGGGGAAATGTTGCTGCTATTGCTTTTGAGACTTAAAGCAGCTGCTATTGCACCCCCCCCCCAGATGATCCTACTTCCACCATTCTTACTTTTACTTAACAGTAACTGTGAATGTCAAATCTTGTTTTATGCACGAGGAGCCAGTTTCCTTGCTACTTATATCTTTCCCCCAAGAAACACAAAGAACTTTACAAACCCACAGAGGACTGTTGTATAGAAAGAGGACTTGGGCCACACCAAGAGTGATCAGTTTAACATTCCACAAATTTCCAGTAAAGCTAGGAATGATATCTTACATGGCTTTCCATAACACTAGTAAATCTCCATCTCTTTAAATTTTCCTAGACACTCTTTCACTATGTTTTATTCCTTAAATCGTTACTACTGTCAGAAATCCCCTTCGTTATCAAAAAAAATCTATTTTTGAGGATGTTTTGTGCTCTGCTGATTTTTTCTTAAAAAAGAAAATAGGAAAGTTTGTGTTTCTGCCAAGATGGAGAAACTCCACTCTTTCTAGGTCCTCCCTCTTACAACTAAGAGCCCCTGGACATGACGCAACAAACAAGACTCTGAAAAGTGGACATAACAAGGCAGACTACCTAGGATCTTGAGAAACAATGCAGCAGTGGGCTCTGTGGGTTTCCTTTCTGCCTCCCACATATCCCAGACAGAACTATACAGAAGCCTCCAATCCATAACTTTCAACAGGCACAGCCAAAACAAAAAACAAAAAAACAAACAAACAACCCTCTAAGAAAAGCCTGATCCCCAAACCTAAAGGAAAGGGGGAAAGAGTTGCCTAACAACAGAGAATCTTTTTTGGCAATACCTGCCTTACTCCAGCCAAACAAACACCAATGGAAAAAGTTGCACCACCACCCCTACTGCCCCACAGCTTCAATAGGGCCTAGTAGGAAGTGCATCTTCCATTCCACCCCTTCCCACAAAAAATCAGGCAGTGTACTCTCCTTCCACTGCCGGGGTAGTGTTGGCAGAACTAAGCAGGCAGTCCTTCAAATCCCCCTATCCGGCAGAAGCAGATGGTGCTCCTATTCTCTTCCAGAGTAGTGACAGCCCAGTCCAGTGACAAGCTAAATTGCCGCCCAGAAGTGAAGAGAGTTAGCAGCTTGGTGCAGGCAATGCTAGTTGCACTGGACTTCATCTCCATGTCAGTGGGGCCCAGTGGGGAGGCTGAGCTTCCACCTCTTTCACATCAAATAGACTAAGGGATGCATGTCAGAGCTAGTAAGCACTCCACTTCCCCCCCCCCCCAGCCCTGGTGTCAGGAAGGCCCAGTGGGAAGCTGAACCTCACACCCACCTGGCAGCAATGAGACTGAAAGAGGCAATGTTAAGCAGGGCTAGTCAGCACTCATGTCCCCCCTCCCCTGGTGTCAGTGGGGCCCAGTGGGGAGTAATGAGGCTTAACAGCAGTAATGAGGCTTAACAAGGTGGTAAAAGGTAGAGCTAGTTGTTAATGTGCTTCTCCCCCTCCTTCCTGGTGTCCGCAGGGCTCACCAGGGAGCTGACATTATATTTCCATTCAGAGATAACAGAAGCCAGAAGCTCTGTAGATCAGTGCCCCACTTTCACTGGGATAGTGTCATTAGAGCCAAGGGGGTAACTGAACTTCCACTCCACCCATTTACAACAAGGAAGTGTGAGTCAGTACCCCACTTTTCCCACGGGGAATGTACACATGCACCCAGCCCTCACATTATACCTCGACACAGGGACTGCCTGCTTTTAAAAGAAGATTAAATGGGATCCAGAGTCTCATAATATAGTACCCAAAACCTTCAGTCAAAAATTACTCGTGGATGAGAACAGACACCAACACTGAGATGAATCAGATTTTATCAGACAAGGATTATAAAGCATCCATAATAAAAAAGATCCAACAAGTAATTACAAATTCCCTCAAAACAAATAAAAATATACAAAATCTCAGCAAAGAAATAGAAATTATAAAAAAAGAAGCAAATAGAAATTGTAAAACTGAAAAATACAATAACTGAAATAAACTCAGTGGGTGGGCTCAATAGTAGAGTGGAGATAACAGAAGATAGAATCAGTGAACTTGAGGTCAGAGCAGTAGGATTTACTCAATCAGAATAACAGAGAGAAAATAGACTGGAAAAAATGAACAGAGTCTCAGAGAATCTGTGGGACAATAACAAAATATCCAGCATTCATATCATCGGTTTCCAAAAAGAGAGAAAAAAGTACTGAAAGAGGACTCAAAGAAAGAATGGGTGCCTTTAAAAGGAAGGAAATTCTAACACATGCTACAACACGAATGAAACTCAAGGATATTATATTAAGTGAAATAAGCTAGTCACAAAGAGACAAATACTATATGATTCTACTTACATAAGGTGAGGTACTGTGTTTCCCTGAAAATAAGACCTACCCCGAAAATAAGTCCCAGTTAAGACGGTCAGCCAGACAGACGCATTTAGTATGTTATGACGATGTTCCAGAAGAAGGTGACGTGACTGTATTTGAATAAATGTAGATTGTTGTACATGAAAAAATAAGACATCCCCTGAACATAAGCCCTAATGCATCTTTTGGAGCAAAAATTAATATAAGACCCGGTCTTATTTTCGGGAAAATACAGTTTAAGTCCCGGCCTTATTTTCGGGGAAACACGGTACCTACAGTAGTCAAATTCATAGAGAAAGTAGAATGATGACGGACAGGGGCTGGGGGTAGAGAGGAATGGAAAGTTGTTTCATGGGTATAGAATTTCAGTTTTGCAAGATGAAAAGATTTAGAGATTGAGTGCACAACAATGTGGAGGTACTTAACACTACTGAACTGTACACTTCACAATGGCTAAGATGATAAATTTTATATCATGTGAATTTTATGACAATTTTTCAATTTAAAAAAGAAACAATGGCTAAAACTCCCCAAATTTGGCAAATACATCAAGCTACAGATTCAAGAAGCTGAGTGAAACCCAAATATAATAAACCCAAATAAATCCATGCCAAGACACATCATAATTAAGCTTCTGAAAACTAAAGAATGAAAAAAATCTTAAGCATAGCCAGGAAAAAAAATGATGCTTTACTTATAAGGAAACAACAATTTGATTGTCAACAGATTTCTTATTTGAAAGCATTGAGGCCAGGAGGAAATGGTACAATGTCTTTCAAATGCTGAAAGACAACTGTCAACCACAGGTCTCTATCAAGAGAATCCCTTCAGGAATTATGGGAAAATATAGGAATTTTCAAATGAATCAGAGTATTTGTTGCTACCGTGTTTCCCTGAAAATAAGACCTAGGTTGACAATCAGCTCTAATGCATCTTTAAAAGCAAAAAATAATATAAGACCTGGTGTTATAGTAAAATAAGACTGGGTCTTATATAATATAATATAATATAATATAATATTATATAATATAATATAATATCGGGTCTTATATTAATTTTTGCTCCAAAAGATACATTAGAGTTGATTATCCAGCTAGGTCTTATTTTCGGGGAAACACGGTGGCAAACCTCCACTTAAACACTGGCTAAAAGGGGTGGCCAGGTGGCTCAACTGGTTAGAGCGCGAGCTCTGAACAACAGGGTTGCCAGTTCAATTCCCAATAGGCCAGTGAGCTGCGCCTTCCACAATTAGATTGAAGACAACGAGCTGCCACTGAGCTTCCGGAGGGGTGGCCAGATGGCTCAGTTGGTTAGAGCTCGAGCTCTCAACAAGGTTGCCGGTTCGATTCCCACATGAGATGGTAGGCTGTGCCCCTTGCAACTAAAGATTGAAAACAGCAACTGAACTTGGAGCTGAGCTGCGCCCTCCACAACTAGATTAAAGGACAATGACTTGGAGCTCATGGGCCTTGGAGAAACACACTGTTCCTCAATAAAATTTATTTTTTAAAAATGGCTAAAAGAAGTTCTATAAACAGAAACGATAACAGAAGAAGGCCTAGAACTTAAGAAGGGAAAGAAGCATATCACAATGGTGAAATTAGGGGTAAATAAAGTACATTATGCTAGTTCTTATGATTTTCTTAAATCATTTCTGATGATTGAAGCAAAAGTTATAACACCGTCTGATGTAGTGCCCAATGTATGTAGAGGAAATACTTAAAACAAGATATGTAACTCAAAACCCCAATCAGATATAACTTCACACCCACATGGGTGGCTATAATCAAAAAGACAGAGGAATCAAGGACATGGAGAAATTGGAACAATCACTGCTGGTGGGGATGTAAAATGATGTACCCCTTTTGGAAAAAATTGTCTGGCAATTCCTCAAACTACACATACAATTACCATATGACCCAACACTTCCACTCCCAAGTATATAACCAAAAAATTGAAATAGATATTCAAACAAATACTTGTACATGAATGTTCATAGCAGCATTATTTATAGTAGCCAAAACTGGAAGCAACCCAAATATCCATCCACTGATGGATGGATAAATAAAATGTGGTATATTTATACAATGGAACCTTATTTAGCAATAATACTGGTGTATGGTACAACATGGATGAATCTTAATAACATTATGCTAAGTGAAAGAAACCAGTACCATTTTCTGATTTCATTTACAGGAAATGTTCAGAATAGGCAAATCAATAAAGACAGAAAGTAAATTAGTGGTTCTGGAGGGGTGGGGGGAGTTGGATGGAAATGAGGGGTGACTGCTAAAGAGTACAAGGTTTCTTTTTGGATAATAAATTGTTCTAAAATTGATTGTGTTGATGTTTGCACAACTCTGAAAACCACTGAATTGTTCATGTTAAATGGATGAATTGTTTGGCATGTGAACTACACCTCCATAAAGCTATCATTTTAAAAATGGTAAATAGACCTAAATGTAAGATTTCTAGACTTCAGCAGAAGTACTAAATCATTGATCCCAGTAGACTGTCCTAAGTTATGTATGTATTGCAATGCCTACAGCAATCAATAAGAGCCACTAGGAAAACTAGACTGAGTGAAATACTCAAAAGCATCATAAATGAATATAGAATCCTTTTAAAATATTCAAATTACCCACAGGAAGGCAGGAAAGAGAAAACAGGAATTATAATAAAGGAAACAAACAGAAAACAAAATGTAAAATAGCAGACTTTAGTCCTAACAGATCAATAATTACATTAAATGTAAATGGTCTAAAGACACCAAATAAAAGATAGAGATTAGCAGAGTGGATTATAGAATATTACCCAACTATATGCTGTCTACAAAAAACTAATTTTGAATACAACAAAATAGGTCTTTGAAAGTAAGAATGGAAAAAGATATGCCATGCAAAAATTAATGAAAAAGAAGCAGGACTGGTTATATGAATATAAGATAAAGTGGAATTCCAAGCAAAGAGAATTATGAGAGACAAAGAGGGACATTGATATGATAAAATAATCGATCCATCAGGATGAAGTACACAATCCTAAATGTGTACACACCAAACAACAGAGCTTCAAAATATATGAAACAAAGAAGAAAGAGATAAATCCACAAATGTAGCTGGGAACTTCAACAACTTGCAACAATTGATAGTACTACTAGACAGAAAATCAACAAGGATATCCGAACTGAACAACACAATGAATCCACAAAACTTAATTGGTACATATAAAACACTATTCTCAGCAACACCAAACTACACAATTTTTTAAGCAGTCATGGAACATTTATCAAGATAAAACAGGTCTAACCACTATGCTATACACCTGAAACTAATATAAAATAATATTGACTGTCAACTGTAATTGAAAATAAAAAAATAATATTCAGCAGTCAAGAATTTAAAGTCATGAAATTCTTGTGTGCTCTACACTTTGCTTTAGTGTTGAAATTAGTATATTTTTGTTTGATTCATCAAATTCCCTTATCTATTTGAGGGGTCAAGTATTCTATTTTAGAAATTAATAAATTAGCTTTAAAACCTTTTTAAAAAGCATGTCCTGGCCCATAGAATAAACATCACCAAATTTAAGAGAATTGTAATAATAGAGTATGTTTTTCAATCATAATAGAATCAAACTAGAAATCAATAACAGAAAAACAACAGGAAATTCTCCCAACACTTAGAAATTAAACAGCATGCATCAAAATAATTGATGGGTCTAAGAGAAGTTATCAAAGGTAATTAAAAATACAAAGACCTTAGTGTAATTAAAATCTCCCCCAAAAAGAATTTTTAAGCCCAGATATTTTCACGAATAACTCTACCAAATATTTTAAGAATCATCACCAATTTTACACACTGTCTTCCAGAAAATAGAAGAGGAGGGAACAGTTCCCAACTTATTTTATGAGACCAGTATCATCCTGATATCAATACCAGACAAAACAGTGCTAAAAAGAAAAACTAAAAGACCAATATCTTTCATCAAATTAAATGCAAAAATCCTCAACAAAATATTAGCAAACCAAATGTCACGATGTATAAAACAATTATACACAACGAGTAAGTGAGATTTATTGCAGCCTTTATGCAAGGCTGGCTTAACATTTGGAAATCAATAAATTTAGCCCCACATAGCAACAGGCTAAAGAAGAAAAATTATATGATCATATATTTGATGTTGAAAAAGCATTTGACAAAATCCAACACCCATTCATGATTGAAACTTTCAACAAAACAGGAATAAAGGGGAACTTTCTCAAATTGATCAAAAGCATCTAAAAAAAAAAAAAACCATCCTACTGCACTGAGTGCTTTCCTCCTAAGATTGGAACAAGGCAAGGATATATGCTCTCACCATTTTTACTCAACATAGTTCTGTAAGTGCTTTTTCTGGAGAAAAAATAAAACTTTCTATTTGCAGATACGATTATAGAAAATCCCAAGAGATCTACAAAAAAAAAAATCCTACAACTAATATATGAGTTCAACAAAGTCTCAGGATACAATATCAAAGCGAAATTCAAATACATTTCTATAGGCACTTGTCATATTTGAAGTTAGTTTCATGTAGACCACTGTACTTGAGTTATGTTTTTTAATCCACTCTGACAATCTGTCTTTTCATTGGTGTAGTTAGACCATTTACATTTAAGGTAATTTTTTTATATGTTAGGACTTAAATCTGCCAAATTATTTTTTCTCTTTATTCTCCATTTTTCATTTCTGTTTTCTTTTTCTGCTTTCCTGTGAGGTACTTGACAGTTTTTAGAATTCCATTTTAGTAGTGTTTTTTAATGTATCTGTTTGTGTGGATTATTTAATGGTTGCTCTTGTATTACATTATATGTTCACAACTTATTTTACTGGTGTTGACATTTTACCAGTTTAAGTAAACTTTAGAACCCTTACCTGTCTTTAAGTCCCTTTACTCTCCACTCCCCATTTATAATTGTCTTAAATATTTTTCTACATGCATTGTGAACTACATAAGACAGTGTTATAACTTTTTCTTTAAAAAAGCTTTTTTTTTTTTAAGATTTTATTGGGGAAGGGGAACAGGACTCCACCGGGGAACAGTGTGTACTTCCAGTCCTTTTTTTTTTTTCCAAGTCAAGTTGTTGTCCTTTCAATCTTAGTTGTGGAGGGTGCCGTTTAGCTTCAAGTTGTTGTCCTTTCAGTTTTGTGGAGGGCGCAGCTCAGCTCCAGGTCCAGTTGCCGTTTGCTAGTTGCAGGGGGCACAGCCCACCATCCCTTGTGGGAGTCCAACCGGCAACCTTGTGGTTGAGAGGACGCGCTCCAACCAACTGAGCCATCTGGGAGGCAGCTCAGCTCAAGGTGCCAGTGTTCAATTTTAGTTGCAGGGGGCGCTGCCCACCATCCCTTGCAGGACTCAAGGAATTGAACCGTCAACCTTGTGGTTGAGAGCCCACTAGCCCATGTGGGAATCGAACCGGCAGCCCTCAGAGCCAGGAGCACCGAGCTCCAACCGCCTGAGCCACTGGGCCAGCCCAGTGTTGTAACTTTTGATTCAATTGTCATATGTAATTCAGAAACGTCAAGAGGAGGAAGACTATTATATTTACCTTATTTTACTCTTTTCTTTTGTTCTTTCTTCCTTCCTGATGTTTGACGATTCCTTCTTTTATCTTTTTCCTTTACTCACTTTTTTAGGTTAGATCTGCTTGTGACAAATTCCGTTAGTTGTCCCTCGTCTGAGATGTCTTGATGTCCCTTTAATTCCTGAACAATATTTTCACTGGGTATAGGATTCAGTGTTTGACAGTTCTTTTCTTTCAGCTACTTCCTTCTGGCCTTCATGGTTTCTTACAAGAAATCCATTGCCATTTGAATTGTTTTTCCCCAATAGGTGAGGTTTCAATTTTCTCTGGCTGCAAAGGCTTTTTTCTTTGTCTTTAGTTTTCAGAACTTCAGTTTAATGTAACTGCTATTTCTCCCGTCAACTGAGCTTTTTATTTGTTTTTCTTTTTTACTTCTTAATATTTCCACTTGGTTCTTCTTTATATCTTCCATTTCTTTGCTGAGACTTTCTATTTTTTGTGAGGTTTTTCATTGTTTCCAAGTGTGTTCATAATTATTCATTGAAGCATTCTTATGATGCCACACTTAAAAACCCTTGTCGGGAGCATTTGAAATCTTGCTTTCAGGCGACATAGCAACAGTTGGGTTCAAAAAAACTCATAACAATTCTGTACAGGTAAAAAAAAAATTTCTCTACAGGTTTGGAAAATAACAACAACAACAATAATAATAATAATGAGAAGGAGAAGAAGAAAAAGGAGACCTTTGTCATAGAATCCTATCATCTAACTGTTGGCTTCTATTGATTGTCTTTTTTCATTCAGTTTGAGACATTCTTGGTTCTTGGTGTGACAAGTGTGTTTTGTTCTTGTTTTTTATTGAAACCTCAATTTTTTTACATTTTGTTTTAAGGCTCTGTGTCTTGTTTAACCATTCTGCTTTAACTGACTTTTTATGATACTGTTCTGTCAGGGGAAGAAGAGGTTGCCATCTCATTACTGCCAGGTAGAGGTAGAAGTACAGGTCCCGCACCTGTTCTCCTTTGACAACTGAGGGCTTCTCATTCCTAATGGGAGTTCCAACTCATCATATGGTCAGTCTTTTCTGACACTGTGTGTGGGGTCTAGTTACCTGCTGACTGTGATGGAAGTCCCAGCTCCCTGCTTGGCCTTCTCTGACACCATATCAGCTGAGGATTGGGGCATCTTGTTATAACTTCATAAGGGTGGAATTCTAGGGTTCCCACTCGGCCTTTGCTGGTATGGGTGGAGGTGGGGTCACAGGTGTTTTTTCTGTAGTGTTTGGCTGGAGTAGAGATGTTATTTTCCAAAAGTTTTTGCTCATGCCAGATTGCTCCTTTCCTGATCCTTTGGCACGAGAGAGGAGGATTTTGTCAGGGCTTTTTCTTTGTCTGTTCCTGTTGGTATTTCTGTGTTTCTGGCTTCTTCAGTTTCAAGTCTGGTATATGAGGCAAAAATAAAACCTGGGAAACTTATCACTCTGTCATTCTTCAGGTCCCAAGGTCCCTAGCCAGTTTGCCTTCTTCTCTTTACCTTTCAGAGTTTTCTTATATTTGTTTTATTATACAGTATTCAGGATTTTTTATTGTATTTAGTGGAAAGAATAAGGAAAGGTGCGTCTACTCCAGGAAACTTTTATCTAGTTAATGGCTATGTGATCTGTAATGATTCCCTGTTTCATTCCTTATGTTGGTAATTTGTGTCTAATGTACTTTTTACTTTATCAGTCTTGCTACAGGTTTGTCGTTCGTTAAATTTTTTCCCAAAGAGCCAAAAGTTTGTTTCTTTGATTTTCTCTTTGTCTTCCTGATTTCAATTTCATTGATTTCTGCTCTTGTGTTTATTAATTTCTTCCTTTTGATTACATTCGGCATATTTTGCTCTTCTTTTTTTCCGGTTTCTTAAGGTAGGAATTTAAATTATTTCTTTGAGACCTTTCCTCTTTTCTAATATAAGCATTTAGTGCTGTAAATTTCCCTGTCAGCACTACTTTAGTTGCATCCCATAAATTTTGATATGTTGTGTTTGTATTTTCATTCAGTTCTGTGTATTTTTTGTTTCCTTTGGACTTCTCTTTGACTCATGGGTTGTTTGAACTGTTTTCTAGTTTGCAAGTGTTTGTATAGTTTCCTATTTTCTTTGTATCGTTGATTTCTAGTCTGATTTCCTTTTGCTCAAAGAATGCACTCTGTATTCTTTAAATGCTTCTAAATTTGTTGAAGTTTGTTTTTTGACCCAGGGTTTGATTTGTCTTTGTGAATGTGCCATAAGCATTTGAAAAAAAATGCGTATTCTGCTAATGTTGGGGGGAGTGTTATATAAATGAAAATTAAACCCATTTGGATGATTGTAGTGTTCAGTTCTTCTTATCTTTGCTAATTTTCTGTCTAGTAGGTCTGTCTGTTGCTGGAAGTGGGGTGTTAAAAGTTCCCTAACTAGAGCTGGCCCGGTGGCTCAGGCAGTTAGAGCTCCGGGCTCCTAACTCCGAAGGCTGCTGGTTTGATTCCCACATGGGCCAGTGGGCTCTCAACCACAAGGTTGCCAGTTCAACTCCTCAAGTCCCGCAAGGGATGGTGGGCTCCACCCCCTGCAACTAAAATTGAACACTGGCACCTTGAGCTGAGCTGCCGCTGAGCTCCCGGATGGCTCAGTCGGTTGGAGTGTGTCCTCTCAACCACAAGGTTGCCAGTTCCACTCCCACAACGGATGGTGGGCTGCGCCCCCTGCAACTAGCAACGGCAACTGGACTTGGAGCTGAGCTGCGTCCTCCACAACTAAGACTGAAAGGACAACAACTTGAAGCTGAACGGCACCCTCCACAACTAAGATTGAAAGGACAACAACTTGACTTGGAAAAAAAGGCCTGGAAGTACACATTGTTACAATAAAGTTCTGTTCCTCTTCCCCAATAAAATCTTTAAAAAAAAAAAAGTTCCCTAACTGTAATGTGGGATTTGTCTATCTTTTCAATTGTGTTTTCATTTCATACATTTTGAAGCTCTACTGTTTGGTGCATACACATTTAGGATTGCTATGTCTTCTCAGTGTATCCAGACTTTTATCATTTTGTGATATCCCTCTCTGTCTCTGGTAATTTTCTTTGCTACTTTATCTCCTAATCATGCAGCCAGTCCTCCTTTGAACCCATGCTTCCAAACTCAGTCTTTTAATTGATGTATATTTATTTAGACCATTTATATTTAAAGTAACTTAATATGTTAGGGCTTATGAAGTATACCATTTGTTTATTTTTGTTTCTTTTTTTTTTTTGCCTTACATATTTTAGGATCCCATCATGTTTTATTTATGCAGGTGTGTGTGTGTGTGTGTGTGTGTGTGTGAGAGAGAGAGAGAGAGAGAGAGAGAGAGAGAGAGAGAGAGAGAGAGAGAGAGAGAGAAGAGATTTATCATCATCTACAAATATCACAATTTATCATTTTGAATTAAATAGGAATCTTACGACATTTAGGACCGTTTAAATCCTTCCCACTTTTAAAATATAATTGTCTCAAGGATTTCCTCTACACAAATTGAGCACAACAGCAGACATTGTTATAATTTTTACTGAACCATCAAATATGATTTAAGAAACTCATGAGAATCAGGATAATATATTATATTTACTTTTATTTTTACCTATTCATTGTTCTTTTCTTTCTAAACTCTGAGCCTTGTGTTATTCTTTTCTTTTTGTTTGGAGAGCTTCCTTTAGCCATTTTTAAAGGCTATATCTGCTAGCAAAAGATTCTCCTAGTCTACCTTTGGGATTCTATTTCCTTTTCGTTCCTGAATGATAGGTTTACGAGGTATAGAACCTGTGGTTGACAGTTCTTTTTTTTTCAGTACGTAAATAATGCTGTGCCACTTCCTTCTAACCTCCATGATTTCAGATAAGAAATCCACTGATCTTCAAATTAGTGTCTCTTTAAAAGGAATACATCATTTCTCTCTAGTTGCTTTCAACATAACTTCTTTGCTTTTAGTTTTCAGAAGTTTAATTATATTTATTGATGTGGAGAGGGAGATAGAGAAGGAGGGAGAGACAGACATACAGACAGACAGACAGAGAGACAGACAGAGACAGGAACAGAGAGAGACAGAAGAGGAGGAGAGGGAGAGGAGAGGGGAGGGGAGAAGAGAGGAGAGAAGGAAGGGGGGTGCTTATCTATTTGGTGTTAGCTTGTTGAATTGGTAGGCTTATGTCTTTCACCAAAATATGAAGAATTATCAGCCATTATTTCTTGGAATGCATTTTCAGTTCCACTCTTTTTTTTCTTAGTTTCAGGTGTACAAAACATCATAGTGATTAGACACTCTTTGTCCTCTCCTCTTAGACCTCCCATTACATTAATGTTAGCTATTTTGTTACTGTTTTGCAGGTCCCTGAGGCTCTCTTCACTCTCATCAGTGCTTTGTTTCTCTGCTGTTCATATTGAATAAACTCCATTCATCTCTCCTCAAGTTTATTGTTTCTATCTTCTGTCCTCTGCACTCTACTTTTGAGACTATTTAGGGAGATTTTTGGCTTCAGTTATTTTAATTTTTAGTTCTATAATTTCCATTTCATTGTTTTTTATTTATATTTCTTTGCTGAAGTTTTCTATTTTTTCATTTATTTCAAAGGAATTTTTAATTAATCAGTGAAACAATTTATTGTGGTTTCTTTAAAACCTGTGCCACTTTACACAATAGCCAAGATATGGAAACAACCGAAATGCCCATCGGTCGATGACTGGATTAAGAAGCTGTGGTACATTTATACAATGGAGTATTACGCAGCCATAAAGAAAAAAGAAATCTTATCATTTGCAACAACATGGATGGATCTAGAGAACATTATGTTAAGTGAAATAAGTCAGAAAGAGAAAGACAAGTACCATATGATCTCACTTATATGCGGAAATCTAAAGAAAAGAATATGTGTATGAACTAATCAGAAACAGTTTTGGGGACACAAAAAACCGAGAGTTGTTAGATGGGCGGGGGGGGGAGGGGGTTGGGGATGGGGGGAAGGGTGAAGGGATTGGGGGGCGGCTGGTGACCACAGGATGGCCTCAGGGTTTTTTGAGAATTACTTTGGGGAACTTATTCAATAGTGTTTGGGGATTTTGTTGGGTGTCCGATGGACATGTGTCCTGTTTGGGAGACCACCTCAGGGATGCTGTGGATGCCTGCTCATGGCATTGTACACCAGAGGCTGGACATTAATGAATGCCAACTACAATTTTATGTGTATAATGTGATGACTCGGTGTGAGGTCGGGGTGGTGGTGGATGGGGGGGAGGGGGGTTCACGGTGTGTGGGATGTAAAAATAAAATAAAATAAAATAAAACTAAAAAAAAAAAAAAAAAAACCTGTGCCAGATGGTTCCAAAAATCTAATTCATCTCAGTATTGCATCAGTTGATTTTCTTTTCTCATTCAGTTGTGACTTTCTGGTTCTCGGTATTATGAATTGTTTTATTGTATCCTTGGATAACATATTAGGAGATTCTAGATCCTATTCCAATCTTCTACTTTAGCAAGCAGCAGGCCTGCTTAGGTGTCATGTGTCAATTCTGCCCTATTTTTTGTGAGCTATAATTCCAACAACAATTTAATTTTCTAAGCCCTTACAGTGTTACTCTGGTCTGCTCATGCTCTGGCTCTACTTGAGCACTTGAGCTCCTGCTTGGCCTCTGATGGTGCCACCTGTGGGGGCATAAGGTGCTTCCATTGACCACCCAGTGTCATCAGGTAGAGGGTTAGGAATGCCAGAAATGTGGGACCGAGAGCATTTTCCCATGCCTGTTCTGTGGCCACCCAGCATTCCTCCACTCTATCTCTGCTGGCACTTAACAGGGGAAGAAATCATTTAACTGAGATGCTTTCTGCTGCTCGATAGAGTGCCAGGAAACACCGGTTCTGTATGGGTCTTGGGTGGAGGTTCAGAAATCCCCGAGCCTGGTTCATCTTCTGCCACTCATTAGAGGGCCAGGAGATAATTTTTACAGGAATGGATTTCGTATATTAAAGTCACCTAATATAATGCCTATGTGATATAAGCTGTAGTGTAATTTTATCATATTGCCACCACTGGATGTCGGCATCATATTGAACTATCATTTTTTCCTCCTTTGAAACCAGTGTCCATTGTTTTCCAAGACTGTTATGAAGAAAGTTGTAATAAGTGGCAAAAAATGAAAGGTTGGACATCAGAAAACCTGAGTTTGAGTCTTGACCTGCTTTTGGCTGAAGGATCCTAGACAAGTGATCTTTTATTCCTTGTAAAACGGAGATTCTATCACCCACCCACAGAGTTAATGTAAAGATTAAATTAAAAAAATGATTGCAAATTCACTTTGTAAAATGATATTCAAAGGGAGGTGGCACTTTTCTTACCCATAAGTTGTTCTCTATAAGTCGTTTCTGTTCTTGTCATACCTGTACCATAAGCATCCCTCATGCACCACCCCTAACGCCCTTGTTCTTAAATTTTAATCCTTGGCTGGTACAAGGCTGACTACATAAGAATCACCTAAGGCTTGCTTTTGAAATTCAGATTTCCTGGCTCTACCCCAGATTTTATTTAGTAGATCTGAGATGAGGCCCTGAAATCTGTATTTTTAAAATTCTTTCCAGACAATTCTTTAAACACAGCCAGGTGTGGGACCCACTTTGCTTGCAACACTTAGCTCCAATACCTTGCACATGAGAGACAGTCAGAAAACAGTTGTTAAATTAAATAAATTCTGGAAAAGAGCAATCCATATGACTACAAGGCTAGAAAATTGGATCTTTGGAGGAGAGCAGAAAAGAGCTAGAGTATATGAGACCAAAGAAAGGGGAACATTTATTTTATGGCTTTTTTTCTATTCCACAGTGGATTTTGTGAAGACTCAAACAAGATGTTCTCCATTTATGAAACGAAATAAACAATAGGCAGTGCGCTTAAATGGTAGCAAGAGCAATTTTCATTATATACCAGTAAGAATTTCTTGAACTTGGGTGGGGTTCAGTGTTAAAGCAGGTTGTAGTAAGAGGTTGTAAACCAGCCTTCCATAACGTTCCAAACTCCTACCCCTCCTGGGTCAAAGGGGACCTAGCCACATGATCTCTGAACATTCCCTTCCACTTATGTGATTCCAGCTGCATCATGAGTCTTTAGAAGAAAAGCCTGGTAAATTAAACTAGCAATTATTGCCTGTTAAAATGCTAGTGATATTAAGGGTTTTCTTTGAAAAGTCTTAGTCAATAGGAGCATAAGACTATGAATAACACCAAAATATTTAGCTGTCTATTGAAACTTCTTTACAGTATCAAATAAAATGGGAACAGATGCAACTAGACCACAGCTTGGTTAGTAGGTAACAGATTTATTGGACTTGCTCATTTTAAAAATTAAGGTTATAAACAACATATGTCAAAAATCCTATAAAACTGCTCTGGGAATCATCTTCCTGGAAAGCCAAAATCCCTACTAATGTTCTGAATTTGCTTTGCAAAACTGAAAGATGGCATCGTATACATTTGCAGTGCTGGTTCAAACAATGCTTCTTTGAAAGAGAGCTTACTCTGCATGGGTGTGCATTCAGTAGCAACCCCAAAGTTTTAAACACCTGGTCTCTTCCCAGACTGTAATCCATCCAATCCCTTGAGAGAAGACAGCTTCTCTATTTACAAATACAGGTGGTGTTGCTATGAGTTACCGTTTTCTGGACGTTTTCATACATAGTTTATGATCTGAAAGCAAGAGGAAGTCATATGAGAGTGAAATCACCAGATCTTCAGTTTATCCTGAAGGCTAGAGACTTGCAGAGAATCTCAACTGGCTCTTTTTGTTTTTGCTGTCACATATGCAAGTCTCCTGTTGAATCTCTCTGGTCCACTGTTCCCTCTAATGAAGACATGTTCTGTGCTCAGTGCAGTAATATCCTCAGAAGCAGATGTCTCCCATAAAGCATGACCTCATTCCTTGGAATGGGAAGAGCCAGCAGTAGACTGTTGGGGTAATGTGGGGGGAAAGGCTTTGTTTAAAAATAGTTATCTTAAATAATGTGTTCAACATTTTTATAAATTTTTATTAAGAAGCAAATCTAGTTTGTTGTTGTTTTTGTTAACCTCACTCCTCAATTCCAAAAGAGGCAACCACTAGGCCAGAAGGAACAGAG
Source organism: Rhinolophus hipposideros (assembly GCF_964194185.1). Lineage (NCBI taxonomy): Eukaryota > Metazoa > Chordata > Mammalia > Chiroptera > Rhinolophidae > Rhinolophus > Rhinolophus hipposideros. The sequence goes on along the minus strand of NC_138046.1, from coordinate 2,679,063 downwards.
TCCTGACAGAGCAGAGACACTTTCATCCAGTTGTTTGTTAAAGACAGTGTGACAAATTTGGGAATAGAAGAGTGAAACGTGGGATTTTTCCAGATGCTAAATCTAGGCTCTGTATCAGACCCCACTGAATCACAGCCTAGATTTCAGCAAGCATTTTATAACAGCCCTGTAGCTCAGAGGAAATAAACTCAAGTGCCCAAAGAAAGTTACTGACCCAGATGCTCTCAGCAAATTAGGCAAGTGGGAGCATTGCTATACAAAGAAAGGGGAGAGGGAAAGAGTAGACCAATTAGAAATATACAGCTTGAAGCCAGTCCAAACTTGCTCAGGTGGATGGGCTTCCCAGGCTATTCCTGTTCCACACATATAGGGCAGTTCCTGAGCCCTGACTTCTCAAATTATTAGGAATAAGTAAAATTCACAAAACCCTGCACTCTCTGACAACCTATAACCAGTCCACATGTCCCAGCACACAAACTTCTGTTTGTGTCTATGCCCAGAGTGGGCACCCTAAGGAAAACAAATGTCTGAGGAGCTAATTTCCTAAAGACAAAAGGCAAAGACCTTTCCACAAACAACATCACAAGGAAATATAAGGTACTTACCATCTGAGCTCTGTACCTGCAATTTGTAAATGTAATCACTACATTCCCATAAGAGATCTGTTTCAGTGACAGTTGTGCATTAATAAATGAAGACACGCCAATAGTTTTGTAAATATTAATGGTAATAAATACTGAAATCATATTTCCTTCTCCAACTCCCTCATTAGTCACCTTGGCCAGCAACTAGTCCTCCTCCAAAGAGCAATTTAAGCTTTATCCCTGCCGCAAAGCAAACCTTTCCAGAGCAAACCCCTTAGGCTTCATTTCTCATGCTCCTTGAGTCCATCCATTCTTTTCCCTCCTTCCACACTTCATCTTTCATTCTTCCCACATCTGATTCCTCTGGAAGCAATGACATTGGTACCTGAAATGAAAGTACACAGAAAACCGGTAAGAAGAGATCAATGGACATTTATAAAGTTAGTGTGACTGGGTAAACTGGTAACCAACAACAGCTGAGTTCTGTATGAGTTGTTCCGCAAGGAAGTGGTACACACTAGGAAAAGCAGTACATTTTTTAAACGAAGCGTCTTCTACTTTTTTTTTTCTACCAGGGAGAAAAACTACCCAATGACATCCTAGGAAACAGAGGAGTTAGGCCCAAATCAAGAGATGACAGAACAAATACTTCTCATGGTATAAACTGTTTGAAAGTATAGAAAGAGAAGGAATGCTTCCCAGTTCATTTTATGAAATTGGTATAACCTTGATAACCCTTTCAACAACAGCACCAAAAGGGAAACTAAAGCTGTCTCACATAAAAATCCTAAATAAACTACTAGCAAACCAAACCCTGCACTATAGTTAAAATATAATATGTCGTGACAAAGTAGGGTTTCTCCTGAGAAAGCAAAAGTGCTTCCATCACAGAAAATCTCTTAATATCACATTACATTATCAGCTCAAAGGATATAAATGATATGATCACCTCAGATGCCACAAAGGTATTTGATAAAAATGTAATATCCTTTTCTGATCATTCTTTGAAACTAGGAATAAAAGGACATTTATTTATAAAGGACGTTTATTTATAATAAAAGGACATACATTTATTTAATATGATAAAGAATTTCTTGGCCTAACAAATAGCATAGTGCTTAATGGTAAATAAGAGGCATTCCTGCCAAAATCAGTAATAAGAGGAAGACGCTTAGCATAACTGCTGATGTTCATTCAACATTATTCTTGAAGTTCTAACCAACACAATAAGGCAAACAACTGAAATAAGACACATAACTATTGGGGAATTGCATAAGCTATCATTATTTACAGACATGATTCCATGGCCTGAAAACCCAAGAAAACGGTTTGAAAAAATCTGATAAATAAAAGAGATCACCAGGATGGCCCGGTCTTTGTGTGTAATACAAATATACTACTAAACTCCTAGTGTTCAAGCAACATTTAGGAGTTGAATATAATTGAAAGAATCAATTGAAATGAAAAAAGACTTTCTACAGGAAGTTTAATCCTTCGAGGCCATTTCAGAATATTGTTGTGCCTTAGGATCATTTCTGAACATCAATTCATATTAGATTAAAAGGCTTGGTTATTTGAGCTTTCTGTTTGTTTGGATTTTCAATGAATAATATTTATATGATTATGAAATTTTGCAAAGAATTGACTTTGTACTTATTGAGTGCCTAGAGACTATCTTATACATGCCTTTTATGTTATCTCTTATAATCCTTACAATAACTCTGTAAGGTAAGTGCTAGTATGCCCACTGTACAAATGAGGTTGCACTCAGAGATGAAGCAATTTCATCAACGTCATACAGTACTTAGTGAGTGGCAGAACTGGGACTTCAATGCAATTCTGTGGCTTACGATTATATATTCAATCTCCCTACAAGGGAAAAGGTGTTTACTGGAACAAAGTACTGCAGAGCACAATGTGTAGAAGATAGTATGGACAGTGGGGGTGGCAACACTGAAAATAGAAAATACAGGCTAACACTGTGTTGCAGGATAACCTCAAATGAAGCCAGGCATTTATTTTCCTTCTGGGGAAAGAAGAAATTGGATTGGCTCCTTCTAAGTCAAAGCATTGAGCAGCGCTTCCCTCCCAGAGCAGGCACTAATGTAAATCACAAGTTGAGCATCAGAAATCCCCAGGTTGTTCCATCATAAGAAGAACCCAGTGTGACTCACGTTGAGCCCCGTCTCTGATTAAAGGGACACCATGTGCACAGCAACACATCAGCCATCTTGAACTACTCTAGGACTAAGTCTAGAACCGTGTTGCATATGTGTGGTTCTCCGTGTAACTGCTGTTTGTGGTTTGGCTGATCAGCTGGTGTGACTGCACTCCTCCCCAGGGAAGGAGAGCCAGGGGACCACACACCCACTCTTAGCAAGGCTGACAGAATTACTTTTGGGAACAGCACATGGTACCAACCATCTGAGCCCATTGATGGGGTTGACCTGCCCACAGGATGATAGGGTAGTTCTGATGATTGATGTCATGTCCCAAAAGTAGATTTTTCTCTGACCCTCTGCTCTGCCCAGCAAAAAAGGATGATAAATTGCTAGTGTAACCTTTAACATGTTTAATGTGTTAACACTTCTGAACTACTAAAGCAATCCACTTGATTCATGTGATACTGTATAAAATAATTCCTTGTGTTTTCTTAGCACTCCACACTTTCCAAAACTTGATTTTGTTTCTATTATCTCATCTACTGACGCCTCCATTTCTACCGTGTTTCCCCGAAAATAACACCTAGCCAGACAATCAGCTCTAATACTTCTTTTGGAGCAAAAATTAATGTAAGACCCGGTATTATATTATATTATATTATTATTATATTATACCTGGTCTTATATTACAGTAAAATAAGACTTAGTCTTACATTAATTTTTGCTCCAAAAAACGCATTAGAGCTGATGTTCTGGCTAGGTGTTGTTTTCGGGGAAACACGGTAAAGATTGAATACCCCAGATTTCCAGGCTAAGTGAAGAGGAGAATGGTGCCACCATCAACAGAAATGAAGGAACTGGCACTCACAGCTTGACCTATAACAGTGGTTCTCAACCTTAGTCATACATTAGAATCCCCTGGGGAGTTTTTATAACTTCTCATGTCCATGCCCAGCTCCAGACCACTTGCATTAGAATATCTAGGATGGGATCCAGGCATTGTGTTTTCGAAGTTCTCCCCATGATTTCAATGTATAGCCAGATTTGAGAACCACTAACTTAGAAGATAGGTTCAGTCTGAAGCTCATGAGTTCCAGGTAATAGGAATGCATTCAAATGTCAATGTCACAGTGATAGTTGGAGACATGGAAGTATGATTCCCATAAGGATTGAAGCCCTGGAAAGAAATATACTCAGGAGAGAGTGTGTAACTAGACAAAAGCAGGGGCCTGAAGGCTAACCTTTGCTATTCATAGTGTTTAGATTTCTCCGTTAACCTAGTTTTCTTTTTTAATGCACGTGATCTAATAATGAAAAAATCGTATATGACTAATGGAGGCCTTTGTGGAAGGAGCCGTGCATGCATCTGAAGGGATCAATGCATGTAATTTATTTAAACATTCATAAAACCTTTAATTGAAGTTCTGCAGCAAAGGTTATTATGCTTTCAGTTGTGTCACCATGCACTGTAGAATTAGAGGGACCATCCTATGAACAGGGCTTAAACTCAGGGATAACGGACAGTAGTAAATGCCCATCTTCCTAGATTGGGAAGCATACACAGTAGAGTTTCTATAATAGCTCTTTCTGGTTTTCTTTAACATTTTCATATATGGTCTTTCAGTGAAATCTGTGAGTTCGCAGATGATAAATCATTTAGTCCAAACACCCATTCAAAGCTCTGCCACTTACTAGCTGTGTGAACCCCTGACAAGTTTCTTACCCTCTCTTGAACTGTTTCCTCAGCTGTAAAACAATGAAATTGGACATAAGCATCTCAGCTAGAAATTCTATAGCTTAGCTCCCCTCTCTGTGTGTACAATGAAAGCAACACATAATCAAGTTCTTTAGCTGATTAGAGCAATGTTAGAGAGTGACGATTATAGGGTCAAGGACCATAGAAAGCAATTGTTATACAGAATTATTCACTATACAGAGTTTATTGTCACCAGATTGGCAAAGCACTCTTTCTGCCAGCCATCTGCTGAATCACAAAAATAGCTTTGTTATACAGGACCATACTTTGTAATTGGATTTAACCTGTACCAAAGATTTCTTCAACAATAGATTTATAAATCTCTTATATAGCATTTTAGAGCTGAGGTTCACAAAATTTTAGAGTAAGAGGTCATCTACTCTATACCTATATTTGGCAGAAGGAAAGAGAAATGCAGACAGGTGAAGTGATTCACCCAAGGTCAGATACCAAATAAATCCTAGAACTATATCTCTGGACGACTCAGTACAGTTCTCTTCTCCCTACACTCAGTTCCCAAAGCAGTCAGAAATGTAACCCTTTGGGTCCTCAGACCAGACCTATTTTGAAGCTGTCTTAGCAGGCCTGTCAAGTAGGTATGTGGCTTGATAATAATGGTGATGACAAATGAATGTGATGATTATAACTGCTATTTATTGAGTACCTATATGTTCCAGGCTTTGTGCTAAATACTGCACGTTATCTGACTAATCTTCCTGACATCCTTTTAGAGGTCTATATTATTGTCCCAATTTTCATAAATGAAGAAACTGATTCAGAGAAGTAAGGTAACTTGCCCAAGGTCATACAGCGATTGAATTCAAACCCAGTTCTGAAAGAATAACAAAGGTCATGCTCTTTCCACAACCTCAGTGTTTCCAAAACAATATAATCCAGAACATTAATTCAACAAAAGATAGGTATTTCTTGAAAAAAGTTCTGTGGCCAAATAAGTTTGGGAAATGCTTCATTTCATATTGCATTTCAGAGTCACATTTCCCATTTGTGTATTAAAAGATGTGAGAAGTCTTCAATGAAGAAATCTTTTCTTTTTCCTTAATTCTTTGTTTCCCAAACTTTTTTCACTAAGGAATCCTTTTTCTAAGAATATCTGTTAAATCACACAGGACGCTGGTGATCCTTGGAATATGGTGTGAAAAACACTGCACTAGACTGCATAATCCATTCCATTCATCTTTGTAATTCTCTTCAGAGATTGTGGCTCTTAGCCCTGGCTTTTTCATGCTACCCATTAAAGTGACCAACAGCTCAGTGTTGCAAAATACTTCCTTAGCAAGAATACACACTTGTCACTTAGGGAACATCTTTGGTGATATGAAGAAATCTGCATCTCATGGAAGTTTGAGAGACCATTAAGCGTCTGAAATGTCAGCAGTCAGTGGGACTTGTTTCAGTGTTGCCCGAACTACAATAATATTTTTGATACCATTTTTACGTCTTTCCCAAACCAAACCAGAACTGAGCCAAAAAATTTTGTAGCTGATCATAGTTCATGTTTTTGGAGCCCAAAGCTCCATGCATGAGCCCCTGGTGCAAGGGTTAGAGAGGAAATCCTTGGATGAACAACACAAGCATTCTCACCACGGAAGTACTTTCAGAGATTAGGTTGGGGTGGGGTGGGAGGAAATCAATTTGAACAACCCTACCTTTTCTTGCCTTTTTGCCATGCTTCAAGCACATGTTAGAACAGTAATCTGGGCTCTGAACATGGGCATTCCATGTGGTTCTCATTCAAAATTCTCACTCTTTGAAGCTAATGGCTTCCATCTTCTTCAAATGTATTAAACTTGACACACGTATTTGTGCATTCTGTCTGTTTACAATTCTAATAGTGTGAGATAGAACATGAAACAAACTCTTAAAGTTACAAGATTTGAAGATACAGGCTATGTTGAAGGTGGTTTTCATTCTTTTTAATAAAATTTCCTATCCTATACCTCCTCATCTGCCAGCCATTGTTCTTATTCCCCACTTGTTGTTTCACTGTGGTACTGAAAAAATGTTGGCCACGTCCAGTTCTCTGGTGTAACTCTCAATATAAAGGGAAGAAGGCATGAAATCGTAGAGCCTACTACCTGTATAACTAAAGAACAAATAAAATTAAATAAACATTTATTGAGTACCTACTATAAGCATATCACTTTCACTTATTTAGGCCACAAGACAACTCTAAAAATTGATAGAATTATGCTCATTTTACAAATGGGCAAATTTGATACTATTATTGGTATTCTTAGCATGACTATGTTTCAGTAGAAGGTACTGAATTCTTCTGACCTTGGAGTCAGAAGAATCTTTGTTCACATCCCAACTTTACCACTTTCTTCAGTTATTCACTTATTCATTCAACAAAAACTGTATCAAGCACCTACTATAAAAGAAATACTTTTAGTTGCAGGACATACAGAGATGAATAAGGCATAGACCTTGCCCTCAAGGATTTAACAATCTAGTAAATGGAATAATCACATAATTAGAAAATTGCAATTTGATAAGTGTAAGAGTTTATTATGGAAACACAGAAGAAGTGTTGACTGAGCTGAGTCTTAAAGGATAAGTAGGCATTGAGAGAAACATGGAATGGAGAAGGAAACTTCAGGCTGACAGGCTGGCATGAAGAATGGTACAGTCAAGAGGTATGTGGAAGTGGGTGTGATGGATACAGAGCCAGGGCTTGGAGGTCCGTGTTGAACCACATGCAGTTCAGTGTTGCTTTTAAACTAGTGGATGTTTTATAAATTTATTTTCATAATTAATATACTATGTTTTAGAGTCGTTTTAGGTTTACAGGAAAATTGAGCAGAAACAGAGTTCCCGTATACTGTTTCTCTCCCCCATACTTGACAACCACTTACCTTTTTACTGTCCCCATAGACTTACCTTTTCCAGAATGTCACATGATTGGAATCACACAGTATTAAGCCCTTTCAGATTGGCTTCCTTCACTTAGCAATATGCATTTAAGGTCCCTTTGTGTCCTCTCATGGCTTGATAGCTCATTTCTTTTCATTGCTGAATAATATTCCATTGTATGGATGGACCTCAGTTTGCTTATCCATTCGCTTATTGAATAACATCTTGGTTGTCTAATTTTTGGCAGTTATGAATAAAGCTGCTATAAACATTCATATGCAGGTTTTTGTATGAACATAAGTTTTCAGCAAATTTGGGTAAATACTTAAGAGTGTGATTGTTGATTTGTGTGGTAGGACTATGTTTAGCTTTGTTAAGAAACTGCCAAACTATCTTCCAAAGTGGCTGCACCATTTTGCATTCCCACCAGCAGGGAATGAGAGTTCCTGTTCCTCTATATCCTTGCCAACATTGGTGTTGCCAGTGTTTTGGATTTTAGCCTTTCCATTAAGTATGTAGTACTAATTGTGTTGATTTGCATTTCCCTAATGATGTATGATGTTGAACGTCATGTGCTTATTTGCAATCTTTATATCTTGTTTGGTGAGGTGTCTGTTCACATGTTTTGCCCATTTCTTTTATTTATTAAAGTTTATTGGGGTAACAATTGTTAGTAAGTACATAGATTTCAGGTGTACAATTCTGTATTACATCATCTATAAATTCCCATTGTGTGTTCACTACCCAGAGTCCTCCTTCCATCACCATATATTTGATCCCATTTATACTCATTTACCACCTCTTTCCCCCCTTACACTCTAAACTATTGTCTGTGTCTATGAGTTTTTGTTTCTCATTTGTTTCTCTTGTTCTTTTGTTGTTTTTGGTTTATATACCACGTATCAGTGAAATCATATGGCTCTCCACTTTTTCTGTCTGACTTATTTTGCTTAGCATTATAATCTCAAGATCCATCTATGTTGTCGCAAATGGCATTATTTCATCTTTTCTTATGGCAGAATAGTATTCCATTGTGTATATATACCACAACTTCCGTATCCATTTATCTATCAAAGAACACTTTGATTGTTTCCATGTCTTGGCCACCATAAATAAAGCTGCAGTGAACATCGGAGCACATGTCTTTACGGAAAAATGTTTTCAGATTTTTTGGGTAGATACCCAAGAGAGGGATTGCTGGGTCATATTTTAATTCTTATGAGTTTTGTGTGAAAACTTATGTTTGCACAAAACCTTGCTGGGTCATATGGTAATTCTATTTTTAACTTTTTGAGGAATGTCCACAGGATGTGAAAGACCTATACACTGAAAACTATAAGACGTTTTTAAAAGAAAGTAAAGAAGACACAAAGAAATGGAAAGACATTCCATGTTCATGGATTGGACAAATCAACATAGTTAAAATGGCCATATTACCTAAAGCAATATACAGATTTAATGCAATCCCCATCAAAACCCCAATGGCATTTTTTAAAGAAATAAATAGAACCAAAAAACATCAGATTTGTATGGAACCACAAAAGACCCCGAATAGCCAAAGCAATCCTAAGAAAAAAGAACAATGCTGGAGGTATCACACTCTCTGACTTCAGCTTGTCAAAGCAACAATAATCAAAACAGCATGGTATTGGCAGAAAAACAGACACACAGACCAATGGAATAGAATTGAGAACCTGGAAATAAACCCACATAAATATGGACAGATAATTTTTGATAAAGAAGTTTTTAACTTTCATGATGCTCAACTTAATTTTTTCTCTTTCATGGGTTGTGCTTTTAGAATTCTACCTAAAAACCTATTGCCAAACCCAAGGTCAGCTAAAATTTCTCCTATGTCATCTAGGAGTTTTAGAGTTCTGTATTTTAAATTTAGGTCAGTTATCCTTTTTTTTTAAATTAAAGTTTATTGGGGTGACAATGGTTAGTAAAGTTACATAGATTTCAGGTGTACAATTCTGTATTATATCATCTATATATCACATTGTGTGTTCATTTTTTTTAAATTAAAGGCCTTTTTATTTTCTTGATGGTTTCCTTTACTGTGCAGACGTTTTTCAGTTCGATGTAATCCCACTTGATTATTTTTGTTTATTTTTGATTATTTTTATTTTTTTCTTTTATTTTCTATTTTATTCTTGATTATTTTTATTTTTTGCTTTTAATGTAAGATTTAAAAAATCATCACTAAGACCTATGTCAAGGAGCTTACCACCTATGTTTTCTTTTAGGATTTTTATGGTTTCAGGTCTTACATTCAAGTCTTTAATCCATTTTGAGTTAATTTTTGTGTATGGTGTTAGATAGTGGTCCAGTTTCATTCTTTTGCATGTGGCTGTTCAATTTTCCCAACACCATTTGTTGAAGAGACTGGCCTTTTCCCGTTGAATATTCTTGGCTCCTTTGTTGTAAATTAATTGACGGTATATGCATGAGTATTTCTGGGCTCTCTATTTTGTTCCATTGACCTGTCTGTTTTCATGACAATACCCTACTGTTTTAATTACTATAGCTTTGTAATATAGTTTAAAATTAGGGAGTGTGATACCTCCAGCTTTGTTCTTCTTTCTCAAGATTGCTTTGGCTATTCAGTGTTTTTTATGTTTCCATACAAATTTTAGGATTGTTCTGTTTCTGTGGAAAATGCCATTGGAATTCTGATAGGGATTGCATTGAACCTATAGATTGCTTTGTGTATTATGGGCATTTTAATATTAATTCTTCCAATTTATGAGCACAGAATGTCTTTCAATTTATTTGTGTCTTCTTCAATTTCTTTCAGTAATGTCTTGTAGTTTTCAATATACAGGTCTTTCACCTCCTTGATTAAATGTATTCCTAGGTATTTTATTCTTTTTGATGCATTACCAAATGGGATTGTTTTCTTATCTTTTCTTTCTCATAGTTCATTATTCATTTATTGAAATGCAACAGATTTTTACGTATTTATTTTGTATCCTGCAACTTTACTGAATTTGTTTATTATTTCTAGCAGTTTTTTGGTGAAGTCCTTAGGGTTTTCTGTATACAGTATTATGTGGTCTGCAAATAGTGACAGTTTTACTTCTTCCTTTGCAATTTGGGTGACTTTTATTTATTTTCTTGCCTAAATGCTCTGACTAGGACTTCCAATATTATGTTGAACAAAAGTAGGAAGAGTGGACATACTTGTCTTGTTCCTAATCTTAAAGGAAAAGCTTTCAGCTTTTCACCTTTGAGTATGATTTTAGCTGTGGGCTTGTCATATGTGGCCTTCATTATGTTGAGGTACATTCCCTCTATGCCCTTTTTGTTGAGAGTTTTTATCAGAAACAGATGGTGAATTTTGTCAAATGCTTCTTCTGCATCTATTGAGATGATCATATTTTTATCCTTCATTTTGTTAATGTGGTATATCACGTTGACATTTGCAGATGTCAAACCATCCTTGCTCCCTGGAATAAATCCCACTTGATCATGGTGTATGAGCCTTTTAATGTATTGTTGAATTCATCTTACTAATATTTTGTTGAGGATTTTTGCTCTAAGTTCACTAAGGATAATGGCCTGCGTGGTGTGTGTATGTGTGTTAGAAAGAGAGAGAGAGAGAAAGACAGAGAGAGACAGAGAGAGAGAGATACAGAGAGAGAGAGATCCTTGTCTGGTTTTTGTATCAGAGTAATGCTGACCTCATAAAACGAGTTTGCAAGAGTTTTCTTCTCTTGTATTTTTTAGAAGATTTTGAGAATTGGTATTAATTCTCCTTTGAATGTTGGGTAGAATTAACCAGTGAAACCATCTGTCCCACACTTTTGTTTGTTGGGAAGTTTTTGATTACTGATTCAATCTTCTTACTAGTAATTGGCCTGTTCAGATTTTCTATTTCATCATGATTTAGTCATGGTAAGTTGCATTTTCTAGGAAATAATCCATTTCCTCTAGGTTGTCCAATTTGTTGGAGAATAATTGTTCATAGTTGTCTCTTATGATCCTTTGTATTTCTGTGTTGTCAGTTATAACATCTCTTTTGTTTCTGGTTTTATTTATCTGAGTCCTCTCTTTTTCTCGGTGAGTCTAACTACAGGTTTGTCAATTTTATTTGTCTTTTCAAAGAACCAGCTCTTAGTTTATGTGAGGGGTTTTTTAGCATTTTGTTTATATTTCTATCTTTATTTTATAGACCAGTTTTATTTTCACAGAAAAATTGAGAGGAAGGTAAAGAGATTTCCCCTATATACCCTGCTTCCACACATGCAAAGCCTTCCCCCATTATCAACATCCCTCCGAGAGTGGTATATTTGTTACACTTGATGAACCTACATTGCCACCCAGAGTTCACCCAGAGTTGACAGTTTACATTACAGTCCACTCTTGGTGTTGTATGTTCTATGGGTTTGTGAAAATGTATAATGGCATGTATCCCTCATTACAGTATTATAGAGAATATCTACACTGACCTAAAAATACTGTGTTCCACCTTATTTATCCCTCAGCCCCTAACCCCTAGCAACCACTGATCCTTTTAGTGTCTCCATTGTTTCACCTCCTCTAAAATGTCATATAGTTGGAATCATATAGTATGTAGCCTTTTCAGATTGGCTTCTTTCATTTAGTCATATGCATCTAAGTTTCTTTCACGTCTTTTCATGTCTTGATAGCTCATTTCTTTTTAGTGTTGAAGAATATGCCATTGTCTGAATGAACCATGCTTTATTTATCCATTTACCTACTGAAGGACATCTTGGTTGCTTCCAAGTCTTGGCAACCATGAATAAAGCTGATATAAACACCCATATGTTAGTTTTTGTGTGGACACCTTCTTTGGGTAAATACCAAAAAGCATTAACTACTGAATTGTGTGGTAAGACTATGTTTCCATAAGTACCCTGTTTCCCCGAAAATAAGACCTAGCCAATCAGCTCCAATGCATCTTTTGGAGCAAAATTAACATAAGACCCAGTATTATATTATATTATATTACATTACATTACATTACATTACATTACATTACACTATATTATATTAAGACCTGGTCTTATATTATAGTAAAATAAAACCAGGTCTTATATTACTTTTTGCTCCAAAAGACTCATTAGAGGTGGTTGTCTGGCTAGGTTTTATTTTCAGGGAAGCACGGTACTGTCTCCCAAAGTAGCTGTACCGTTTTACATTCTTACCAGCAATGAATGAGAGTTGCTGCTCCATGTCCTCAACAGCATTTGGCGGTGTCAGTGTTCTAGATTTGGGCTCTTCTAATAGGTGTACAGTGATGCATCATTATTGTTTTCATTTGTGTTATTATTTCCCTAATGACATATCATGTGCAGCATCTTTTCATGATCGCTTGCCATCTGTATGTCTTCTTTGGTAAGATGTCTGTTAGGGTCTTCAGCCATTTTTAATTGCATTGTTTGTTTTCTTATTGGGAAGATTTAAGAGTTCTGTGCATGTTTTGGATAACAGTCCTTTATCAGATGTGCCAGATGTCTCATTCTCTTGCTATTGCCTTTTGCAAAGGAGAAGTTTTTAATTTTAATGAAGTCTAGCTCATAAATTATTTCTTTCATGGATCTAAAGTCATTGTCATACCAAAGGTCATCTATATTTTTTTCTTATGTTATCTTCTAGGAGTTTTATTGTTTTGTATTTTACATTTAGGTCTGTGATCCATTTTGAGTTAATTTTGTGGATAGCATAATATGTGTGCCTAGACTCATTTTTTTTTTAACCTGGATGTCTAGTTGTTCCAGTACCATTTGTTGAAAAGACTGTCTTTGTCCCATTGTATATTTGCCTTTTGTCAAAGATCAAGTGACTATATTTATGTGGGTTAGCGTTTCCTTTTGATTCTTTAAGTTTTATCCCTCTGCTTATATTACCCACCTGTTTTTGCATGTTGTCCAGTTTTTCCCTTAGCATATTAATTATAGCTATTTTAAATTCCAGGTGTGTCCTCCAGAATCTCTACCATATCTGAGTCTGGTTCTAATGCTTGGTTGGCCTCTTCAGCATATATATTTGCCTTTTAGCATGCCTTAGATTTTTTGGCTGAAAGTCAGACATGATGTACTGGATAAAAGTAACTGATACATAGGCCTATAGTATAAGGTTTTATATTTATCTTACTAGTAGGAGTTTATGTTTACTGTTTGCTGTAGCTTTGGTGTCAGATGCTAAAATGTCTTCCATTGTTCTTGTTTTAGTCTCCTTTTATTGTTTTTGGGTGTCCCTAGAAACTCCTTAAGTCGAATGTGAGACTTGCAGTGTTCTTAGCCGTCATCCCGTTATTACACAGGAGCCCTGTTCAAGTGGTGGTAAAGTGTGAGGGGAGAGGAAGTGTTCTGTAGTCCTAGGATTAGGTATCCTTTACTGTGCCTGAGTTGGGTATTTCCTGTCCCCCGGGTCAGTTATGATCTGGGAAAACCCAAGTCAGGCTCTGAAAAAACAGTTTTCTTTGAGGGCAGACCTTGTTAAGGAGAATAGACAGATCTGGGTATATTTCAAAATAGCTGTTGTTCCTCTCCCCTTGCCAGAAATACAAGGGAATTTTTCTCCAGTCGTCACAGTAAGAACTTGGTAGGGCTCTTAAAGGTAAAATTTGTGAAAATGTGGGGGCCTCTATAAGACTGGACCCCTTTTGGGTTTTTAGCTCTTAAGCTAGTCTACACTGAGCCTCTAGCAATCTTTCCATTACATTTTTAAAGTGTTCTTACTGATACTGGCTTTACCTGCAGACTTCTACTCCCCATAATCTGGGATTCTCTGTATCCACCTGTCCGTCTCTTCATCATTCAGAACAGTGGTTTGCCTTGTGAATTCAATTCTCTGAAGAATCTTAAGAGTTGATTGTAAGTTTATTCAGCTTTTTTCTTGTTGTGAGTATGGGAGTGACAACTTCCAAACTCTTGACATGTCAAGCCACAAACTGGAAGTATAAACATTTATTTTGAAGTTTTCAAAACACATCTAGAATAACATGCATCTTTCTGACGTTTCAGCTTACCTTAAAATGCCTATGAGCTGTGTGACCTAGTGCAATTTATTTAATCCATCTCTTCATCTATAAAAATAAGCATAACAATCTCTACTTTGCTGGATTGTTCTAAGACCTAAATGAGATAGATATGTAACTAGCAAAGTGCAGGGCTCATATCTATTCACTCAATGTTAGCTTTAGTTATTATTTCATCTATCTTCATCAGAACCCTAGGCCTTGAAAACAGACAGCATATACAAAGTGTTCCCCAATTAAAAGAGGAAGAATCAGAAGAAAAGGATAACTTGTCCTATGGTCAGTTTGTGGTTGAGTCAAGACCAGAATCTGGCTAGCCCTGATGCTGTTACAAGACCCCCTTTTCTTAATGTCAGATAGAAAACTGCCTGCCCATATTGATCCATCCTGTCAGATCTCAATTTTCCTCCTTTCAAAGCAGTCCCAGTGACTGCACAGCTGTCTGTCCCACTCTAATGCATTTGTGCTTTTGGCCTACAGAAAGCATGATGGTTGCAAACAGAGGGAATTGGAAAATGGTATAGAAATGTAGCCTGTTACTATGGAAACGGGCATGTGACAATGGTAGTGCTCCGAGTAGGTATGAGACAGGTTCTGAATCATATAGAGAAAATAAGTCAATAACTCTAAAAGATCATAGAACTCAGCAGAGGATACTGCTCTTGCTCTGGTTCGAGACACTCATGTATAGTATGGGATAGTTCTAGCTCCCTGGCATATTCTCTCTAGAAGCTGGAAAACTACAATGGCCTCAAGGGAAAGAAATGGGTATGGCGGTTATAGGGCCAGGACTTAGAGGTCCATGATGAAACTCATCAGAGTTATTTACTGGCCATGTTGAGCTATATTAGAACAAAAGGAAGTCCTCTACTGCTCAGATGGTGTATTCAATAGCACTTGTGGGAAATGTGATAGTCTGAGGATGATCTTTTACATACTTTTTCATCCTCACTTTTGTCCCAAGGGATAATGCATTGTCCACTGAGTAGAAGCTCTCTGAGAGCCCTTTTGTGACACAAGATGAAGTGGAAGAAAGGACTGGCTTTGAGCCCCTATTGCTCTCAGCATTCTTCATATCATGGTCATTTTGGAAAATAAAAATAAAATTTTTAGCTAACAGCTTACCTCACACGATATACTACACCAGATTAATTAAAGATTTAAATTAAAAAATGAAACTGTAAAACGACTAGAAGAATATAGTTACCTGGTATATCCATACTAACAAATGATAATGTAGGAGTGCAGTCATTGGCATAAAAAAGTTATGAGGCATTTTTATTTTATTATAATTAAAGTTGTTATTAAAACAGTACATTTTGTAAAAATACATATTTATATGCATAGAAAATTTCTAGATGTGCATAAAAATGTTAATAGTGGTCATTCATGAGTAGTTTAATAAGCTATTTTTTCCTTTTTGCTCCCCTTTTTTATGTCTCTATGTATGCGTACATTAATGTTTGTATAATGAATAGGTATTTCTGGTAGAAAGATAACAGAAGTTAGAGATTTTTAAACTTCCTTTTCCTTCTTTTCACTTGTACATATAGGTCAAACTTCCTTCAGGAAGTTGGTTTTCTTCAGCTAGCCAGTATAATTCCTTAAGTCTCCCCTCTTTAGTATATTTCTATCCAACTGTAGGTTCTTTGACGATGGAGTTGTGTTTCCTTATTTATTGTGCAACCTTCCATAGGCCTCCTGGTTAACACCTGGGTGCTTGCTGATGGACTGATATCCTCAAAGCCTGCTTTGAAATCTCATGTGACAGTGCTAACCCTTTCACCAGCTGAAATGGTCAGCAACTTGGTACAACTTGTCTGGGAGGGCATTGTGGCTGCAACGGCTGTCTCCTGGTGCTTTCCCAGGCTGAGCTGGCTGCCTGGTGGCTGGTCACTGGCCGATGGGCTGGGCCTTCTGTGTAACTCCTCCCCCCAAATAGCTTTCCTATTCAATGAGGTGGTCCTTCCTCGGTGTAGTTGCTGCCTCTTAGTAGCATATGTATAGCTGTGCTTCCTTGCCAGAACCGCCATGCACAGCCTCAGGAATTTCTCAATGCTGTTAAAAACATAAAGGATGGACAACAAAGAAAGAATCCAAAGGATTTCCTATTTTTAAAGGTCCTGGGTCAGCTCAGATGGCCATACTTGGCAGCCCTGTAGGTTAGAGACTTGACTGACTTCTAATCGAGCCTGTTCAGATAGAACCTCTGAGAGAGCCTGCTCTTCTAGGTAAAAATCATTCCAGGCTCGTTGCAAGGATAAAATGAGATGATAAATGGAAATAGGTTTCATAAACTATAAAACAATATACAAACACTTGGTATTCTTTTTGTGAGCTCAGTGGCTTAATGCTGTCCAATAGTGTCCTCGTGGGGGTGTGAAACAGATTTTAAATACCTGTATCTAAAGAAAGTCAAATATACCTACAAAATGAAGAGAATTGAGTCCCCAGGAGGGAAACATGTAAACTGTGTATGTCTGAGTAGTGGTTGTCACCCAACTATATGAGAAAAGCCCTGGATTTTCTGAGTGCCCTCAATTGATTAGAATTGTTTCCTTTGGAAGTAATTTCCAAGAAAATGCTTGTGATTTCATTGCTGATAAAACTGTTGACACTTCTTTTAAAGTGTCCATTAACTCTTGGTAAATTACAGTGAGAGTGCATGTGGCCCCCATATGAATATACGAGTAGTATGGTTGCACTGTTTTAATAACTAACCACTTCAATTACAATAAGGAAGTGACTGAAAAGTAAATTCTCGCTGCTCTGCGCCTTCCATGAAAATGACCCTTTTTTCCTTCCAGCTTCATATCAGTTCCTCACCTGAATGCGTGACTCTTCATTCTCATTCTTCATTCTCGCAGAATGATGGGAGTGTGGTCCTAAGGTTGAGTTCTGCATTTCTGGGCATTTCAGCTCTATGGAGTAGCACCCATTCCCTCACTCCAAAGACTGAGCCTGAAAGATTTTTTTCTCCCTTAGAAATCATCTTCCTTGTAACTGCCTTGTTACAGCGGTCAGAAAACAGTCAGAAACAGACTGGGGAAGTTTGATAGTTGGGAGGTAGCTTGCCAATTACCTAGTCCTTGGTGTGATGCTCCTTCAAATTTGCAGTGTCTTGGGGTTCCTCCTGGGACTGTCTTGAACTTTCTATTCATTACCAGTGCATTAATTTTCCGTTTTCTTTTTGTAACAGGTCCAGTTAAAAATAAGAAAAAGGGTAAGTTAAGCTCCTGATTTTATAAAATTGCAGTCATGTCACGTCTTTTCTAAAATTAGAAGAAAAAAATCCAGGGAGTAGGATTTTTATATTATAGTCTTTCAGTGATGGTTGTCTATTATGTTAGTCAATCGCATGGGATCTTCTTGAGTATTGTAGCTTCGAAAGAACAAGAAATAGAGATCATTTCTCAATGATGATACATGAACGATAGAATTGCTTCTATGGGAACATATGAAAGTTGGTTTCGTTTTTCTTTCTGGCTCCCTCTTCCATACAATTCAGCTCACATATCTTTCCTTTATTCTTTGTTGCTCTTTCCCCCTTCCCTCACATTTCTCCTTTTCCCCCCTCCTTTATCAAATCAGTGATCGTGTATGAATGAAGTCGGGAGACTTCCTCCTGAGAGATGTCAGTACCCTATTTCTTGGCCTAAAAGTTATCCCTATCCTATTTCTAAGCTAATCAGGGAAGGTATTTCTTACTTTGGGGTTTCAATATCACGTTCTCTGTAATACAAAAACTACGCTAGAGTAATACCCAGATCTTTTAGTCTTTTCAAAGAAGCTCTAGTTGAGTGGATCCATTGTGCCTTTGTTGGGTCAGTAAGTCTGGCCACGGGACTGGCCCAAGAGCTTGTACAAGTGCTTACCTGAGGACAACCCAAAGACAGCACAGTTTCCCAAAGACAGGACCAGGCAATAGGGGCCCCTCCTTAGGACTACAGAACCAACTGCTAAACCAGCTGTAAGTACCAATTTGTTTGTGTTCTGACCTGGGAGGAAAAATAGACTGAAATTACTAATTTTTCACTAGAATGCTTTAAATGAAATTATTCCATCTATTAAGATTTCTGGAGCTTTATAGAATAGATTATCAACCCCAGTCTATGCCCAAAAGACTGGCTTCAGCTGCTGCCGGCCTCTTGTCTGAGCACTCGGGGACTCTGGTGGTCTGCTGTGCCATGTACCCTGTGGAAAGCTGCATCCCTGTGATGGAGAAGCTGAGGAGTGGCCTAGCCTCCTGCAGCCCTGGCCGGAGTCAGTAAGGAAACCTTTCTCTGTGGAGCCTGTGCATTCAGTAAGATATTGTCCTTTAAGAAAGTAAATTTCACTTTCAACGATGTCGTTTGTAACTCTTGTCACACATCCCTTTAAGACAGAAATTATAACAAAGCTAGAATGCTCACCTTGCTTGGACAAGGATACTCTCTGCTCTTAATACAAGTCCCGGATGACTTCCCTTTTTAATAAGTAGACTTGAGAGCACTTTTTAATTACGGCTCCAAATTTAGTTTTGGTTTTTTTCTTCCCCCACTCAGTTGTTCACTAGACAGTGAATAAGCATCTTACATTTGTTAGGAGTAGAGATACAGACATGAAGAAAAACAGTTCCTTCCCTCAAAAATCTCCCAGTGTAGTCAGAGTCGTGGAAGTACACATAAGTAATTGCAGTACAGTATAAAAAGTACCATCATAGAAGCGTGAACAACGTGCTGTGGGAGCACACAGAGAAGGAACAAGTAGTTCTCCTTGGGGGAGTGAGGGACCCCATCTCAGAGAAAACAGTATTTGAGCCAGACTTTGAAGGATGAGGGGAAAAGAGAGGTAAGGACATTCCAGCAAAGGGAATAGAATCTCAAACCTCTCAGAAGTCTGAAAAAGCATAGCATGCTTAAGGAACAGCCAGTAAGCTAGTGATTTACTAGAGGATGGGGCATGTGGGTGGTGGAAGGCCCCAGTGGGTGAGCACTGAGAGAACACACTCGCCACAGGCAACAAAAGGCAATTGTCTAGGCTAGAAGCTCTGGAATTATAACTCAGATTTCAGTGCCTCTGGGAAGGACTCAGATCACTGCCCGGCACTGCTACCCTGCATAAGGGCCATTACTGAGGAGAGACTGCACATAAGCCTTAAACATTTACTTTGGCTGAAAGTGATTTAGAAGCCATCTAATACAGATTTCCTCGGACATAGTGAATAGGCACATGCCTGAAGAGGTGAATTGAGTTGTTCATTTAATTTCCATTCTTTAATAGAATTTCCTCTCTCTCTCTCTCTCTCTCTCTCTCTCTCTCTCTCTCTCTCTCTCTTGCTCTCTTGCTCTCTCGCTCTCTGGCTCTCTCGCTCTTGCTCTCACTCTCGCTCTCTCTCATTCACTCACTTTTCATTGTTCTTTCAACAGTTTGGACTTCGCTAAAAGGTTAGCAAAATACCCTTTCATGAAGGTTAGCTTTGAAAAGATGTATACATTCTTTTATCTCAGACTACAAAGGGTAACTTTCTAAGTACAAAAGTCTCTGGGCTTTTGTGTCACGAAGTGCTCTGTTAAAGTAAGGAAATCGGAGAAAGAATTCGATCTTCTAAAGTCATCTTCTCAGTCCAGGGGTCATGCTCCTCTCTGGGCCAACTTTCCACAAGTATGAGAAGTACACGTGCTTCAACCTGCTTGCAGAGGAGCAGAGACGCCCAGCTGCAGAACTAAATCACAGCAAGAGCTTTTTCACAAATGCCTTCTAACAATTTCATAAGTGAACATTCGCTATTTACACTGCAACCATTATTCTCTTTGACTGGAGTTTCTGGCTGTAATTCTTCCAAAATTACATTACCAATCACAGGAGATTCACTCTTGACACTGAAGTTTGTACCACCCACAGAACGCCCTCTTGCTCGAAAATCAGTGTTAGTCCTAGAAAAGCTGGGACATAGCCCAACCTGATATGCACCAGCCTCTGTGTCTACGCTGCCCATAGAAAAATGTGGGAGAAGCAAGCCTTATAACCAGGCTAGGGAAGTTTCCTGGCTGCCAGGGGTAAGTCATTCCTCCTCATGGAAGCTCAGTCTTGGGAGGAAACAAATCGTTGAGGCCAAGCTCCTCATTTCACCGATGGAGAAACTAAGGCTCAGGGAGAGGAAGGGATTTGCCCAAAATGTGCCCGTGGCAGAACTGGGGCTAATAGCCTTATCTCTTGACTACAGATTCCGTGTCCTTTACACTACACTGGCTAGAATTGAAACTTGGGCGCCGAATAAGCCTGACTTGGAAGCTACCCAAATCTAAAGGGAGATGGCTTTCCCATTCAGCATCTTGAAATTGTCTAGATCTAGAAACTGGGCAGATCCAATCTTTGTTGCTAAGTTCAGGGAAAATCCTAACGCTCCTGCCTCTAGGCCCTTAAGGCTACAGGGACACCCTGGGAGTGGCTCTCTGTGCCTTCCTTCCTTTCCTCCCTGGAGACAGGGCCCCACAATGACCCCTTGTTTCATTCCAAATGCAGATGTGCTTAGATGTGGACAACTGGCCTTTTGAGCCGCGTTGCCATGGGGATTGGTTTCGAACATGCAGAATTATTCTTCAAGGGGGACCTGATAAATCAGGATAGGATTCTCCTGCCTGAGAGTCTGGGGAGCAGGGAGTTGGAGTCAGTAAGGAGGTATATAAGTGAGACTTGGGAGAGTCATATTTAAAACTAAGAAAGTACCACAAGACACTGTGATGGAGTCCGATAAAAGGCTTCCATTCCTGGGACTTGCACAAAATTGTGAGAAATTGGTGAAGGAAGAAAGGAAGGAGACCACCACCTGTTGACCACCAGTAGTTCTTGAATTGGGCTGCAAGGAGCAGAGGAAGTCAACAGAAGGAGCTAGAGGTTTGGGTTGAAGACTCAGTTAGCATAAGTACATCCTGGTGGGAATGTTGGAAGGACTGGAATATGGAACAGGGGGCCAAGACTGTTCTGAAAGGGGGATTTGCTGGGACTCTGAGGAAAGACTCTGGGAAGCTGGATTATTTAGCCTATAAAAATGGGGGTTGATAAGTGACTTAATGTCTTTGAGCATATATATGTTATTATGTGTATGATGATAACTCTTCTTCTCTATCTACACAACGAATCGCATAAGAGCTTAAACTGCCACAAAAAGGATTTCCGTTAAATATACAGAAGAACTTCCTAACAGTGAGGATGATAAACATTGGAACAAATGGGGTTTAGAGAGGTCAGCTGAGAAAGCAAAACCTGTCTGCTGCCTCATCAGCTCTTTCTACTTCACTTCTCCTCACCCTCTCTCTCCACGCCCCCCTCATAGCCCAAGAAGTCCTAACCGTTCCTCATCCCCAGCTAGCAGCACCTCCATCGCTGCAGCTCCTATAGGAAACCTTCCCGGAGCTGATGTTACACGCAAGGGCAGGCTGTCCTCCTAGCTTCCTCTTCTCACCTACATCAAGTCCACTGAACTGGGAAGTAAACAGAACCGCCCAGCTCTCAGTTCTAAGAAGTGATCCGTAGGTCTGGCCCACTTGGTGATCCAGATCCTTTGGACTCAGCTGCAATGGACCCTCCTGTTTTAAGCCTCCCCTGACGTGATCTCTTCAACATTTGTCCATTCAGGTAGCTTTTCTACTTTACTGTGACTGTGTCTGTTCTCCCACTAGACTAAGCAACTTGACGGCCATTTATTTCTATATATTCAACCTCAGCTCTGTAAATGATTATTCATGAAAGGGCGTGGTGGGGGGGAGAGAGAGACAGAGACAGAGAGACAGATGATAAAGGTGTCACCTCTTCAGCAGCCGGAACTCCCAGAGGGCTGACTTTGTCACTGGAAGTCTGCAGAACTCTTGACAGTACATTGTGAGTCAATAACTGCAAATATAACATTGAATCTTGTCTTCCAGGAAAGAAAGCAGGACCTCCTGGGCCCAATGGTCCCCCAGGACCTCCAGGACCCCCAGGACCCCAGGGACCCCCAGGGATTCCAGGAATTCCTGGAATTCCAGGAACAACTGTTATGGGACCACCCGGCCCTCCAGGTCCTCCTGGTCCTCAAGGACCCCCTGGCATCCAGGGACCTTCTGGTGAGCTCCTGTTTCTCCACCCCTCAGGCTTCTTCCCAGTACTTTAATAGAGCATGGCTGGGAGATCCTGGGAGCAGTTTCAAATGGTGCTGGTGGCATTGGTGTGCTGTAGGAAATGCAGGTCTCCTGGCTCAGTGTAGAGCTAGGGATTAAACAAGCCAGTAGGGCCTGACCTGCTCAACCCTTCCATCACAAGCTGTCCCTTCCTCTAGGCTTCTTTGGAATGGGCCAGTAAATTCATATGAGTCTGACACAGAGGCCCTGAGGGATTGCTGGAGTTCTGGTAGGAGATGGATTGGCTCTGCTTCACAAGCTGATGTTTGCTTGGAAACAACAGTCTCGTCCCATGAACTCTAAAGCGCCCTTCTCATAGAGGGAGACAAATAGTCGCTGATGGCCAGGGAGTTAGACTTACGAGGCACTTAGGCTATGAAAGAAGCAACCCAGGCACCAAGACCATCCCGTCAAGGAACCAAGGGCTCCTTGCCTCACCACATTGCCCATTTGAATGGCATTCAATCTCTTGGCATCTTTCCCTTCGGGCCCAGCAGGGCATCTAAGAGGTATAGATGAAGATCCTACCCTGACTACCTGGACTTCACAGGAGTCAGACTGCCTGGGCTTAGGTCAGCTGTTATGTCCCTCTCCTGCTCCCCTCTTGTATCTTGGGGCTTTAAAGAAATGGGCTCCTTACAGCTGATTTCTCTGGGCCAGAGAATTCTGTAGCACGACTCAGATTCTTTGACTCACAGCCAATCAGTGTTACTGTGCTCACAAAAAATGCAGTTGGGGAGTTTTTTCACTCAATGTTTCCACAAATATTAATTGAGCACTTTCTACATTTAAGAGAGGTATTGCTAAGTGGTCCTTGTTCTTGTGGAGTTTATGTCCTAGAAGAGGAGAGAGACGATTAAAGAAGCAAGACACTTACAAATGACAATGCTCTCTATGAAGAAAATTAATAGAAAGGGAGCAAAAGGCTAAAGAAGCAAACAACATCATCCCAGGGTCACACAATGACAGCAATACCCTCTCATCTGGCTCTATGGGCACTCGGTGGGACTTGTCTGGGGCCAGCATTGGCAAGAGGCCAGTACTGCGTGCCAGGCCCACTGAAGATGCAGGTCAGGGACAACAAAGAGAAGGAAGGGGTGTCCTCTCCCATCCCGGGGCGTGGCTGCAGGGAGTCGGGCTCCCTGCCACTGGCTGCCTGGGTGAGGAGAAACGGAAGTAGCAAAAGCATGCCCTCTGATGGACCGGTCCTGTTTTGCAGGTGCTGCTGATAAAGCTGGAACTCGAGAAAACCAGGTTAGCTGGGAATTGCTCTTTTCCTGGGGAGGAGGGAAGGCTACAGGCTGAGCTACCTTTGAGTTTGCTGCCTGTTAAATTTGTGAGGCTACCCTGCAGGTTCTGAGGTTCTCTGAGACAGAAAAGCTTTGCCCCAGGGCCTGCCTTTAGCTAAGGGAACTGAATCTCGCTATGGTCATTTTCCCCATTCCACAGGAGACAGAGTGTCACCATATCTGGGCTCAGTAGTCAGCTGAAATGAGCTGCCAGACAGGCCTACTCACCTGGGCCTCTGAGTCCCCAGCCACCCAGACACCTTGTCGACACTCAGACTGCCCTCAGACCGCCCGGGATCAGGAGCTTAAAAGTTTAAGAGTATGTCCTTGAAAATCAGCCAACCAGCTCCAGGCCTAGCCCAGCCTTAATGGCCTTGCTCCTCTTAATCTGTTTCTATTGGCAGGTTCTGCTGCCTTCCCTTGTCTCATCTCAGCCTCCCTCTCTACAGCTGTGTGTCCACAGTTAAATCTCCACAGCTGCACAGTGCTGATGGCTTGCAGGGCAATTTTGTATCCATCACCTCATTTGATCTTCAAATATCCCTGTGAAAGAGGGCAGACAGAGATTCTTATAATCCCCATTTTATAGGTAGGGAAATGAGGCTCAGAGGCACTACATTCAGCTAAGATCACATAGCTAGGAAGAGACAGAGCTACAAAATCATATTACCGTCTAGTAGCAATGTGGTCACTAGCATCCCAAAGATAGGGGAGAGGGACCAGAAGTGAGATACGGAAGGAACACAAGAAGTCCCAGGTGCAGACATGGAAACTGGTGGCTGAGCAATCAGTCGTTTCTCCTAGTGACGCCTCTCTCTGTCCTTCTCGTCCCCCCAGCCCGCTGTGGTGCATCTGCAGGGCCAAGGGTCAGCAATTCAAGTCAAGAATGGTAAGAGTCCAAGTAGCTTGTCTCTAAGGGGAGCGTCCACAGGGTCACCCGGCCTAGCTTCTGCCTGCCCCCAGGTACCTTTGGCACTAAGGGCCCAGCCTCTACTCCATTTTGCCCTCTGCTGTCTGCCCTGGGTAATTGCTTGCACCAAGGCCGGTTGCTACACCCAAATTGTAATTAGAAACACTGATGAGGAGTTGAAAGGGACTTGAGATGTCATCTAGACCTGGAATTCTTGGCAGATGGAGGTCGTTTCCGCATCACCATGAGGATATGTGTAGTTTGGTCAACATGTTCACAATACACGTTAGAGAAGGTAAAACGACATATACTTCAATCCTTCTTGTCTGATGGGTCTGCACAGAAAATGGGTGGAGGGAGTGTTTCAGGGAGTACGTGATGCTTGTGTCTACAAAAAGGCGGAACATGTTTAAGGAGGTTAAGAAACATTGACTTAATGTAATCCCTTCATTTAAAAGATGGGGAACCGGAGTCCCAGAGAGATTGGGTAATACCATAATAAATCACACGGCCTTATATTTGTGTGGTATTTAGTTTTCCACATGCTTTCTTTGCTTTTTTTATTTTTATTTAGGGGGAGAAGTAGTTTTCAGTTTATCAAGTTATTATATAAAAGACTTATAATGATGTCTCCTCCTTTTTAATTATTTATTTAGTTTTGCAGTTACGGTTGCCATTCAGTGTTATTTTACATTAGTGTCAGGTGTACAGCGTAGTGGTCAGACATTTATATAATTATGCAGTGATTCCCCCGATTAGTCTAGTTCCCACCTGGCACTATACATAGTTATTACGATATTATTGACTAGATTCCCCATACTGTACTTGACATCCCCGTGACCATTTGGGTAGCTGTCTTTTATTTTATTTGATCCTCATGACAGCCCTATGAGGTAGGTATTGGCTCCTTCTTACAGAGATAGAAACTGAAGCTCAGAGAGGTTAATGAACTGGCCCAAGGTTTCAGCTGGAATTCAAAACCCTATCTGTCTGACTCTTTCCACTGCACTGTGCTACTGCAGTGATATGTGGGTACACTCCACTGAATGATTAGCTTTAGTGTTTTCCTCAAAAAGATGTGAACATTCATTAAAGAACAGTGCTTTGAAATAATGTCCAGACCCCAGGGTGCACAAAGGCTAAAATGCATGAACCCCCAGGAACCTTGAGAAGTAGCAAGCCAGCCAAGATGCCAGGTGTTTATAGAGCTGGGAAGGGAAGGGAAGGGCTGTGAGTGCAGACAGAATAAATGAGGGTTCAGAAATCTGCTGCATGGGGACAGCTTTGAATAGCCCAGTCAATCCTGAACTGGCTGGGCCAAGCTTCCTTAATGACTGACCTTGGCTGCATCCTGGACTGCCACCTGTATGCCTGACTGAATAGCCTCAGAAATACAAGTAGGAGCAGAATGGCACCAAAACCCAAACAGTCCCGCTGGGACCAGGTGCCTTGGGCCCCAGGGCCTTGGCTGGGCCGTGATCACCACCTGTCCAGGAAGGAGTGAGACAGGCAGGAAATAGATTTGTTTAGGTGTCTGGATGGGTGGCCTGTGTTTATTCTGTACCAGAAGCAACTGATTTTGCTCCCATTACCACATCACAAGTTCCAACCCGTCTATGCTGATCTTTAGTTGCAAGGAGCAGAAGTGAGGGGTCAGGGGTAGGAGGATGTCATGCAGAGCGGTTTCAAAGGGCCTGAGCCAGGACTCCTCCTAACTCCTAACCCATCTATTTATCACCTCAAGGGAAGATGGCTGCCTTTTCCAGAAGGCTAGTTTCCTCACACCTCAGAGAGGGAGGCCTCCTGAGACTTGCCAAGGATGAATGTTGGAAATGTAATTTCTTGGGTGAAGAATGGTTCCAAGGGGGAAAGACCCAATGGGCTTGTACTCCCTGCTCTAGTGGTGGGAAGGCACCACCCCATTTCCACGGGCTGGAAAGGAAAGCTTTTTTTTCTCCACCCTCACATGCTCAGTCCCAGTGTCTAGCCAAGGCAGTAGGACTGCCCCACCACCCCAAATGGGGTGGGGCTTTGCCAGGGCTGCTTCAGTTCCCAGACACCCTTGCCACCCCCTTGGCTGGTTCTGATGCTGCTTGGCAGTCTATCCCTCCCTCTCATAAATACCCTGCTCCCCAATGGGCCTTATTACTGGCGGTCATGCGCTCTGGCTGCCATGAAGTCTGACTCACCCCTGATCCCTAACGTTCTCCAGGTAGACAATTCCTTGGGCTAAGCGGTTTCCTGGGGGCCCAGGGAGACTTTGCAGAAAGGAGTGGGAGGACAGGAATGTCTTAAGGAGAAGGAGAAAATCCATGAACCTATAAGACAGGAGAGGTATTCAGGAGCTGTGGCTGGTGAAACGGAATAATAAGACATAGCCTGCCACTCAGTGTCGGAATTGTGCCTGTGCAGGCCTCAGAACAACAAAGAAAATAGGTCAGGGTGCCCACTCTCTTCTTACTCCCCACCCCGAATTCCAGCTAGAAGGTGTTGGTTCAAGACCCTTCCAGATGGAGGGGTCAGCAAAGGAGAGAGGAAGACAGACTGGCACACACCAGGGGCCTGAGGCCAGCCTGGCAGCTGCTTTACAAACAGAACACTCTCTCTGCTTCCAAATACTGTTCTTGAAGCTTGGCCTCCTGGGCTCTCCAGGTTGCATTGGGAGAGGGGCGGGGGTGTATACTGCTTGCAAGTTTTTGTTTCTGTTGCCCAGATTATTCTGACATGTACTGAGTGACTGCCCTTCTCTCATACTGAGATCTTTCAGGTGGAGTGCTCAATGACTGGTCTCGCATCACTATGAACCCCAAGGTGTTTAAGCTACATCCCCGCAGCGGGGAGCTGGAGGTACTGGTGGACGGCACCTACTTCATCTATAGTCAGGTAGAAGTGAGTACGGTCTTAGGCCTAACTCTTCTTATATCCAGAATGCAGATCCGGTGCACGCCACATAGGGGCACTGTGGAGCCAGCCAAGACCAGCCAATGGCTAACTTCCTGCTTTGGCGGGTGAGGGGGCTGGGGGGCACCGCACTGGGAGGGATTTGAAAGGAGGAAAGAGAGAGGGAGCTGTGTTGTTGTTTTTTCCCTAGCCAAATATCATTGAAAAACTGAAAAGAGGTCCCTACCACACCCTGCCATCTGATCCCCTTTTGCAGGGCGCCAGGCCCTTGTTTCCCATGCTGAGCTGTTTGGTTCTACTGCCAAACTTGAACTCTGTCTCAGTACATTCTCTGAAAGTCGGTTCTAGAGCTGCTGAGAACACCCACACACACATCGCTAGCTTTATAATGAATAGTGCTCTCCGCCTCAAAAAGATTTCTGACTGTCTTTCCTTTCTCTCTCTCCCATTTGTTTCTCTACCTTTCTGTTTCTCTGTTATTCTTGCCTCCTTCCTACTGTCATTCTCCCAGCCCTTTCCTCTTTCTGTTTTTGACTTTGTCCTGCCCGGGCCCCACTCCCCAGGTCTGCCAGTGCCCATCCACTTCCATTCCTGCTGATTGCTGCCACTGGGTGGCTCCTCAGAGCTAGAGATAGCTGAGCCTTGAGGGTGGCACTTCTGTGGGCGGGCATCAGGCAGGCGGATGGACAGAAGGACTGTGGAATCAGCACAAGGGTCTCACAGGAAAGTGGCCAGAGTAGGTGGGTTAGCGGGCCTTTGCTAAGCCCACCGAGCATCCTGGCACAGTTTGGGACCTGATCCAAGAAATTGCGTGGCAGCTGAATATACTACTCCCTCCTGAAGAGCCTGTGGAGGAAACAACACTAAGAAAGTGATTTAGGGTGACAGATGAGGTTCCCAATCCCCAGGGGGCGCATGGATGTAATCCTAATGTCCTATAGGCTATTTGTCCTGAACTCCATTTGGTGGGGGAAGAGTTCAAAGCTTGTGGTGGGGTGTGAGGGATCAGGGTAGTGAAGGATAAAAAAAAAATTAATTTTCTGGGCCTAGGAGAGAATTGGGAGTCGCCTCAGGCAACTCGATGCAAACTGGGAAAATCCCCTTCACACCCGGCCTTTGAGCATAGGTTAGCACTTCCTTCTAGCCACAAAGTAAAGTTAGGGGCCTGGGTTTTACCCTTCCAAATTTATCTCATTTGTGGCGGATAGCTCTCCATGTCTCTCGATCTGTTTCCTCACTCATCAGACGAGAGGGCCAAGGGACACTGAGAATCGGTGAAAGAAATTCATCCACAGAGCAGGGTGGGGCCATTGCAAGCTGAGTGAGCGGCCGCCATTAAAGAGCTGAGAAAATGGCAAGTTGTCACTGTTCCCTCTGTAGGAAATCAGTGACTTCTAAGTTAATCAGCAAATAGTCCTTGGGACTTGAAACTGGCAGTGGGTTTGTATCTGTCTGTGTCTGTAGCACTGACAGAGCACCTGATCTGTGCAGGGCACTGTGCTTCATGCCAGGGTGGGGCAAGGGGGATTAAGGGGAGGGAAAGAGGCCAATGAGGCGTGGTCCTTGCCCTCACCGAGGGTGTGCTGTTGGAAGAGAGGTTTACTCAGCCACCCAAGCCCCATGAAGTAGGAGAAGGACAGTGAATAAGTCTGCCATCCTGCCTTTCCTGTCGGCTAACTAGCACTCCTTCCCAGGGAAAGTCCCATCCGTTGGTCACAGGGGAGGGCCCCACCGTTTTCCTCTCTCCCCCAATCCCTTCTTGTTGCCTCTCACCCAGGTGTACTACATAAACTTCACGGACTTTGCCAGCTATGAGGTGGTGGTGGATGAGAAGCCCTTCCTGCAATGTACCCGCAGCATCGAGACAGGCAAGACCAACTACAACACGTGTTACACGGCAGGTGTCTGCCTCCTCAAAGCCCGGCAGAAGATCGCCGTGAAGATGGTGCACGCCGACATTTCCATCAACATGAGCAAGCACACCACCTTCTTTGGAGCCATCAGGCTGGGCGAGGCTCCTGCATCCTAGACTCCCCGCGATTGGCCCCGCCCATGGCCCTGCTCCAGGTTTGGGAGCCGGGAGCCCCAGAACCTCTAGGTGCTGCTGTGGAGTGAGGTATATGGGTGTCGCAGCTGCAGAGAGAAATGCCCCACTGCTATTTATTCCCCAGTGACTCTAAGATGACAAGGCCTGCTTGCCTTTCCAGAACGACCTTGAGTTCACAGGACAGTTGATGGAAGCCCAGGGATGACATGACGCAGAACCTTCTTCCTTGGCTCCATGTTGACTCTTCAAGCTCAAGGTCCCTGTGTCAGAGTTACCGTTTGTTGCACTACAGTGAGGGTCCAGGGCAGCAGGCAAGAGAAAGCAGAGGTGTACTCCAGACTGTGGGGGAAACGTCCAACCCTAAAAGGGCTGCTGCTCCTCTCTAGGGTGGGGGTGGGGGCACGGGTGGGTGACAGGGACGTGTTGCAGCCTAAGGAGATGGGCAGGGAGGCGAAAGGTAGGTGCCTGTGGCAGAGACCAAGGAAGAAACCTGCCAAGCAGGCATCCTTGCCAGCTCTGTGCTGCAGCCAGCCAGAGGGTCAGAGAGCTCTTCCCACTCAGGCCAAGAGCCACATCACAGCAGCTTGCCAGGCTTTGGAGACAGGAGGTGTGCTCTTCCTTGCAGCGGTTGCAGGGACTGGCCACAAACCTGCCTGCATGAGAACCTGAAGCCAGACTTAGGGCCACATGTGTTTCACTTTGTTTACAGCTGTGCTTCAGGCTCAGAAAACTCCCTGGGTCCCCTCCCAGTTGTCCCCCTCCCAGCCTGACTAGACCAACTGTCTTCTTTCTCCACAGAGCCTACCTCTGTCTGAGACAGGTGCCTAACCTAGGACCTGTGCTTATGTGAGTCTGGGATGCTCTTTCCATTACCTGGGCACAGAGAATCTTCCATTTAAGATTTAAGCAACACAAATGTTCATCTAGTCACGTTGTGCGGGGGGGCCAAAGTGTTGGACTGGATGACCTCCAGAAGTCCCTTCAAATCCTAATATTTATGCAGCTACCTTAATAGCCAACTTAAATTCCAAACCCTAGCCTGCTGCTGGGCCTTGGCAAGGCAGAGCTTTTCTGCCTGACCCAGAAAGGATAAGAGGTGGGAATAGGACGGCATTTTCTTCCAGTTTGCTACAAGTCAAGTGGTCATTAACCCAGGCCTTACCTGAAAGGGCAGCTTCTCACCAGATCATATGGTGGGACCGTTCAAGAGTCTTACTTCTAAATGCCTGGGCCCAGCCTACTCCTGGGTGTTGGGTCTAGCCCAAAGCTGGGAGGTCCGGTCTTGTCCACTCTGCTACTCTTGCTCCTGAAATAAGTTTCCTTTTGAGGAGATGGGGAATAAGTTCCTTAGGACAGCTGAAATTTACCAAGAACAACAGGTACTCATGCCTCAGCTGTGCCTTCCTTTCTAAGCAACTGCACTGCTTGGTACTTCAATTGTCTGGGCAGGAGGTGATGGGCTGCGCCACCATTGTCTGATTGTTAATGTCAGTCTTGCAAACCCAGGTGAAGCAAACATAAGGCATGTGTCTGGTGCCAGCTCCTATAAAGTGCCTTAGACAGTCCTCATTTGTAGCAGGAGCACATGAGAATTTCTCCTTAAAGTTTAGAAAGTATTTCTCTATTATCTCCTTTGATAATGTTACAAATCCCATTGTGTAGACGAGGCTCAGAGAGGTTAAGTGCCTTGACCGGGATTTCACCCAGCTTAAGTCACGGGTCTGAGGTTCATTCATCCAGGTCTAACTCCAAAACTATCCCATTGCACCGCCACATTTTATTGAATTTGGGGTCCAGAGAGAACCAATACAAATGGTAACCTGGACCCCAAATCCTTGAGGGCTCTAGGGAGAAACCCAGAGATGCTCATTTTCATCCCTTAATGGTAACACCTGTTCTCTTGGCTGCCAGGGGCTCTGGGGCAGAATGGTAGGACATACCATTGGGAAACGGCCATCAGCTTTAGAGCTCTTGTGTTCAGAAGAATCATCTTGGCACCACGTCCAAGCAGCTAAGGCCTTCGCACTCACAGAACTTACACCCCTCATGTATGGAGCCCTTACTGCAAGTGATTACCCTACAGACGGGTTACAGCAGCTGGCCCACCCTCCCACGGCTACTAAGTGACTCCCGTCTCTTCCAACCATACCACAGACAACTCGGTACCAGCAGGATCACTCAGGAATGGTGGGAAGAGCAAGGACTGGTTCTAAAGCCCAAAGGCTGTAAGGAAGGGAAGGAAAGGGCTTCCTAATTGTGCCCCTAAAGGACATTCTGACACCCATGCTATTCTCCCGATATGGAGGGCATTGGAGGGGAACTAGGATTCCCACAGGACCCTTTATTCATTGGGAACCCTCAAAGGGTACCCTAGAGGTAGCTGGGGAGCCCTGTTGCAGCCAAGTTATTGGCGAAGTATTGAAGCAATTTACTAATAAGAGAATGTGGAAATAGAGTTACCATTTGGAATTACGCAGTGGGCCAAGGCTGACATGGAGAATGGGACAAGGACACTGGGCAGCTAGCAGATGACAGATTTGAAGGACAATTGAATGGCACAAAAGGCAGCTGGCAGGGGCTGCTCAGCTACTGGCTCCTTGGAGAAAGGAGTTTTATATCCCCCTTCATCCATCCTGAGCCACGTTTCTTTTGTTGAGCAGGAAAGGGCTAGGAACCCTGGAGGTGAAAAAGACTTTGATTCACATGTGAGTGCGTGTGTTTTATGTAGCTTCTGGTGGATGCAAATAGATTCAGAGAATTTTACAGCTAGAAAGACCCTGCAAGGGAATCTAGCCCATCTACATTCGACCCCTTGTTACTCGTGTGGAAACTGAGGCCCAGAGAGGGCAGGTGGCCTGCCCGAGGTGAATGCGCCACAGCTCGCAGACTCAGCAGAGTGAGTGGGTGGAGCAGTACCTGTCCCACGCAGCCCCCCTCTAGCTCCTACCCACAGACTCAAGGCTGGAATGCTTGGCCCCCTTCAGGAGCCTGGCCAGGCAGGGAGAGAATGGCTGCAGCCTTCATCAGAACTCTTCCTCCCCTTAAGGCATTCTCCCAGCTCCTGCCCCTGGGCTGGAAGGCTCTGGACTGGCCTAATACCAGGAAGTTGTGAGGCCGCCCTGGCACAGCCTCAGGCCCCATTCCTGCCTGGAGGCTCTCCTAGACCTTGTGAGCACAAAGAAGGAACCGGGTTTTTCCTTTTACTCCATTTCAGGGCTCTCTCCAAGGGGAGGTGGGGTATGTGTCATTTCTTTAGTCAGAAAGCTTCCAGCTGGGGTAGGGATGGGCTTTGTTATGGCCTGGAGCAGGCCCAGTGCTGCTTTGGGGGTCAGCATCCAGTGTGAGATACTGTGTACATAAACTATACATAATGTATATAAAGTGGGATGTAAGTTTGTGTAAATTAATGGTTTATTCTTTGCAAATAAAGCTTTTTTCCCCTCTGTTCTGGAAATCGGCTTGAGCACTTCCGACGTGCTAGGTGCTTCTTTGTAAGTGATGCCACGCATGAGCCGGGGAAAGACCAAAGCACCCATTCCAGAGGGGGCAATAGAGGGATGGTAGTCTGAATTTCCTGTCAGAAAATGCCTCCTCTCTGTGGCCCAGACCACACATCCCATCCCATCACCTTAGGTCTTTTCCTATAACCACATGGAGGCAGACACAGCAAGGCGTCACCCTCAGCTAGAGGCCGTGTCATCTATAACAGAAATTTCAGGGCTGGGCCCAAAACAGCTTGGGTAGATCGAGCCTCCAGCTCCGCATGATGTCATCCAGTTTTGCAGTGAGGAGACCAGTGTTCGACGAGTTTAAGTAGCTCACCCAAGGTCACCCTACTAGACTTAATAGTTGTAGAAGAATAATTCTATGTAGCTTTCCCAATTACAAAGTTCAATCACATTCAGTATCACTTGATCTTTCCCAACAGACTTTGAGTTTAGCAGAGGAGAGATCACTAGTCCCATTTTACAGATGAAGAAACTGAGGCTCAGAGGTGACTCACTGCTCCAGGTCACATGGCTTGAAGGTGGTAGAGCCTGAACTCAAAGCCCACTGGATCTCAAATCACCCAGTCCTGCAGGAGTCTCGATGCCAGGAGATGGGGCTGCTTGAGAGCTGGAGAAGGAAAGGTGTGTGGGAATCCCAGGCCCTGAAAACAGACTAGTTGGAACAGAAGCAGTATCAGAAGGTTGGCTTTTTATTCCGTCCATCGTCTTCCTCAGTGCTTATGAATGGCCACATGTGAGGGATCCTAAAGGGCACCTCTCCCCAGGGCCTTCCCCGCCTTTTGAGGCCCTCTCTCTTGTAGCCCCAAGGAAAGGCAGAGAAGAGCTGGAAGGAGGAGAGGAGGAAAGAGGAAGAGGGGTCCGGCAAACAACCAAACAGCCCCTCGTCACATTGAGGGCTGGCCAAATCGGGAGCAGGAGCCCCATAAGTGATTACTGTCCCCCTGTTTCTGTGGTTCCACACCTTCCAGCCAGGCTGAGAGGCTGCTGAGGATGTCTGTGAAACTTCCACCAGCTCCTGAGTGTCTGAGCTGTCAAACTTGACCTTGTGCTGGTCGAACAGTCTGCACAGGGTATCCATATAGAGTGCGTGGTATTTGTCCACCATCTCCTGGCTCAGCTTCTCAATATTGGGCACCGGGAGAGGCTCCCCAACTGCCAGAGCAGACAGACATCAGAGAGAAGCATCAGAACAGCTCACTCCTGAGAAAGGGCCTCAGCCCTGAAGCCCATTTTCTCCCCATCTTTCCCCCACCTCATCACTCATCCTGGCCAGCCTCCCTACCCGTGCACACAGGTGCAGCCTCAGAACTGGATCTAGGTCCTAGACAAGGCTGCCAGCAGAAGGGCCCACTCACCGATGATGCTTACAGGCCGACCACAGGCACAGCTCCCAGGAGTTCTCAGTGAAGTCGCACCCATAGAAACCACAAGGATAGATGTGTGCCATACTGTGGAACCACTTCTGGAAGCAATTGACCAAGCCTCCGGAAGTGAAAATGTACTGATTGTAGAGGTCGGTCTCCCCAAAGGCATAGGCAGGGAGTAGAGCCCCCTGCAGAGGAAAGGCATGTCCTTTGTTGGCCAGAAAGGAAGAGACCCTGCTGAAAGCAGACATGCTCCCCGCTATTGGTGCCTGGGTCTGCCTATAGGCTCCTCAGCCCCTAACTTAGCTAGGCCTAAGTCCAGGCCAAGTGGGAGGGCCTCAAGGTCTACCCCAGACTGTCTGTGGGGGCAAAGTAGCAGCAAGCTAAAGGAAGCATGCCCCAACTCTCCTGTGAACCCACGGGTCTAAAACACTGGAACACGAGCCAAGGAACATTTCATTCAGCTTGTGTCCCTTTAACCCACATGGTAATTTCAGCTCTCTCTGAGATGGGGTTGCATCTGATCACCTTTCACAAAGGCTAGTGTGAGGGACAGCAGGTTCAGGACTGGCCCTCTAGCCTTTCTTCATAAGCAGAAATGGCTCCAGGACCGAGCCCAGGCTCTACTCCACCACAGAAGCAGCTGTCCACCTCCCTTTTTGGGTATCATTTCCTCAAAATGCCTTCACCTTCCCTGTTGGACTTGTGGACCCTCCCCCAGTCTGGACCAGAACTGTCTTTACCCATGCTGAAGGGCCATGCACACAAAGCAGGGTGGTAGAGCCTGGCAAGCTGTGTCTGCACTCAGCCAGCATGTTGTCTGTGCCCTTCGGGGTAAGCGGACAGTCCATGGGGGACTGGCTCACAGAGCAGGCCCCTGGCAGGCAGAAAAAGCCAAAAGATTATTGGCCGCTTCCCAAACCTCCCAGCTTTCCTTCACCTCTTCAAAGGAGGGGGGACCCTCATATCAGGCAGGTGAGCCTGGGGCAGCTTGTTAAGACTAGAGGGAATGACAGAGTTGGCCTTGTTCTCATCCACTCCCCTAACACTCCCTTCTCAGGGAGGCATTCTTACTTTGGCTTTAACACTAGGAGACAACTCACCTGGCATAGTCATGTTAGGAAAGAGCCATCTCCCTAGACATGGCATAGTCTCTGAGGAAAGACACCCAGAAAAAGGCTCCCAGTGTGAGCCTCTAAGGGATGATACCGGGAAAGATCATGGAGAAGCCTGAGGTGTTTGTGGCAAAGTGGCCAAAGCATGAATATGACATGAGCCCATGAGGGCGGCAGACAAGGACGTAGTTATGGCTGGGGGAGATATGAGTCTTTAAAACCTGTGGCCTCTATGTGAATGATTTCCCTGACCCCCACCCTGACCCAGCTTCTAGCCCCGGGGCCCAAGTGGGGATCTGGGGCTACTCACCTGGAGTGGGAAGTACTCATGGCACTTCCATAGGTAACTGTTTCCATAGGTACCAACACCTCACCCAGGTAAACCAGCAGCCACCTGAAAACAGCCAATGTAGCCAAGTTTTGCCATCCCCGTTTTCTTCTTCAGAGTCCTTCTGGGGCTGCCACAGGGAACTGTCACTCCCTGCCACTTCCTAGCCTCTAAAATGACGACCGGGATGGGCTATGGTACATCAGGGCCAATATAGAATAGGCCTATCTTTGCTTCACTAGCTGCCCTCCCCTAACCCACTACAATTCTGATCTGGGCCTTTCTAGCACCTTGAAAAGACCCATCCCCTCAGCTTCTCTAGGTCAGGGAGGGACAGGCTAAGGGGCTACCTGGGAATTGGCCAGAGCCTCTCAGGATTATAGGAAGAGAAGAGTAAAGAGCATGTGGCAGGTGGCAACACAGCCCCAGCAAGGCCCTTACCTCACTCCAGGGTCTTCCAGTCTAAAGCCAGCCAGGTAAGAACGAGCACAGTGACAGGCCAGTAGGACATGAACACCATCAGGTACAGGTTGAGAAGGATCACAGTGGTTGTATCAGTGAGTTGCGAACAGTCCCTAACACTTGCCCTCCCTCCGGGGTTCTGTCCCCACCAAGGTCGCACACACTGTCACCCATGCTCACTCATTCAACGTTTTCACATGCCCACGTCCCCAGTTCCCCAAGTCCTCTCTGGCCTAGGAAACCTGTTTTAGGTCTAGAAGGCAAGGTTTTTTCCTCCCCAGCTGTACCCCAGGCAGTAAGCCTTCTGCGCCCCAGGACCTGCTCCAGCACTGCTCTGGGTGGCGTTCAATGGCCAAGAGCCAGTGGTGGGTCAGGTCACACTGATGTGGCCACCAGAGGTTGGGAGTCCCAGAAAGACAGAGGCAGGAACATTTTGCCTCCAACTAGCGCTTTCCATCAGTGGAGAGAATACCAGTGAGAAGACCCACCTCCAGCCAGGTTGGGAGCACACACGCTGGCTAGGATAGAGTCAAGTTGGGGGCTGTGTTAAGTTCCAATAAGATCAGGAACACTGTAGGTTAGAGTAGTTAGGACAGACTTAATGGAGATGACTCATAGGGAAGCACACTCTCTTAGAATTATTCCTGGACTGTTTTGAAAACCGCTGTAAGACTGTGTGAGAGAAAAATGGGTCAAAATAAAGGTGAGAAAGGATAGAAATTGAACATGGCAGATTGAACACAAGTTTTTATCTTGACTCCTCGAGGGAGCCTCATGAAAATTACCATAAGAATATTTTAAAAGATGTATATCCACAAGGAGAAAGAGAATTAGAGAGATGCCACTGGTGGGTTAGAGATATCAGCAAAATGTTTGCACGCTGGAAAGTATAAGGAGGAGGGAGCAACTAGCTGAAAGCTAGTTACATGCCAGGGCAATGCCTATAAGAGCAAACCCGGGAATGACTCAGAATTTGGAGCTACCAGGTGTCTCAAAAAGCAAGTGTGATGCTCAAGGCTTGATTGAAAGTCTATCAAAGAAGTACTTACAACGTATGAAAAGGTGCCCAACTTAACTCATGGTTAAGGAAGTGTGAAATAAGGCTACAACTCATTGTTTCCCTATCACTTTGGTTTGGAGGAAGTAAGTGTGCATGAATTCTCCATTCTTTGTCCTGTCTATGCTGTGCTGATCTCTGAAGCCACATTTCACAGCATCCTCATTTGGTGGGACCTCCATCAGCCTGAACCTTAGCATCCAGAGAGAACAGACTCCCACCAACCTGTGTTGGACGTTCAAGATGAACAAGAAGTAAACATTTGCTAGGTTTGCTCCTGAGATTACAGAGTTCATTTGTTACCACAGCCTACTTCGGCCATCCCAATGAATACACTTGGATATGCCATTTTACAAATGAACAAAGCAAGACTCAGAGAGAATACATAACTTGCTAAAGGTGTGGAGATAGAAAGCAGTGGAGCTAGCATTTCAACGTAGGCAGCCTGGCTCCAGAGGCTCTGTTGTTAATTCCCATATTTCACTGCCTCTTGGCTATGGGTGTGTGCCTGTATATGTGCATGCGCGTGTGTGTCTATAAATTCTGGCTATATACTCAGAAAACCTTTAACAGCTCTGAGAAGTGTGACTAGCGATGGATTCAGGAGGGACACCAAGCCCCTCCCTCCATGTGGCCTGGCTAGAGTGGCCTTCAATAAATGGCCATGCTTTGGCCAATGCAGTGTCAGCTCCTAGCCTTGGGGACTCTGCTCTCTGTGAGAACATAGTGGCATTGAGGGCTGGGGGTGAGCCAAGTGTGTGGGACTAGGGCGAGAATTCAAGAAAGACAACAGGACCGAGCCGAACATCCTAAAGCTTCCGGATCAGAACAGGAGCTACACGCAGAAATTGGTTGCAAGTGCCACGAGGATGCTGACTCTGGTTTCTGAGGAACCTAGGCCAAAGCCAAGGCCAAAGAAGAAAGTGGCCT
Organism: Rhinolophus hipposideros; assembly: GCF_964194185.1. Taxonomy (NCBI): domain Eukaryota; kingdom Metazoa; phylum Chordata; class Mammalia; order Chiroptera; family Rhinolophidae; genus Rhinolophus; species Rhinolophus hipposideros. The sequence continues at coordinate 2,640,628 of NC_138046.1, read as the reverse complement.
TGTTAACAAAGCAGAAAAAGCCCCAGCCCACACAGCGAAGCTGCTCTTCCTGAGAACAGTAGCAGCAAACAGCAAATGTACGGCCCATTTGGAAAAGCAGATGCTGAAACAGTCCACCTCTGAAAAGACCCCTTCCAGCAGACTCACCTCAGACTTTTCCGAGCCCTAGTAGCTGGAGGGATGAGAGTGAGGATAGCTGCCACTGCAACCAAACAGTAAGGGACTCAGCCCTCACTGAAGAGCGTGGCCCCCAAGCCTCCGCCACATGGAGGGGGCATGCAGAAGCCCAGCGGGGCCCTTGTCCTCAGTAAGAGGCCATCCTGAGTGGCTGTTTTTCATGTTTCATGAGGACTTTTTATGTTTGCAGAAGGCCTGGCTTTCTCCTTCCTCTCTGGTCTAGCATGTGCTCCAACGCCAAGTCCATATCCACCCTCCAATCAGCAATGAGTGAGGACACGAAAGAAGTCAGGAAAGGAACCGATAGGCTAGAAGCAGGTTCAGCTCCCAGGCCGGCTCCTCCGCTTCCCAGCTGTGTGACCTTGGCCAGACCCCTTATCCTACATGAACTTCAGCTTCCTCATCTGAACAAGAAAGATTATTAGACACATGAGGTACTTCGAACAGTGCCTGGCATGAAAAAAAGAAAAGGAGTGCAATACATGTTTGCTAATACTGTGTGTGTGTTAGCTATCATCGGGAGTGTGTAGTCATGAGGATGTGTTATTATATATAATAATAGTCTCTAGCTCATAAGGTTGGCATGAGGCTAAAATGAAATAATAGCTGTGAAAATACCTGGTACAAAGTACCTAATGCATATGAATTGCTTTCTTCTGGTCTCTTCGGCTCTGACTGCCTGTCATTCCTGGATTAACATTGCTCTTCTCAGCACTGGGGGGTTCTAGTGCCCACCCCATCAGGCCTCTAAGGCCTCCGTTCCCTGTTCTCTAGCCCACCCTCCTTATTCAGTGGCAAGCCCCAGGCTCACAGAGCCTGCCAGCATTCTTTCTTCCCAGATATCATACAAGGTCATTTAGTCCATGCCCCCTGCCTTCAGCCAGCATCTAACTCACCTTCACACAGTGTTTGTGGTGGAGATGCTGGGACATTTGGATTCATAGGTGGACGATTTCTTGTGGCCCAGAGGTTTGCAGAGCTTCCCTCTGTCACCAGGACAACTGTCTCCCACCAATGCTCTGCTCAACCCCCTGCCATTGCCATTAAGCCCTTTTCCTTGGCTAACCTCAGTGGAACTGCCCTCCGTGCCACAGTGAAGACCCAGGACGGTTCAACATACACATCTGCAGCAAGGCTCTCTCACACACACGTGCACACACACCCCTGCATAGGCACTCACAGATCCCACGAGTACCATGCCCACGTATGTCAGGCTAGAGGCCAGGGTGACCAACCGTCTTCATTTGCTGGGAGCAGTCCAGGTTTTAGCATCACAGGTCCTGTTTAGTCCCAGGCAAACCCAGACAGTTGGTCACCTTGTCAAAGGCTGAAGACTCAATGATAACCAAGATGCTGAGAGCCCACTGGGAATAGCAAAGACCTCCAGGGCAACCTTGACGTCCTTCGTGGGGGGCAAGACCATGATGCCCAGGGTCCAGTGGCTCCAGGTAAGTGCTGTTTGGCTCAGGGGCCTGTGTTGTTTCCTCTCTTCATTCTTTCTTCTCCACCCCCTGCCTAGTCTCCCCACCCCTCCACAGGATCACAGGACTCCATGCTACCTCTGCTTGTCCAGTTCCTTTCAGCTGCCTACCCACCCGCACTTGTACCCACTTGGACATGGCCTGGGCTAAGATTGTGACACCCCCTTGCACACCTGCATAGACAAGTGTGGATGAAGCTGTGGTGTGGGCGGTGAGTGGGAGTGGGGGTGGGGCTGATGGGAGCATTCAGAACCAGTGTGGCTGGAGGAGCGGCAGGGAGGAGCCAACATTCCTGTTTCTGAGGCCCAGCTGTCTATGGTCTCTTAGTGACAGTGTGATGGAGGGGAGGAGAGAGGCCACAGGCCAGCCTAGAAAGACTTTGGCCTTTTGGTCAGTCTAGGAGAACTCACTAGTTTCCATGAACAGATAGCAGATACAGTGTATAGTAGGCGCTGAATACATGTTTTATTGAATAAATAAACAAATGGGACTACATATCAAGTTATTCTGTGTACATGAAATTCTAGAACAGGTAAAACAAATCTATAGTGAAAAAAACCCAGAGCACTGGTTGCCTCTGCTAGGGGATTGACTAGGAAAGGACACGATGGAAATTTTGAGGGTGGCAATGATGTCCTCTATCTTGACAGAGCTTTTGAGTTACACAGGTCAAAACCTCATTTGTCAAGCTCAGCAAATACACACTTAAGGTTTGTGCATTTCTCTGCATCGGAATTTTACCTGTAAACAAATATTGTATTCATTAATGCTTAAGTGTTTGAGGGTGTAGATTACTGATGGCTGCAATTAACTCTGAAATGCATAGAGGATATATTGATGGATGGATTGAGGGCTGTGTTGATGGTAGATGCGCTAATCAATATAATGAAATATCTATACAGTCCACTTTGGGTTGTTCACTGTACAATTCTTTCAACTCTCTAGTAGATTTGAAATTTTGTATAACAGGATTTTGCAAAATCTTTTTACACGTGATTTCTCCACACTTGTGCATGTGCACATTGGCCTTTGTGTGTTCATCTATATGTACAAAGGTACATGTGTATCTAGTCGTCAATACGTGCTTATAGTCAACCTCAGTAGGTGGCATCTCCAGGTATGTGTCGGTGAGCTAAGGCGATGTGTGAGTGTGAAAGCAAGTCAGTCGAGCCAGGTGTGTGCTACGGGCCAATCAAATGAAAGTGTGACAGGCAGGAAGCGTTTCTCAATGCAGCACATGATCAGTGAGGGCATAGTCTATGACAGGAACTGTTCCGGGCAGCTGTGTGGTATTAGTGAGCAAAAGAAATTTTAAAATTCATGCTTTCGTGACATTTACATTCTGGTAGGGAAAGACAGATGATAGAAATTGGTTAATTAATAAACACATTATATAATGTGTTATAAAGTGATGTGTTCTAAAAAGAGAAAAATCGTTGGGACAGAGTAAGACGGACCCGTTGGAGGGGGGAAGGGACTGGGTAGGAAGAGCAGCAGGCTTTGCAATTTTAAAAGGAGCACTCAGGAAAGGCCACGCTGAAAAAGGTGGCAATTGACCAAAAGCTTGAAGGTGATGAGGAAGTGAGCCATGTGGCTGTCTGGACTGTGAATGTTCCAGGCAGAGCACGGCCAGTGCACAGACCCTAAGGGGGGGTGTCCCTGTGGGTTGTGAGGAGCAGGAGACTTGAGCAAAGTGAGAGGAACTGAGGAGGTGAGGTCAGAGAGCTTGGTGGGGCCAGATGGTGTAAGGCCTAGGCCTTGCACTCTGATTCAAATGGTGAGCCATTGTACAGCTTGGAGCAGACGAGAACTTATGGTTGCCTCGTGGTTTTAAAAGGCCAGGGAAGGAGGAGGAGACTTATGAGGGGCTAGCACAATATTCCACATGACAGATGATGGTGACTCAGGCCAGATTGGTGCTGGTCAGGATGGTGGAAAGCGGTCAGTTTCTGGATGTCACCTCTGAAGTAGAGGCTCCACGTGGGCACTTTCTTTTCTGAAGCTCAGATGCCTCTACAGGGCGAGTCCCATTGGTGAGCACCCACCATGGACACCACTTTGGCCTTGGTAACTTCCCTGCACTCAGCCTGGTCCCATCCAGTTCTGCAGGAAATATGTGGAGAGTGTGGGGTGCAGCTCACCTGCTTGGATGGAATGGTGGTTCTGTGAAAGAGCTGGTAGGAAGTGAGGCTGAAAATGTCGGCAGAGCAAATCTCCAAGAGTCTGGACACGGGGACGAGTCTGAGCTAAATCCTACGGGCACTAAGGATGTAAGATCAGCTTCTGAACAGTGATGGTGACTTATGCCAAATGCCACATCAGGATGACTTTCAGTCACAGGGTAACTGTCAGGGCCCAGGGGCCCACCTGCCCCCATGACTGACACACAGTTTCACCCTTTTCTTCTCTAACACCTACTTGCAAGACCAGCTTCACCTCCACGCAAAGTAAGGGGATGGGCTTATGGGACTTTCTCCAACACAGAAAAGCCTATAGGCCTAGCCATTTCTCCCCATTAGACTAACTTGATAGCCCACACCTTATCCGGGCTCCTGTTCGGGAAACTTCTTGAGACTATCCCCTACTGGGGAACAAAGGTCCATAAACACTGAACAAGGTGAACAGCGAGGGATAGAGAAGGCTCTGGCAGATACAAAATAGTCCATCCTGGCTATCTGATGTGAAGTTCGGGCGGGGAGGATGGGGAGAGGAGCCACAGCCAAGATTCTGACTCGGCCCCTGGGTCGATAGTGAGGATGAGGAAAATGGGAGGAGGAGCACTTCTTTCAGGGGGGTGCGATGGAGCGGAGTATAAGCTTAGTTTGGGCCACCATTTGTGAGAGGGGCCTGCAGGACATACAGGCCCTGTGATGGCTAGGAAAGCTCACTGCTATTTCTAAAATGTGTTCTGCTGACCTGGTCTTTCAGAGACGTGTTCCAAGGTCAACCACAGTGGGGGTCAAGCAGAAGACTCTGGACTTGTCAGCTCCCACTTAAAACAGAACACTGGCTCTTTTTTTATTCTTTTTAAAGATTTTTTTTAATTGGGGAAGGGAAACAGGACATTATTGGGGAACAGTGTGTATTTCCAGGACTTTTTCATTGGGAAACAGTGTGTTTTTCCCAGGACCCATCAGCTCCATCCAAGTCAAGTTGTTGTCCTTTCAATCTTAGTTGTGGAGGGCGTAGCTCAGCTGCAAGTCCAGTCACTGTTGTTAGCTGCAGGGGGCGCAGCGCACCATCCCTTGCAGGAGTCGAACCAGCAACCTTGTGGTTGAGAGCATGTGCTCCGACCAACTGAGCCACGTGACCACCCGGGACCCCTGGAGCTCAGGGGCAGCTCAGCTGCAGCTCATTGTCTTCATTCTAGTCGTGGAGGGCGCAGCTCACTGGCCCATATGGGAATCGAACCAGCAGCCCCGTTGCCCAGAGCTCGTGCTCTAACCAACTGAGCCACCCGTCTGCCGCACCCCCCCACCCCCCACCCCCACTCTCTTTTAATCTGCTTCCAATGGAAGTCCACAAAGATTGTATTTGACAAAAGGGCGGGGGTGGGGGAGGAGAAGCTTCTGTGAGGCCCCGGGGGAGCCTAGCAGGATCTGAAGTTCCCTGCCAAGGAGAAGCTGCCATGGTGGGCTGTGGGCCAAGTGCATGGGGCCCAGAAACACGAGGGGTCAGCGCTAAGGCAGCAAGTGGAGACTGGCCAGCCTGAAAAGAGAGGAAGAGCTGCTAGCGGAGAAAAAGAATGCCTGGGGGAGGAGTGGGCACCCTGTGCACTGACCCACCCCTGAGGGGTCCTCATTCATTTCCAGCTGTCCCTGAGGACTTGTGTTTTGTTATTCCTGCCTCTTCGTGCATCTGCTCACCAACTGTGGGGACAGACTCCCAGAGAGCAGTTTCTAGGCTCTCAGCCTCATGTGGAAAGGTGCTGGCTCGGGTAGTAGATGGCCATCACCTGTGACTAGTTAGCCATCAGCTGTAACCAGTTAGCCACGGGCCACTAATATAACTGCCGTGGCTGAGCTAGCAAGCGCGGATTCTAGTTAGCAAGGGAGTTGGTTGGTTGGCAGAGACGCGGATGGCGGATTGCAGATAGTGTGGCTCCTGCTTCCTGTGTCTCCAACCCAGCCGCCAGCGAGACTATAGTGGTATGACTCCCCTATCTATGGCTCTGTGGGTGTTCCTTTTTGGCCTCACCCTATCCTGCGTTCTTGTGTGGGGAGCGGGAGCCGAGACCCTGCATGACACCAACCCTGACTTCTCACCCCCACACCCTGATCTGGGAACTCTCCGGAACAGAAACTGGGTGATATTGGGTCATACTGTTCTCATATGCCCCGCCCCCGACACAGGCCACACAGTAGGTACACGCTGATGTTTGTTATAAAAATGCCTGAGTGGGTGGAGGCCTGACTTGTGTGACTACCACTAGGCAAATCTCTGGGGCTTGGTTTCCTCAAATGTAAATTTCTCAACTTGTGAGAATGCAGACAAGTAACAGGTGGCCAATCACTTTGTGAACTGTGAAATATTGTCTACCTGTAGGTTGCTGCTGCTATTATCATTAAGAAGGGGGTGGGGAGGGGAGGGCACGGCACTGAGGAAAGAAAGCCCAGAGTTCAACTGGGCCTACCCTGGGATGTGCTTCCCTGCACAGTGTTACCTTGGAGAAAGCATGTCAGAAAGTCAAGAGCAGAATCAATGATAGGGTGAACATTTGGAATATTCTAGAAGCTCTGACTCCCCATCTGCACAGAGAAGGCCATGTGCCCAGCTCATGCATCTGCACGCATCCCACCATCCTAACACCAGACAGAGAAATGGTCAAGGCTATTTGGGGGCTTCCAGTCCTCAGTCCTATCACCCTCTATCATGTCCCCATCTCGTCTTCTCAAAATCTCTGTAGATTTTGAGGATTAGAGACTGTCAAAACTGCAAAGTTTCTCTGAGATTTCTAATTCCAAGCTACCCAGGGAGGGTTCCTCATAGCTTTCATTGAGCCCTTTGCCAGTGACATCCCTCTTCCTGCTCTCAGACCCAGGCTCAACTCCCCACTGGTCCTACTTTAGACCCTGGGAAACAGACAATAATAGAGAAGGCTCTGGCAGGTACGAAATAGTCCAGCCTGGCTATCTGGTATGGAGTTGGGTGGGGGAGTGAGAGGAGCCACAGCCAAGATTCTGACTCGGTCCCTGGGTCAATAGCGAGGATGAGGAAAATAGGAGGAGGAGCACTTCTTGCAGCGGGGTGGAGTAGATTATAAGCTTAGTTTGGGCCACCATTTGTGAGAGTGGCCTGCAGGACTTGCAGGCCCTGTGATGGCTAAGAAAGCTCACTGCTATTTCTAAAGTGTGTCCTGCTGACCCTGGGCTTTCAGAGACGTCTTGAAAGCTAGTCCTTCCCTTACATAGCAGTTTCTACCCCACCCAGGTAAGGTTACCAGATGCAATACAGAATGCCAGGTACATCTGAATTTCACATCAACAACCAATAATGATTTAGTATAAGTATGTCCCAATTATTGCATGGGCTATGCTTATACTAAAACATTATTTGTTGTTCATCTGAAATTCAAATTTAATGGAGTCTTGTGACTTTGTGTGCTAAATTTGGCAACCCTAAGACCCAGGATCACATAGTCAGCAGTTGGCACAGTGTGGCAGTCAACGCCAGGCCTTGTCTATCACATCCAGACAGCATACCCCACTCAGTGGCTCAGGAGGTCTCTATGTTGCCCTCAATTTCTCAGTTATCCCAGAGATCAGGCTAGCTCCTATCCCCTGCACTTAATGGTTACGTTAAATTCTTTCAAAGAGTGTCCCTACTGTGCTAGGGGATTTTTCCTGCACACCTCACACTCACCCCCATCCCATCCATTTCCTCTGCTTGCTGGGCAGGCATTTTGGTTCAAGTGCCAGTTTTCCCTTTGTCTCATCTGCCAAACTAAGAATGATCAGGGCGTGGAGGACTGACCAAGAAACCAAAACAAGAGGTTAGTGATGGGAAAAGGAGAGGCTAAAACTGACTCAGCTGGAAGGTGCCAGAGCGAGTCCCCGATGCCTCAAAGGACTTGAGATGGCTGCTCTCCTCTGCCCTACTGGGCAATGGATACCTTTCCTGTTTCCAAAGGGCCCCCAGGATTTGGGGGCCTCCCCTGGCAATTTCTCCCAAAAGACTCACCTCCACCTCTAACCTCATGCCACTGGAACAGAAATGAGTCTAAAACTTTCTCATGTGTACTCATGTGGTCCCTTAACAGATGTGGACGGGGACAGAATTTACTCTGAGTATAGAGACCATTAATGAGGAGGAACAAAGGGAGAAGCAGGGCTAGAACCCTAGTCACGAGTGAGATTGTAAACATCTGTTCCAAAGCTCAGCTTAATTTTTGCATGTCATTCTGTAGTTACGTGTTTTTGTCTGTCTTTCCTCGCTTGGCTATAAGCTCCTGGAGGTTAGGGCTCTTTGCTTATTTTATTCACTGCTTAGAACAGTGTCTGGCATGTAGCAGGACTGATAAATGGGGGCTGAATGAATGAATGAATCAGTGAATGAGCAAAGCAGATCAGGGGTAAGAGCAAGGTCAGGAACAAGGTTGGGGTCAGTACAGAAAGTAACCATGAACAGAGCAGGAAACTCTTATGACCTTGGAGCCTTAAGGGACAGCTGGGAGGATAAAGAAAGAGCAAGTCCTCAGTGATATACTCAGAAACCTTCAGTGAGGTTGGCTCCCTGTTGCCCAATCTCCCATAGGCCCTTACTCACATTCCAACACCCAGAGCCCAGTGATGTAATCCCTCATTAGCGAGTGCTGGGAGGAAAGTGATTCTACAGATGCCCAGGAGCTGTGAGTCCTGGATAGTATGAGATGATTTCCTCACATCCTCTCGTTACACCAAAATATCACTGTGTGCTATTGTGTCTAATTAGGATGACTTGAATATAATGGCTTGTATTTGACAATTTCTCAACAGCCCTTGAGTTCACTGGAAAGCTCCCTCTGATGTGAGCTAGGAGCCCAGTCCAGACAGACACTTAGGGACCATTAAACTCTAAGCTAATGAGGATGCTGATTACCATGGAAACTGCTGTTTCTGGTGGCCTCTGAAGGGGAGGAGGAATGAAGGTGGTGAAGTGGAAAGGGGAGATGTGGGAGGATGGAATGGGAGCAGGAGCTGGGAGATAGGGTCTAGAATATGGTAGAGGGAAGCACCTGCCCTTCTTTACCGTCTTCCTTGGTGCCAGACACTGAGCTGGGGGCTTGACATACATTTGATCATCACAAGATAGGCATTCATTCCCTTGCCCCTCCCTCCTCATTGACTGGCAAAGCATATGTTGTTAAATCAGCAAGACAGCTTATCGCCATTCCCACTGCTTCATGTTGGAAAAGTAACATTGAACTCCTGGCTGTCTAATTCTTATCAAAAGCTGAGCTCTGAGAAATGATACTCATAGAGAGCTTCCTAAAAAGTAGGCAGACCATCCATTGCTAGGGATGTCCTGCTTGACAATGCAGGCAGGGCCCATTACCTGGAGGTTAGATCACAATCTCCAGATGGGACAGTGTGTGTTGGGGGGAAGGAGGAGTGTAGTGGGGGTAGAGAGGGTGGTAGACTTAAGTGCAGAGCTGGAAAAAGCACGTTCTATATTGTAGTAACTATGGGTTCTTAACACAAACTACAGACAGTAAAGCTCAACATTTGCAAAGCTGGTTTTTCTGCACTTCAGGCCACAAGAAAACAATGCACAAAGTGGGGCTTGACATTCAAAGGGACCTGTCATCCTTTCTGCTGAATCTGAAAAAGTAATCTGGATTGCAGCAAACAAGCACACTCAATGTGACCATAACTATCATGCTATCAAAGTCTGAAAGATGTCTCTTTCAGGCTCAGCATAATGGTTTTCTAAAATTATTGCATTGGTTCATTTTTAAGCCACAGTATTTAATTTCTTTGAAAGGTACAATTGACAGTAAGGGAGGTATGAAATATATCTGTTTATTTAAAATAAGATGAGGGAAGATGGAATCAATGTACTTTGCCCTATTTGTCCTGTTATTATAACTAAAAACCCTGGACATTATGTATAAAACAAACCGAAGAAGACTCTGAAAGAGAGAAGAAGGCAGACCACCTAGGCCCTCAGGAGGGGAGGAATGATATCAATTTTCTTGTTGCCTCATATATCGCAGACTTGGAGATGAAAAAGTCAACAACCCAGACACGCCAATAGGCACAGACTGAATGAGCCGTGACTAAAGCCTACTCCAACTCCAGCCAAAACCAGAAAACAAACTATGGCCCTGTCCCCACCTCCACTAGCAAAGGCTAAGGCGGGGGGAGGGCTTAAGCTTCCACCCTCATGAGCAACACCCCACACCCCTTCTTGCTGGTGTGGTGTCAGACAAAAGCAAGTACAGAGAAGAGACTTTCATCCCCACTGTCAGGTAACAAGACCCACCCACACGCTCTACCAGCAGAGACAATGTGGGGAGCTTAGAATTCCACCCCCACCTAGCAGTAATGAGATACCCCTTCTTTCTCCCTGAGATGACTGTCAAAGAGGACCCAGCAGAAAGTTAGGACTTTCACCACCACTCAAAAATAAAGAGGCCAACCTCCCCGAGTTGATAAACGGCTTTAACACAATTCCTATGAAAATCCCAGCAAGATTTTCTTTTTTGTACGTACAGACAAGATTATTCTAAAATTTATATGGAAAGGTAAGGGAATTAGAATAGCTAAAACAATTTTGAGAAAAAATAAAATTGAAGGAAAAGGTCTACCTAATTTCAAGACTTATTACTTAGCTACAGTAATCAAGACTGTATGGCGCTGATGGAGGAATGGACATATAAATCCATGGAACAGAACAGAGAACCCCGAAATAGGCCCAGACAATATGCCCAACTGATTTTTGACAAAAGTGCAAAACCAATTCAATGGAGGAAGCATAGCCTTTCCAACAAATGATACTGGAGCAGTTGGACAGCCATAGGCTAAAGATTGAACCTTGACCTAAGCCTCATACCTAACACAAAAATAAACACAAAATAGGGCGTCTGGATGGCTCAGTTGGTTAGAGCACGAGCTCTGAACAACAAGGTTGCCGGTTCAATTCCCGCATGGGATGGTGGGCTGTGCCCCCTGCAACTAAGATTGAAAATGGTGACTGGACTTGGAGCTGAGCTGCACCCTCCACAACTAGCTTAAAGGACAACGACTTGGAGCTGATGGGCCCTGGAGAAACACACTGTTCCCCAATATTCCCCAATAATATATTTTTTTAAAATATTGCTACTTTTTAAAATAAAATAAACAAAAAATAGATCACAGATTTAAACTGAAAGCCTGAAGCTATACATTTTTCAGTAAAAAAAACAGGACAAAAATCTTTGGGATCTAGGGTTAGACAAAGAGTTTTGACACCAGCAACAACCTGTAGAAGGAAAAATGGATAAATTAGACTTCACCAAAATATAAAATTTTTTCTCTGTGAAACACCAGCTAAGTAAATGAAAAGGCAAGTTACAGTGTGGGAGAAAATGTTTACAAACCACATATCCCCCAAAGAACTAGTATCTAAAATATATTTTTTAAAAACCTCTCAAAACAACAGTAAAAAAAAAAAAGTCCAATTATAAGAGAAGCAAACGACATAAACATTTTTATGGCATAGATGGCAAACAAGAAAATGAATATGAACATGTTTAGTCACTAGAGAAATACAAATGAAAACCACAGTGAGATGTCACTATACATGTATCAGAGCGGCTAAAATAAAATAAATAATGACCACACCAAATGGTGGTGAGGATGCAGAGAAACTGGGTCCCTCCCACAATGCTGATGGCACAGCCACTCAGGAAAACAGTTTCTTTAAAAACTAAACATACATTTATAATATGACCCAGCATTTGCACTCCTGGACATTTTCCCTAGAGAAATGAAGATGTGTTCAGACAAAAACTTGTATATTGATGTTTATAGCAGGTTTATAAATAACCCCAAACTGGAAACAACCCAGATGTCCTTCAATAGGTGAACAGTTAAACAAACTACAATACATCCGCATCATAGAATACTACTTAGCAATAAAAAGGAATGAAATTTTGATATATGCAACAACTTGAACAAATATCCACTTTCCTCATTTGTAACAAGGGGGAGGTTGTCTGAAGGGCCTTCCGTTTGGGAATTCAAGATACAGTTGAGCAGGGTGGGACATGATGAGACCACATTCAAAAGAGCTTGGGGCTTCTTAAAACTGAACTGAATTTTTTAATAAATTTTAGAGATTCAGAATAATCAGAAAGAAGTGACTTGATGAACACCAGCTGTTGTGCTTCCTGAGCATCCTAGGGAGCCCATTTTGGAAGCTGGGAACCTAGAAGAGGAGGTTAGGAAAGGTGCATTCTGTTAGCACAAGCCAAGAGGTCTGTGCGGTTGTGGTGAATGACTTTAGGGAGAGGAGGGGCTGTTATATTTTTACACTGAAATAGGACAGGGTAGATTCGAGACCTAAAGCAAAAGGACCAATGTTCCCAGGAATGCAAGGAAATGTCTTTGTTCTAATATACAAAATTAAGAGTTCACCAGCCAAGGGACCTCAAAAGTTGGAAACAGCCACATTGTTTCTTGAACCTTAGGAGTAATGCGAGGTGCAGTGTCAGAGCACATTCAGCTGGTGGTATATTTGTCATGCAATTCTCAAGCACAAACAGAGCCTGAATTGTGTTCAGCCTTGGAAATGAAGTAGGGAGTAAAAGTCTATGAAAAAGTCTACAAGCCCAATCGCGGGACGTACCGTGCAAAGGCGGAATCGCTGCACGGTGCAAAGGTGGACTTTCAAAGGCGGAATCGCTGCACGGTGCAAAGGTGGACTTTCAAAAGCGGAATCGCTGCACGTACGGTGCAAAGGTGGACGTGCAAAGGTGGAATCTTATGGGTCGGATTTTGAACTGGCGGTTGCTACGGGGTCGACGGGGGGGCGTATTTAGGGTCTCCGAACAGCCAATCGTAGTGTGAGACGTGTTGGGGGCGTGGCCATTGAGAGACAGTAGCCAATGGCTGAGAGGGCCATGAATAAAGTTGGGTCACGCAGCCCCCGCGAGGCGCGGAGGAGCAGTGGCTAGAGGAGGGTGAAGACCTGCGGCCTAGTCGGGAGTCTGAGGTTTTAGTGTGAACTGTAGCCCGTTTTTGAACCATCATCGCACTTTGGTTCTCGCCTGCCATTAAACACCATGGAAGAGGCACAGAATGAATATCAGCGGATGTTACGACGCCACCAGCGCGAAAAGAAGGAGCTGCAGGCCCACATCATGGCCATGAAGAGCGAGATCCCGAAGGGTGACAGGAAGAAAAGAAGGCAGTTGCTCCTTGAGGTGGCTCGCCTTGAGGCCGAATTGGAGCAGAAGCAGAAGCAGGAGCTGGAGGATTTCCGAAGTACGCTCCCTGAGGACAGCAGCATCGGTTCCGTCACCGAAGATCTGGCAAAGATGAATCTCGAGAACCAGCATCCTCGCTTCCTGAGGGCCCAGAAAAGGAGGGAAAGGAAGGCGGCGCTCGAAAGAGAGCGCCAGGAGAGGCTTGCTGAGGCCCAGGTCGAGCACCTGACCTGCTACCAGCGTGAGGAGAAGAAGCTGGCCGTCATCCTGGAGGCCAGGAATCTGGAGATGAAGCAAATCGAGGCCGATGGCCACTGCATGTACCGCGCCATCCTAGACCAGGTGACGGCCTTCGAGACCGTAGAGAAACTACGGGCCCACACCGCCGAATACATGCGGTTGCACGTCGATGAGTTCTTGCCCTTCTTTAGTGAATCTGAAACCGGCGATGCCTACACCCACGACGACTTCTTGCGCTACTGCGACAAGGTTGTGTACAGCGCGTCGTGGGGAAGCCAGGTGGAGCTGAGGGCCTTGTCGCACATCCTGCAGAGCCCCATCGAGGTGATCCAGGCTGACGCACCCATCTTAATCATCGGGGAGGAGTACACCCGGAAGCCGATCACCCTTGTCTACATGCATTACGCCTGCGACCTCGGTGAGCACTACAACTCGGTGAAGCCTCTCGAGGCCGGGGCTGTCGGGGGCGCCCCCGCGAGCTTCTTCTAGGCCGCTGCCATTGCCGTTGCAGCCGTTGCTGCTGTTCCCGTTGGCACCACTCCTGCCGCTGCCATTTTCACGGTTCCTGGTGCTGTTGCTGCTGTTGCCGCCGCTGCTGCCGTTTCTGTTGCCGTAGATGCTGCTGTGGCTCTTGCTGTTCCTGCCGCTGCCGTTGCCGCTGTTGCCGCAGATGTTGCCATTGCTGTTGCCGTCGTTGCTGTTGCCACCGTTGCTGCTGTTGCCGCCGCCTCCGCCGCCGCCGCTGTTGCCGCAGATGTTGCTGTTGCCGCAGATGCTGCAGTTGCCGCCGCCTCCACCGCTGCTGTTGCCGCAGGTGCTGCTGTTGCCGCAGATGTTGCTGTTGCCGCTGCTGCCTCCGCTGATGTTGCCGCCGCCGCTGCTGTTGCCGCAGATGCTGCTGTTGCCGCCGCTGCCGCCGCCATAGTGGTTGCCACCAGAGAAGAAAGCCACCAATGTGCCTCCTCAGTAGGCTGCTTTTTCCGGTGTCTCTTTCTTCCTTTCTCACGTTTCTCTTTCTTCATTTCTCAGGTTTCTCTTTCTTCGTTTTACTCAAAATTCCGCCCCAGCCCTCTCCCCTCCTGCTTTCCTTTCTCTCCATTCTGTCTCTTCTCTCTTCCTTCATTGGGTCCTTTACCCGGCAGGGTACAGGGACTCAGTACAGGGAAATGTCTGTGTTGTACCCCTCGAGAGGCGTCAGTTTAATAAGTTCCAACCACTTCTTGCCCTTAAAGGCCTTGGCCTCTCTCGCTGATAAGAATTAGTCATGTTACATAACTGGAGGATAAAAGTGGAAGCTTGGTTTGATGCATTGTTAATTTGTGAGAAATCAGTTTAACTCAGAATCTTCACATTGTTGCATAGCTGTATTGCATTACTTAGATAAAGTTGGTGTTGACATGCACAAAATGCTTTGTGATTGCCTTTGGCTTAATTCTTTGACAAAAATGTATCGTGGGCTGTATTTTGCTTTCCTTTTCACTTAAGCCCACCTACTCAGGAAAAGTCTCAAGTTATGAGCAAGACCTCCTCTAGTTTTCCTTTTTTTCATAAAAAACATGTGATTTCAAATTAATTTTAGTTCTTTCTATGTTTGCTAAATCCTAAATAATAGTGTTTGTTAAATTTAGAAATTAAATATAAGTGTTAAAAATAGATTTATATATAAATATACACTGTAAGCTAGATAAGATTTACTTTAAGATGTCAAAGATCTCAATTTGTTAAACATAGGAAGGGATATGACTTTATTCAAGTAGTTGATTTATTTCATTATATCTACAACTGGTATGTAGCAAGGAGACAAACAGATAGGGAGTTTAACTTGCTGTAAGGGGTAGTAAGTTTCCTTTATTTTCAGAAACATAAAAGTATGAGTTTATTCAAATAGTTGATCTACTTTGTTATATCCACAACTAGTATGAAATGTGAAAAATCTGAACTTAGTCATTTTCATTAATTCTTATGAGTTCTTAGAGATAGAGAAGTATTTGTAAAAGATTTTAAAATGTATTAAAGCAGATGATCCATTTCATTATATCTACAATGGCATAAGACAAAAAAGTGACCAATATACTTTTTTCGATATGTGACACGTGTTGATATTTTGAATTTGCCAAAAGAATAGTGAAAATGAAATGGTTTACAGTAAACAATTTAAATTTTTGTTAATCTTCACGTCTTTCAGTGATGTTACTTAAATTTGTTTTAAAAAATTCTTCATATACACTAAATGTTCTAAAATAAAATATAAAATATATGCATTCCAAAAATTTTTTTAAAAAGTGATTTGTTTAAAAATTAAAAGCAATTGACAAAATACCTGGTTCTCTATTTTTATGTAGTTGACTTAGCTCATACAGAGTTTGTATCCCAGTGAAGGAATCTGGAGGGTTGTGGGGTAGGAGTCAAGGGACAAATGAGGCTCTGAGAGGAGGAATGGGCCTGCGGTTTGGTGATAGCCTGGAGCAGAGCGTTTCTCAGGGAAAGCTTTAGGGGGAACTTTATCTTGAGGCTGTCCTGAGTTGATGTTTCAGTCTATGAAAAACGTGAAATGGTTTCATGGGGAATGGGCACTACCTGGAGGGCCTGGCTCTAAGCAGGTCTAGATTAAGGAGCAGGATTAGGGAAGTGGACATGGGTGAGGAAGGGGGAATAGGCTGGTGACAAGGACCATAAGCCTGGCTGATATAGGGTCTAAACTGACATAGGATGAAAAACGGATTCCTGGCTTTTAAAGGGGAAGGGCTAGGGAGGAGGCACTGGCCAGAGGGTTATCTGCACATAAAGGAGGGGTGTTTGATTGGGATGGGGCAGTTGCAGGGTAAGGGTACACTGACTGAGGAAGGGGACATGGACCCTGGCTGGAAAAGAGGGCACTGCCTGGGTAATATGGGCTTTGCTGGGAGTGAGGGCAGTGGCTGGTGCTACCCAAGAAATTCTTTGGCAAAAGATACCAAAGACAAGAGTCCCATTTTACAGGCTTCTCCCTGAATGCAAATGTTCCAGTCTTGGGAACCCTTAAGATTTCACTGGGCCTGTCCCAGCTGCCTCCCCTGGGTCTGCCTTCAGCTTCAAGGAGAGGGAAGAGATAACCCAGGCCAGATTCTTCCCTGGGCCAGGGGCACAAACCTTCACCGGGATCTGGCAGGACCTGAGGGATTTGCAGCATTTTGCATTTTGTACCAGTGACCACAGTCCCTGGGTCACAGTGACTATTCATGGACAAAAGCTATGGGGCACTGTTCCTGAAAGAACCCAATTCCAGAAGCCACTTTCATTCATTTACTTACTGTTTTTTATTTGTTCACTATCATGTCTTTCCCACTTTTGCCATAGCAGCCAAAAATAAGGTACATGCATCTGGGTTTGAAGCCCAGCTCCTCCATCCACATCTTAGCTTTGTGACTTGGATAAGTCACCAAATTGTTCTGGACCTCAGTTTCATCACCAATAACATGGATAATTAATACTTATCTTAGAGATATCTCTTTGCATGTTAGGTGCATTAAATGAAAATACATATAAAGTGCCCAATAGATGTTAGTTATTGTTAGTTTCAAGTTTCATTATCTAGGAGTCCAAGATCATAACATTATCAGCTGTGGCAGCAACCATGCCTTGAGTTTGTCTATGGTGACTTTGGGGACCACTTGGCCTCTTCCCACAGATTCTACGGTGGAAGCAGAGCCGCTCCCGGGGCTGTTTGCCCCAGCTGTTGCTGCCACAGCTTCCTGGGCTGTAGGGCAAAAGCAGAAGCCACTGGAACTCACCCAGAATGCCCTCCTGGGCAAGGTGGCCTCCAAGCAGGGAGTCCTCAGGCCACTCAGTGTCTTCCTTCCTGGCTTTTTGTACACAAGCACATACATACAAGCACATGCTTTGAAAAACAAAATTGGCATCATTCGATTCAAGCGATTTTTTTACTTAACAAAACATTATAAGCATTCAGTACAGTTATTTTAATGCCTGCATTCTAGCCTGTGAATCTGCCATAACTGAATTATCTTGTTCTGCTCTTAGACATTTAGATAGCTTTCAATTTCTCACTACCATCATTATGCCACTGTAATATCCGTGTAGCTGAATCTTTGTCTGTATTTCTGATTGTTTCCTTTTGATAAAATTTCTAGAAGGGACCTCTCTCAAAAGGAGAGGCTTTTTTAATGCATACTGGTATACTGACCTCCAAAAAGATTGCCCAGTTTACACTCTCGGAGTCTGAGAGTGTTATTTTCCTGTGAAGTTGCCAGCAGTGACATTTATCATCTTTGCTAATTTGTTAGATGGAAAATGTTGTATTAATTGACACTTTGTTGACTACTAGTGAGGTGGAAAATTCTTCTGAGTGTTTATTAGCATGTCTATTTCATCATGCAGAAACAAATAATTCTTCATTTATTGCCTGTTCCTGAGCTTTGCTTAATTTTCTATGGTTAAGTTTGTTTTTTTTCTTAAGGATTTTTAATAGGTCTTTCCACTTGTCATTTGAATATTTAAAAAATTAGTTTTTCCCATACATTATTAGCCTTTTAGTTGTTTCTGACTTGTTGCATGTGCTGAAGTTTAAAATTGCAGTGCCATCTCTCTATTGATCTTTTTCTTTATGGGGTTTCTGTGTTGCTATCATGCTTAGGGTTTTCCCACCCCAAGTTTGGATCAATATTCATGTATAATTTAATTCAGGTTTCTTATGCTGTCTCTTTCTATTGAACTATATTTAACATACCATGTCCACCTGAAAGTTCCTTACATATAAGATAAGGACTTAAATTTATTTTCCCCAATTAAGGCAATTAACCAGTTAACCCAACACCATTTATACTACAGATACACATGCTACACAACATTGTATTTTTAAAATGTTCATTACAGCCTTTTTCGTCAAAGCAAAAATCTAGATACAACCTAAATATCTTCAGTAAGGACTAGTTGAATAAATTTTGGACCATCCATATGAATGGTTTCCTCTACGGAGAAGGGGTAGAAATGGGTGAGTAAAAGGAGGAAGATGGTGAGCTTAATTTTTGACTATATACTTTTGCATAGTTGAACTTATTTATTGTGGATATATACATATATATGTGTGGATATATGTATATACATATATATGTGTAGCAAAAAAATTGTACACATTTTAAGAAAGGAAAACTGTATTAAAATTGTAATACTCAATATATACAAATATATACTGATAGCAAAAGATGAATACCAGTCACATGTGACTTCTGCAATCACAAGAGGTGCTCAAAGTGGTTCCCATCAGCGTCCAGACACTTCTGATGACAGCGAACTACTGCTTGAGCAATGTGAACCACAGTTGCATACATTTTTGGCAGCCCCGTGTGTGTGTATATGTATATATGTGTATATAACCACTTAACTATTTTGAAGTACACAGTTCAGTGGCATTATGTACATTCACATTGCTGTGCAACTATCAGAACCACTCGTCTCCAGAAGTACCTTATCTTCCCAAACTGAAACTCCATGTCCATTAAACAATAACCCCATTCCCCCCTTCCCCAGCCCCTGGCAACCACCATTCCACTTTCTGTCTCTTGACTTGACTATTCCGGGTGCCTCATAGAAGTAGGATCACACAATATTTGTCTTTTTGTGACCAGCTTATTTCAGGGAGCATAATGTCTTCAAGTTTCATCCATATTGTAGCATATGTCAGAATTTTTCCTTTCTTTTCAGAGCTGAATAATATGCCACTGTGTGTGTTCACCGTGTTTTGTTTATTTATTACATTGTTAAATTTTTATGTAGAAAATTTAATCTATGTATTATCTAAAAATAGAAAATTTAATTAAAAAAATTAAGATGGTTTCCTTTCTTCTTTTTGCTCTGAAATAATTTAAATAGGATAGGTATTATCTGCTCCTTTAAAGCTTGAAATAATCCATTCACTTGTGAAACTGGGCCTGGGCCTTTTTTAAAGTGAGGGTCTTTGACAGTCAGGTACAGTCCTTGGAAGAAAAGCTGTGCAATGTAAAAACAATCATAATTTATCTAAAATACATAGGGACAAAAAACAGAAAAGAAACAAACCTGGAGGTATGAATGAATGTGACAATTTTCTTATCTCTCAGTGGGTGAATCAAAGATACCATTTCACTTTTCAAATTAAAAAATTGAGGTACAGGGTTAAGCATGGTGCTTAACATTATAAAAATAACCACTAGTAGAACTAAAAACAGATTGCCTGTGATCCCACTTAGAAGACTAAAATGAAAAGAATGAAAAAAAAGAAATCTAGTGCTTGGTGCAACAGATAGAAAACAAAGGCCTTTTAACATGGGTGTGGGAGGAACACGGTAGCTTGTGCATTTTTCGCCTGACGTCTTCATTTTGACTTTGATTTAAATTATTTTGCATATGGAAATACCAAGGTTGTGCTGTGCTGCCGTGGTCTGTACCTAGTTTCAGAAAGAAGACATCTCTTTTGGGTTCCTTTTTATTTCAGTGGGTCTTTCCTAGGGCATTGTGCGAATGCATGTTTACTCAACCATCGAGTCCCAACTTCACTTTGAATGGGAAAAATGTGCCCCCTAAAAATGTTTATTGCTTTTGAATTAATCTTGCCAAAAAACCTCTGACCGAGATGATTTCTACAGGGTCTTTCAGCTCCCTCTGTCTTTTTGTCTGTCTGTCTGTCTGTCTCTCTGTCTCTCTGTCTCTCTGTCTGTCTGTCTCTCTCTGTCTCTGTCTCTCTGTCTCTGTCTCTGTCTCTCTGTCTCTGTCTCTGTCTCTCACTCTCTCTCTCTCTCTCTCTCTCTCACACACACACACACACACACACACACACACAAATCTAGGACCTGTCTCTGAATGCATTGTGTGTGACCCCACAGCACCACAAAGCAGAAGCAATGGAGAAGCTGTTTTGGTTTGGCCTAAGAAAGAATGTTCTGATAATCAGAGGTATTCAAAAATATAAAGACCATCTCACAAAGTGGTGAGCTCTCTGTAATGGGAGGTGCTGTAAGCCCAGGCTGGATAACCACGCCCTTCCAGAGGCTTTCAAGTCACTCGAGCATCTAATGGCAATTTACAAGCTTTCCACCTCACCTGAGCAATTAGAACACCAAGGTGATTTGTTTTGCATGGAGGTGGCGAATGAACCAGAAGACAGGCATGAAAAGCCCCAAGGCATAGGACAGTCTGGCCTGGGAGCTGGGGGAGCAGCAAAGGAGATTTGCTAGGGCCCTTCTACCCAGCTGAGTCCTCGTTCTAGAACCACAGAAATGTGAATCCCTCCCCCAGGCCTGATCAGTCTGCAGGAGTTTGGGAACACACCAGTATGGTTGAGCTGTAGGAGTAGCCTGATGTGGAGACACCACAACTGCAATGTTGACTCCAGCCCTTGTTCCTAAGTGCAAACCTGCTGCTTCAGCCAGCTTGGAGAGTTGCTCAAGGGACCTGCTCTAATGAATAGCCCAGAATGACTGGAACACATTCTCAAGTGTGTAAATAGTGCTTCTGCAATATTTGAGGGGGCTTGAAAACAGCTTGTTCTCTTAAGTATCCTATTCAGTTCAACCAAATACATTGAGTATCTTCAATAGCAGACACTGCTGGCTGGGTAGGGGCCCAGGAAGGCCAAGGCCAGAGCCCCAAAATAATTAGTACTGTGTTTGTGCTCTCCAAGGTAGCCTCACAGCCTCGGAGGTGAGACTCACACAAATCCTGTGACCGCCGAGCCAAAGCCCACCAGTTAGTGCTGGGGTCCACTAAGAAAATGAGGCAATGAACTGGGCCGGATTGGGGCTGATGGGAGCAGGGAGGAAGAGGGAACCGGTAGCCTTGAAAGGTCAGCTTAGATGTAGGCAGGCAGCCATGAAGGGAAGGTCATTCCAGGCTGAGAGGACTCCATTAGGCAAACACAGGTGGCAGTGGCAACACGCCGATAGTGAACAGTTGTTTGCATCTCCAGCAGTTTCCCTCCATTCCCACAAAGAGCTCCCACCTTCCTCTCGAGGTGCTATCCTTCTGTCACCCTCTTGGGGTGAAAGGGGTTCACTGCCAGGGCCCCACCCCACTTCAGGCCTGCTAATCAAATCACCACTTCTTCCTGGCCACAGTGATTGGTTCAAGATGATTCTGGGGCCCGTCCAATCAGAGTGAAAAAAAACAGGATTTGATGAGAGCATGCGCTTTGTTGCTCTTTTGAACCCGTGAGAAACAATCTGGAGCAGTTGTGGTGGTGTGGGGGCGCTGCAGTTACCCACAGCTCTGGTGAAGCCACCATGGGAAAGCACCAAATTGAATTAGCTCCTAAGAAGAGGCTAATAAGACCTTTCTGGGACTGAAGGTGAGTGAATTCAAAGTTCTTAGAAAAAAACCTGTACTGTGGAGTTAGAGTGTTACTCTAGGCAGGCAGTAGAATTCATTGAAAGTTTGTTTTTCAGAAGGAATGAGACATCAGAGCTATGCTTTAGGGATAAGGAATCTGATGGCATTTGGGGGAACGGATGGATTGCGAGGAGAGAGGTTGGAGGCAAGAAGATGATTTGAGAGGCTCTCTTTTCATCCATGATGCTGGCCTGGCCTGGGGCTGTAGCAGCAGAGAGAGAAAAGGGGACCAAAGTGATGGACGCTGGGAGTAGAATAAACATTTGTTTTATATGAAAAGTAAAGACGAAGGCAGGATCAGAGGTGATTCTCTGGTTTCTGTCTGGAGTAACTCAGGAAGTGGTTCACTGAGATAGGCCCTTAAAATCCTTTAAATTACCAATCAAGTAGAATATACCTAGCTTCGTGTATATGCAGCCTTTGTATACTACAGTTTTTTTGTACCTCTGAGCCAAACTAAAGGGAGTGTGTAACTATGAGCGAGCATGGACTATCTTAGAATGGGTACATAAGAAACGCCAAGGAGACAAACTCAGTGGCTGAGGCTAGGATGTGAAAGCACTGCTTATTCAAAATATAAATATAGTTTAAAATTTTAAATAGAAAATTAAAAAATAAAGACAGTATCAAGCCAAGCATGTTTCAGCAGTCACCTGCAGTAATTCTCAACCATACAGTCACCAAACTGGGAATTTTTCAGCTGATAATAAGACAGACGCTTCAGCAGGACAATGTCGGTAGGGCTCAGGCATTCTCTCTGCAGGTGTAATGTACGCTGCATCTTTCCTCCTGTAGTTGTCCAGTACATAACTGCTTGACCAGTGTCCATAGCTTCTCTTTGACATCCACACATCCCACCCCTTTCAAGGAAAGCAACGATTCTCAGAGATAATAAAGTCTAAATCCACATGTTAAAAGCAATATCATTTTTTCTTGAATTTGGACCCACGATGTATTTTGCATTTTGCATCATTTAGAAAGCACTTTTTCTTTCTTCTCCTTCTACTGGCACAGAGACCTAAGGCCCACGGCGATAGCTCACCCTAAAGCAGAACCACTAACCATGGTGACACACCAAGAAACTGTAGCAACAGCTTTGAAATTCAAGAACTTTTTGTTTTGCTGTGTGTGTGTTTTGTTTTGTTTTGTTTTGTTTTGTTTTACTTTGAGCCAGGTCAGATTTTTTGCCTAGGTGTACTCCCCTCACTGGTCTTTGAAAATACAAGGGAAGTCCCCAGAGGCTAAGACAGGGAGGGTAATAGGCAGATAGGATGGCAGGCAGTAACCGTTACAGTTCCATATGCATAGAATTAGCAGGACAAGAATAGACACCACTGTATTAACAGAAGTTTACTCCCAGTGGAATTATGGGTGAATTTAATTTCTCCAGATTATAGACAGTGAGCACATATTTTATTTTACATTGTATTTTAATAGAAACAAATCAGTGTAAACATTCCTAGGTACTGTAAGAGACTCATTAAACCGATTTTGTAGTATTTTACTGCAAATAAAATACCTTTCTTTAAATAAGAAAAAAATCATTTTAAATCGCAAATGCTTTTTTTGTAATGAAAAAAGAATCAGTCATGATTTTTTTTTCAATGAATAAAATTTCCCCAAACAGGCTTGCTCTAGATGTTAAATTTTTAAATGTTTCAGCGATGTGGTGTGCTAACTCTGTACCCAATAGCTAACATCATTAAAAGTTAAAATCTTCCTTTAAACACTGAAAATCATCATAATGAAAAATTAAAATTAAAAATTAAAAAACTCAATGTTTTCCTAAAAATAGCTTCATATTTTAAGGACTTATTAGAAAAATGAAGCTGCAAAGTAATTTGTAAAACAAGACCATACAAGCAAATAGGTAACCTATGATAAAATTAATTGTCCTTCTAAATTTTTAGGTATTATGTAAAAACCATAAATGTTAAAAATAAATTTTTACAAATGGGGCAATAATTATGAGAGCAGGGAGAGTGAGGCGGCTGGGGGTTATGGTACTGTATTTCTTGATCTGAGCGCTAGTGATATAGGGTCTATTCATTGGAAAATCTCATGGACTTGTACCCTTATGAAATAAGCACTTTTCTGTATGTGTATTATTCTTCAATAAATAATATTAAAAACTAAAAAGAGGAAGAAGTCAAACAATTGAAGGTCACAGAATTTTAGGATGAGAACTGAGACTAACTAGTTTGATGGATAGTGTGAATAATAATAATAACTACCATGTATATGGCTAATAATTATAGTGAACACTTACCGTGTTTCCCCGAAAAGAAGACCTAGCCGGACCAACAGCTCTGATGCATCTTTTGGAGCAAAAATTAATATAAGACTGGGTCTAATATAATAAATATAATATAATACCAGGTCATATTAATTTTTGCTCCAAAAGACGCATTAGACATGATGGTCCGGCTAGATCTTATTTTCAGAGAAACGTGGTACCATGTGCCAAAAACTGCTCTAAGCACTTTTCATATAGAGGCACACCGTGGAGATATTGCAGGTTTGGTTCCAGACGACTGCAAAAAAGTGAATATCATAGTAAAGCAAGTCACACAAATTTTTTGGTTTCCCAATGCATATAAGGTTTGTTTACACTACACTGTACTCTGTGAAGTGTGCAAGAGCATTATGTCTAATAAAACAATGTACACACCTTAATTTAAAAATCCTTTTTTGTAAAAATGCTGATGATAATCTAAGCCTTCAGCAAGTCGTAATCTTTTTGCTGGTGGAAGGTCTGCCTTGATGCTGATGGCTGCTGACTGATCAGGGCAGTGGTTGATGAAGGTTGGGGTGGCTGTGGCAGTTTCTTATGCTCCATTGACTCTTCTTTTCATGAATGACGTCTCGGTAGCATGTGATGCTGTCTGATAGTATTTGACCCACAGTAGAACTTCTTTCAAAAGTGGAGTCAGTTCTCTCAAACCCCTCCACTGCTTTATCAACTAAGTGTATGTTAATCTTCTCAATCCTTTGTTGTCATTTCAACAGTCTTCACAGCATCTTCACCGGGAGTAGCTTCCATCTCAAGAAACCACTTTCTTTGCTCATCCATAAGAAGCAACTCCTCATCCATTCAAGTTTTACCATGAAATTGCAGCAACTCAGTCACATCTTCTTCAGGCTCCACTTCTAATTCTGGTTCTCTTGCTATTTCCACCACACCTGTACTTACTTCCTCCACTGAAGTCTTGAACCTTCAAAGTCATCATGAGGGTTGGAGTCCACTTCTTCCAAACTCTTGTTAATGCTGATATTTGACCTTTTCCCATGAATCACTAATGTTCTTAATGGCATCTAGAATGGTGAATTCTCTCCAGGTTTTCAATTTACTTTGCCAGGACCCATCAGAGGAATCACTGTCTATGGTAGCTCTAACCTGACAAAATGTATTTCTTAAATAATAAGACTTGAGAGTCAAAATTACTCCTTGATCCATGAGCTGCAAAATAGTGGTTGTATCAGCAGGCACAAAAACAACATTAATCTCATTGTCCATCTCCATCAGAGCTCTTGGGTGACCAGGTGCACTGTCAACGAGCAGTCATATTTTAAAAGGAGTCTCTTTTTCTGAGCAGTAGGTCTCAACAGTGGGCTTACAATATTCAGTAAACCATGTTGTCAACAGATGTGCTGTCATCCAGGCTCTGCTGTTCCATTTGCAGAGCATAGGCAGAGTAGATTTAGCATAACTCTTAAGGGGCCTAGGATTTTCAGAATGGTAATTGAGCGTTGGCTTCAACTTCAAGTCACCAGCCGCATTAATCCTTAATCAGAGTCAGCCTGTCCTCTGAAGATTTGAAGCCAGGCACTGACTTCTTCTCTCTAGCTACGAAGGTCCTAGATGGCATCTTCTTCCAATATGAGGCTGTTTTGTCTACACTGAAAATCTGTCGTTTAGTGAAGCCACATTCATTACTTAGCTAGAACTTCTGGGTAACTTACTGCAGCTTCTCCATCTGTACTTGCTGCTTCACCTCACACTTTATGTTATGGGGACGGCTTCTTTCCTTACACCCCGTGAACCAACCTCTGCCGCCTGCAAACTTTCCTTCTGCTGCTTCCTCCCCTCTCAGCCTTCCTAGAACTGAAGAGAGTTAGGGCCTTGCTATGGATTAGGCTTTGGCTGAGGCAATGTTGTAGCTGGTTTGCTCTCTATTTAGACCCCTAAAACGTTCTCCATGTCAGCAATAAGGCTGTTTCACTTTCTTATTATTTGTGTATTTACTGGAGTAGCACTTTCAGTTTACTTCAAGAACATTTCCTTTGCATTCACAACTTGGCTAATTGTTTGGTGCAAGATGCCTAGTTTTGGGCCTACCTCAGCTTTCGACACGCCTTCCTCACTGAGCTTAAGGATTTTTAGCTTTTGAGTTCAAGCGAGAGATGTGTCACTCTTCCTTTCACTTGAATGCTTAGAGGACTTTGTAGAGTTATTAAGTGGCATCATTTCAATATTGTTGTATCTCAGGCACTAGGGAGGAGAAAGATGTGTGCTGCTGATGCCGCTGGTCCAATGCCCATGAGGATTAATACAAATGGGTAAGGGAAGCCAGATGTCACTGAATGAATGATAAGCTGTTTGGTTTGAGACCCAGCATAACACCAAATGCAGAGGGTACACACCTAGCAGGTACCATTCTGGGAGCTCTATTAGTCCTCATCAACTTCCTGTGTGTGTGCATGGGCATTTAATTCTTTATGAGGCCCCTCATTTTTATCTCAGTTTGGTAGAGGACCCAGGGTTTCTGAAAGGGGAATAAGAGAATAAACCAGTTGCTCTTAAGTTACCTCTGGACTCCCTGGGACCTAGACCACCTCCTCTTTGACAAAGTGAAGAGTTTCTTTGGCATTTTCCTGAAGTTTATCTCTTTGAAACAAAGGGCTCACTTTTCTTCATTCAATACATTTAGCAATGGGTATCTATTTCAAGCCGTCCCTCCTCATACTGACACATTAAACAGAAGTTTTGTCATGGTCATTTTTGGCCAGTGCACTACAGGACAAACCCCCTATTGGAGCAGTAAGAGGTGAACTTAGCAAAGGCCAGAGTCAGGTCCTGGGCCACAGGAGAGTCCTACATATTATTTCTCCCTCCAGCAGAGCAGGAAATTGGAAAGGAGAGTGGTTGTAATGGTACGGAGATTTAATGATGGGAAAACAGCCATTTTGCCTTGAGGAAGTGTTCTAATTCTACAAATCCAGTCCCAAGTCCACTACTCTTTCCCTAGCTTTGGGGAGAGACACTCATCTGGAAAGGGAAAGGATTACTTCTCAAGCTGTCACTTAAGCCAGATCAAAGCACCCCTATGAATGTTTGCCTTTGTTGATTCTTGTGGCATCCTGAACTTTCCCAGAGGAAGGAGATCTTAGAGTATGCTATTTAGTCCAGCTCGTCACTGCCACCCCCCACCCAGCAACACCTCAAAGTCTTCTCTATTCCTCAAGCAGATTTGGCATTTCTTTTCCTGAGTAACCTTTCTCCCCCAAACAAGAATTTTACCTGCCAGGAAAGCACTGTTGTTGGGCTCAGGTCTTGGGTGTAAGTCAGTCTTCAGTGAGTGTGAGTCCTTTATTTCAGGGTCAGGTGCTAGAAGTCACAATGCTCAGTGAAAGTATTGTTCTTCCACAGAAGGCCCTTCCAGTAACAAAAATGCAGTAGGGAAAAACACTTAAGCCCAGGTGTATAATCTTCGATAGGAAACCCCATCTCAACCCCTGCGGTCCACTTGGGAAGTGGCACTGGAAAGTAAAACCCACTCATTCAACAGAACAGACAGGACACTGGACTTCATTTTCTCACACCCCCAACCCTGTGTCATAATACAAGCACAAATACCTCTCCAAAAGGAATCATGCTCACTTTCAAGAGTGGGCAGCTTCTCATTGCACACAACCTGGGCACACAGCCAAATGAGCCAGCAGTGGGAAACACCAAGGATTCCAAGGAGGGGAAAGGACTAAGAGAACTAGCTCCCTCACCTAAGGGGAGTAAAGAGGTGCTTCCAAGGCTCCAGGGCACCCTCCCTTTCATAATGTTCTCTGAACACGTGGAGGGAGTCTCACTCCCAGGGGCATCCACTGAGACCTATACCAGTCTGTCTCTCAGAACCCTCCCTCTCAAATTGCACTTCTGTGCTGGATCAATCCTTCAGCTGATTGAAACTCGGAGGAGCCAAGGTCAATGCCAGCTGGCCCTTCATAGGTGAGATGAGACGGATGATAGGAGCTCCAGCTAGACATGAAAATATGCCCCAGGATGGAAAACTAACAGGACCCAGTGGGGTCTGCTCCCAAATAGAAACATAAGAGCTATCGCAAAGAGGCTGTGTTGAGCTTGCAGGAAAAGGTTGCTTTGAAAATCAATCCCATCAGATTGGAATTCCAGCTCCCCCACTTTCTAGCTCTGTGACTTTGAGCAAGTTACTTCACTGCTCTGTGCTTCACTTTCCCCATCTGTAAAAACAAGAGGTACCTGCCTCTGAAGTGTACTGTGAGGATTTAATGATGTCTTTTGAAAGCACTTGATGCAGAGCATGTGCTCAATGATGTGTTCCTTCTCCTCTCTTGGCTTGGCAGAATATGTTTGCTAGGGGGGGGGGGGGCTCTATTCCTTGGACTGGTGCCAAATCAGAGGCCTCTAGATTCCATGCTCAAGAAACAAAAATAAGACCACAAGGTTAAGTAAAGCTGCCCTCTGCCTGCCCGCCGTGTGCTGTCCATCAAACACATCGCTGATCCTGTTGGTCCATGGGCATGTTTGCAGGGTCATTCCTCTACACCAGACTTGCCACAATCTGGCCTTCTCGTGACCAAAAGCAGTCATTTGTAAGACAGCTGGTCTGAGGAAAGTTTTTCTGTGAAGCTAATTAATCCATGAAGTGTTTTGAACTTTGCCCCCTCCTGAACTTTGCCAAGCCCTCACAAATCCCCGTCACCCACCCTTGTCCTGGCTAACTTCTCCTCCTACTGACCTTGACCTTAAGTATGACTTCTGCAGGGAAGCCTTTTCCCCACTGGACTAGAAGTTCCTGAGGGAGGGACAGGCCTGCTGTGTTGGGCTCTATAACCCCAGCAGCTAACAGTACCTGGCACATGGAATGTGCTTAAACTATTTTGTTGACTAACTAGATATCCCTGTGGTCCCTCTCAGCCTTAGGATTCTAGGGTCACACAAGGCAGGCTGTTCTTCTATAACCCCCAGTGGCAGGGCCATGGCTAACCAGCCAGAGTCCTGAGAAGGGTTCGGATGCCCTGAAACGTGACAGATCTCTTTTCCCCTCTTTTTCTCTCTTTTCTCATCAGCATCCCTATTGAGGTGGTGACAGAATCTGCGTGGCCATTCAGCCTCCAGCACAGTGGAGAGGAAGAATTAGCCAGCAATCCTCATAGCTCTCGTGGGTCCTGAGAAAGGAGAGCAAGCCAGGATGAACATAGCACTAGCTCTGGGTGTTTCCGATCTCAAAACAAGGTGTAAGTCCTGGGTGACAAAGTCCCTAACTGTCCCATCCTGGCAGACGGTCTCAGGCTGACAGATGTGTAGGGGAGGCCTAGGTCGAGGAGTCAGGACTGCTGAGACTCCGACTGCCAGGAGAAAGGTAGTTCCTGGAGCCGGAGGTCAAGAAACTTCCCTCCTCCTGAGTGTTGAAGAAGAGTTCCTGCACGAACAAGAAGTGTGCAAGTGCGCAGAGAGAGGCAGCCCTGAAGGGACCAGCCACCAGAGGCTCAGATTGCAACTGCTCTTCTGTGTGTTGGCTTCAAAATCAAATTCCATTCTAGACAAATTTCCTTATTGCATGCAAGCTGCTCTGATTTCAAGAGTGTCAAGTACACGGCCAAATGCAATTATATTTTAAGCACAGCACTCACTTGAAATACCACACAAATCTCTAAACCAATTTTAATCACATTACAGAGAGGGCACACATGCTCAGCAATCTGAAACCCCACCTTATCCAGAGGGCCTTTCCTGATTAGTTAGGAGAGTGACCAATTTGCTGGCTCTGCCCGTGCTTCCATCCACTCTCCGCTGTCAGATGTGCATTTATCCTTGTTCTTGTACGTAATGGACATGTGTTGGTCGATTATTCATTCTTCCCTGGTTACCTGTTCGCTCAGTTAATCACATGCCTTTTATGCCTCAGCAGCTTTTTGGCTTTTTCTTTCTGGTACCCTTCTGTGAGCATAGGCCTGGCCTTGGAGTCCTTTCGTGCAGGGTTTGCTCTAGCCCCACCCCTCCCCAGGTGCTTGAAAAGGGTTCTTTGAGGATGAAAACTTAGGGAGCCATAGAGCAAAGCAGGTGGTTGCTGGGACAATATGTGGCAGTAAGTCCAAACTCCCCCAGAATTCAGGCATAGCTGATTTGTATCTGGGCCGTGGGTCTAAGTGCCTTGGCATCACTCTCGTCTGGAAGACTGGCACACTCCTTGCAGGCCTGCATCACCAGAGATGCCTGCATATGTATTCCTGCCATGTGGTGGCTGCAGAAAGGACTGGGCTATCCCTCTGGTACCCAGGCTGCTGACTAAAACCTGAGGGAAACACTTTCAGGGGCAGCTGATAGGACAGAAACCAGAATCTGGCCACTTATAGGCTCTGCTACTGACTGGGCTTTGGAGTTCTTCCCATTGGAAAATCTAGGTTGCTGATCTCGGTGTTGCTCCAAAGTCTTCAGGACCATCTCTTAGGCAAGCAAGGATTCCAGGCTCCACAGACAGCCTGAATTTCATGCTGGGTCTTGCTATGCAGCTCTCTCTCTCTCTCTCTCTCTCTCTCTCTCTCTCTCTCTCTCTCTCTCTCTCTCGGTGTGTGTGTCAGTCTCTCCTCTACTGTCTCTTCTTTCTCTCTGTCTTTCTGTGTTTCTCCCCTCTCTGTCTGAGTTTGACAATCTCTCCTCTCACTCTGTGTCTGAGTGTGTCTCTCTCCTCTCTGAGTGTCTCCATCCTTTCTCTTTCTTTCTCTGTGTGTCCTATGTGTCTCTCTCTGTCCTGAGTGTGTGTGTCTCTCTCTCTGTGTCTCTTTCTCCTCTCTGTCTGAATGTGTCTCTCTCCTCTCTCTCTCGTCTCTGTCTCTCTCTACCTCTAAGTTTGTCTCTCCTCACCCTCTCTGTGTCTGAATGTGTCACTTTCTCCTCTCTCTGTCTCTCTCTCTCTGACTGAGCGTGTCTCTTTCTCTGGTGTGTGTGTCCAAGTGTGTCTTCTTTAGCATTCTCTCATCACTGCCCACCCCATATGTCCAAATACAGAAACTCCTATTTTTTTTCCCCTTTGACACATCCCCACATCTAAAAAGGTAATTTCACTTAGAAAGGAGGTTACTCAGAGCACAGATGTTTGTCTCAGTCGGGATGCTAAACCTTTTCTCTTCTTCTGTTGTGTCCTCCCAGAACCTGGCTCACTGTGATATTTAGGAGTCGTATTACAACTTGCTGGGCCTCTAGCATCAGATGGAGGAGTTGGTGTATCAAGGTGGTCTCAATGGAGTAGATAAATGACTTTTAAGGTCCATCCCCAATGTGAGATTCTAGGATTCTGAGATTTTATATTTGTGGTTTACTTGAACCTGAAATGACTGGACAGTATTCAGTCCTGGACAGTATTCCCATGCATTAAAGGGAACATACTATATTACATCCAAGGGAGAGTGAAGAGAATGGAACAGGGACTGGAACCATGTCACTGTCTCACAGTCAACATGAATTAAGTGTCTACTGTGTGCCAGACACTGAGCTAAGCACTGGGCATACAGAGATTAATACAAATTTAATAATAACCACCATTCACTGAGTGCTCATGATATGCCACATACTTTTGTAAGCGTTTTGTATGTATTATCTGATTTAGTCCCCATTTTATTGGTGAGGAAACTGAAGCACAGAGAGGTTACATTGGGTGACAGTTCACTACCATGAGGATAAATTGAAAGGGCTAAGGCTGTCTAGCCTACAGAAGAGAAGATTCAAGGGAGCATGGGTCTCTTGTCTTTAGAGTTCTATCAGAATCCAAGAGAACAGATGTGTTTGTATGTGGCCCCAGAGGCCATAGCTAGAGCACAAGAATGGAAGCAAATTTGGACTCAATACAAGGAAAATATCTTCCTTTGGTTCAGAGCTGCCCATGGCTAGAACAGGCTTCCTGGAGAGTAAGGAAGACGTCTAAGCAGAGGCTGCATGACCATTCAGGAATGGGGGTGGGGAAGATGTGCCTAAAGGTCTCTTGCAGTTCTAATAGGCTGCACATCTCTACTTTCTGACTGTACACTGGCTTAAAGACCCAAACTTGACTCCTTTAAAGTCCTCTGGGGATCCACTCTTCAGCTACCAGAGAGAAACATGTCCACCTCTGTAAACAGAAAGCCCCCATGGCCTGCTCATGCTCTTCTTCCTTCACATATTTCCCAATTCTCTTGTCCCCTTCCAAGGGGATTTGGGCCACGCCTTGCCAAAGAATCACACCCACAATCTTTTCCCCAGCTTCCTACTCAGGCATTGGGTTGAAATTGTTGTTATGAAACTGCAGACCAAGAGCCAAGCGATGGTTCTTTCTCGGTAGGGTGGTCAGACCACAGCAGACGACCAAAACACCCCCTTGTCTCATAGGTGGTGAATTACAGTCACCCATGAATTAGGCCCAGAAGCCCCTCTGACTGTCAAGACACACACTCTGGCCTTCCTCTAAGTCTGGCTCACTCACACTGGCCCTTAGCAAAGCATCCAACAGTAGAGAAGATTGCTAGAAATAGGCAAGCTTGTGAGGTGGCCAGCCATGGGTCTAAGGGTCAAATCCTTCAGGGCCTGCAAGCTATTGGTCCAGACCAACCAGAGGAGAACTGCCAAGGCCCTTGGGATGACTGCTCAGCTGTGGTCAGAGAAGTCAAGGCACTGAGCTCGTGTATGCACAGAGGCCGTGTCTGGGAGCCCTTCATCCCAATGCCTTAGAGAGAGCTTCTGTGAAGAGAACTGCAGACCTTGGAAACTCCCTGCAATTCAAGTCAGCCCCATGTGGCCAGAGAGATCCAGGGAGCAAACAGTGGCAGGGACAGACTCTTGAATGTAAGACCCTGGGCTTGTTTCTTCGAAAGCCCAGATGCTTCACTAGTAATCCTCCCTGAAGTGTTGGAAGTGGGAGCTTTTGAGAGTCTCTTCCCCTATGTCACCATGCATCCAACAACAGGTGCAACCACTTGTCCCCCAAATTCATAGTTTCCAGCCTGGATGTAATCTCAAAGACCAGCTGGGAAAACACTGAAAAATGTTCCTCTGCATATCCAGAGATGTTAAGGGCAGAAGGACAGTGTAGAACTAGGGATTAGCCTTGGAACTGGTGATTCTGTGGGGCTGTGGGCAGTCACATTCTGGAGACAGTTCCAGGCCGTGCCAAGGTCCTGAAGGACAAGAAATCTACCAAGAAGTCTCTTGGGAGTGCTGCCTACTTAGGTCAAGTGGAATATGCCAATATAATGCCATTCAGGTTGGATGTTATGTCATGGTCCCTCCCAGTCAGACTCCACATAGTTACGTCTTGGTAACAACTGGCAACCCCCTAAGCTAAGGACAGGGGATTTGATTCTAGAAAAGCCAGGGGGTTCTCAAGAGCTTAAGATAGAGGAGATGGTATCGGATGGGGGTGAAGTAGGGAGGTACTCAGCCAGTTATGACTCAAGTCTAATACCTGAAATTGGTATGCTCCATCTCGCTCCTCGGCTGCAGATAGGCCATTAGGACTCAAGTGGAGCTGTTACAGGTTGAGAAGACTGAAGGCAGAGCTGTAGTGAAGAATTCTTGGCCAAAGTGAGTTCCCACAGCAGGGGCAAACCAGCCACTTCCCAGGATGCACTTGCTGTTCAGGTTGATGTCAAGCAGCAAAGGGGATCCAAGCCAGGTGAGCCATGTGGTTTACTGAGAGATTTAGGCTCTCCAAGGAGCTGAGTTTGGCCTCCTAGTAAACAGTCATGTCACTGCAGAGGCTGTTGGCTGAGAGGTCCAGACCTGAAGGTGACACACGAACTGGAGCACTCTGTCGTTAGCCAGATGGTTATGGTCCAAGAGGTTGGATGCCAGGATGAGGGAGCTGAGTCAGTGAAGCTGGTGGAGGGCCTCTGAGGCCAGAACCTCCAGCTGGTTGCCCCGAAGGTCCAAGCCTTGGTCTGGCCTCAGTTGCACCATCCACCCTTGGGGTTTATAGAAGGTTGTGAGAGAGGTAGAGTTGTTTCACACTCCGTGGAAGCCCTGCCAGCAAAGTTTGGATGCCAAGGCCCTAGTAGGAAACACAGCCTGGCTGTCAGGATCGAGGAGAGAAAAGACTGTCTTGTGAGCCAGAGAGAGTAGGGTGGAGTTAAGGAGTAAGAGCTGGACCCCTGTTACTCAAAAAGAAAGGTCTTGAGCGCCTCTCTTGTCACTGTCACATACATCATCTCCAAGAAGTGTGTGTGTGGTGGGGGCGGGGGAGAGGCATGGGTTCCTGCTTTATAGATGAAAGAAGCTCAGAGAAGCAAAATGACCTGTCCAGGGTACAGTGTTTTAACCCAAGTCTGGCTGACTCAAGCCCCATTGCCTTTCCATTATTTATCTTGCCTCCTTGAGTGTATCTTTTTCTAGTTCAAGAACCCCTTGTTCTCTATGGCAACAGGAAATTTGTTTCTATCCATGAATGAATCAGGCAATCGTACAGTACAATACAATCCTCGAATGTTAGCTAGAGCTACAAGAGACCTTAAATACCATTTCTCTCTGACAATGCTCATTTTAAAACTGGAACAACAAAAGGCTTACAAAGGGGAAAAGGCTTGTCCAAGGGCATGGCAAACTTGAGTCTGCCCATTCACCCTCTGTCCCAGGAGCTCACCAAGGAGGTGTGAAGAAAAGAGGGAGAGGCAACAATGAATCCATTTCTGGATTCCTTAGGTGGGCACTACATATCCCTAGTTACACTTACTTGGAGATGGGGCACCCACCCAGAACAGAAGAAACCTATTTCTAGCCCTTCCCCTTGGGAAAGGGTTAACCAGGGAGGTTCTCTTACCCCTGCAACCCTTTCCCATTGCCTCCCGCCAAAAAAAATAACTTACTGGATAAACACGGGTTTTAAAGTAAAAAACACAGGGTTCAATTCGTGATTTCACCACTAACTAGCCTAACAATGTTGGGTAAATTCTGTAATTTCCCTAAGCCTGTTTCCTCATCTGTAAACTATGGATACTAATACCTCCCTCATAGGGTAGTTGTGGAGATGCAGCACAGTGATATCTATACAGCACTTAACACTAAGTCTGCATCTATAACTATTCATTTATCCCTGTCTTATCCACCACAAGCCCCCATATGTTCACCCCAGTCTGGGCCAGGAAGGCCCATGAGCTGCAGAGACAGCAAGGGCAGGAGCAGGTGGGGCCTTGCTGTTCAGCTCCTTCAGTTTTTCTCCAAACCATGAACCTGGGCCAGATTTGGAGTACTTTAGATAAGCTATGCCAGGGCAGGAAGTGCGCATATAGGATGGGAAAAAGCAAGAACCAACAATCCTCCCTGGGGGAAAGATAAGGCAGAAAAGGTGGAGGGGCATAAAAGCCTTTTAAAGTGAAAAGGAAATAGAGGAGAGTTATTGGGCTTTTCTAACATCTTGGGAGTGCCAGGAAATGAACAAACTGGGATACCTCCCCTAACTGGCCTATAAGTTTCCCTCAGTCCTTGGAGGCCAGTATAAGGAAACCCCTTCAGTGGAAGAGAAGTCCAAGCACTGAGTAAACCGGCCTGCCTCTCAGCCCCTGTTTCATGGGACTCTGGCTCAGAGATGAGAGGTAAGTCAGAGTGTGGGGGCCAGGCTGAATGTGGGATAAGCCCTACCACATGGCAGATATTGTGCTGGGTACCCCTTCCTCCTCTCATTCAATTAATTAGTGCCAGGCTTTGTGGGGAATAGAAGAGCCTCAATTATCACCCATATTCATAAAACAAAAACTATTCCATGACTTACTTCTCTGGCCCTAGCTCTCCTTTTCTTTTTCTTTTCTTTTCTTTTTTTTTTTTTTAGGCAAGCTCTTAGAAAAATTTCGTTGCTGATTTCTCCCTCTGAAAAAAAGACCCATGGATTTCATCCCTTGGTCTACATCCCTACCACTTATCTAATCTAAGCCCAGCTTATGTCTCCACCTGCCTCCAGTCTACCCTCCTCCAAGTCAGCGGGACCTCCAAGCCAGCAATTGTAACCATCTACTTCCTTGCTTTCAGCTCTTTGACGGCTCCCCACTCACTGCCAGGCAGATCAAGTCCAGCTTCCTTCACCTGACACCCAAGGCCCTTTGTCATCTGGCCCCTGCTATCTGTCTTTACATGTTGTCGCTCCCCCAAAAAACATGCATTTCAGTCATACCTAACTACTTACAGTTACTGGAATATACCCACACTGTTACACACCTCTCTCTATTTGTACATTTGTCACAGAACAGAAAGAGTTCATGCACGTGGCACCAGCAGAAGCAGACACTAAACACCGAGAATTGCTGTGCAGAAATAGTGGCTATTTTATTGATGAATGGCGCCACCCAGGAGAACGGGAACCCAGTGCTCAAAAGCCCAAACTCCCCAATGGTGTGTAGGTTACAGATTATGGGGCAAAATCACAAGACAGGTAGAATACAGCATAGGGAATAGAGTCAATTATTGTGACCGTCTCACTAGTACATTGTTTTGTACACCTGAAACTCATAATGATGATGATAATCATAATAAATGAGTAAATAAAAGATAGGTGGGTTAGGGGTTCGGGGTCGTGCTGAGAGCTGATTGGTCGGACGTGAGGTGAGGGTCATGAATCATTTCTTCAGGTCTTGAGGAGAGCTCTGAGGTCTGCTTCAGCTTCCCTCTGTCCGGTCTCATGAGAAAGTAGCTAGGGGAGCATTCTACCTCAGGGCTCAGGAACCAAAACATAACTGAGGTCAAGGTGTTCTCTTTATCCTGCCAGAGGTCTGAACCTGGTGACCATTAGTCAGGTCTGGGCTACTGTCTTCTGCTGCCTCGGGGGCTGCTGATTATCCAGGGGAAATGCTAGGTCTCTGAATGGGGGGGGGGAGAGAGAGAGAGAGAGAGAGAGAGAGAGAGAGAGAGAGAGAGAGAGAGACAGAGAGAGACAGAGAGAGAGACAGAGAGAGAGAGAGAGAGAGAGAGAGGTGATTTCTAGAGCTAGGATTTAAAGCTAAATTTAATCAAAGTCATAAGGATCCCGGTTCCATATTGTGTTGTTTCTTCTTGGAATGCTCTTTCCAGATGGACTTTCTGGCAGAACTTGACCTATTCTACAAGCTGCAACTAAAATGTGGTCTCTTTTGTGAAGTCTTCCTTGATCTCCCATCTTTCCTTGGCTTCAGCCTTCTAGTCAACTGGGCAGCACCCTCCTCATACTCCCTGGCCAGTTTTTGTAACGTCTGGTCTTGTTTATTCCCTCTTGTCCTGACTTTTCTTCAGTTGAGCCTTATTCTATACCAGACACTCCTACTGAATCGTCACACCACCCTATGAGTTTCGTACCATTATTATCCTCATTTTTACAGCTGAGAAAACTAAGGATTAAATAATCTAGGTCAATTACCCAACATCACCCAGGATACAGGGTTAATAAGCAGCACGGTGGAGATCCAAATCTAGGCTGACTCAAAAGGCTTAACCCTGGTACGTCAGTATCTAGTTTTTACTGGCTTAAGGGGTATAGTAACTCTGGGAGAGGTTTGCAGAAGCAGGGCAGAAGTAGAGATAAAATTTCTTTAGGTCTGGGTGCCTTGGGGTCCTAGAGGATGCAGTGACTTTGGGGCAGCCCAATGGCTAGTAACTGTGGCTTCTTCTATCTGAGACATAGCAAGGCATGACAACAAAGAAATTCGTAATTTTCTAAGGAGAAAAATAAAGCAAAGTTTCAGATACTGACCCTGACAACTTCAACAGCTCACACAAATCCCCTGGCAGTGCTAGACAGAGATCCGGCATTCCTGGTCAAGACTGACAGGTGGCAGGGAGAAGGCAGAGGGGAGCAAATGAGGCTGGAGTTTGGGCTCCAACTGCCACCTTGTGGTTTTCCTTAGAGAGGCAAGTGGATGGGGCTAGGGTCCTGCCTTGGCACAAGAGGCTGCTCAAGTGAGCTGGGCGCTGGTGCATAGCATTCCTTCATTCACTCATTCATCCATTCATCTATCCATTCATTTCTTCATTCAGTCAACAAAGGTGTGTCATACCAGATACAGTCTGGGCACTGGGAATAAAGCAGTGAACAAAACAAAAATGCCTGCTGTCATTGAGCTCATATTCTAGTGGTGGGAGACAGACAAAAAATAAGTGGATGGCATTATGTGTTAGGTGGTGATGAGTGCTATAGAGAAAAAGCAGGGAAAGGGGAGAGGCAGAGGCTTTGCAATTTTAAATGTGCCATTTTAAATAAAGCCTCACTGGGAAGGCAAAATTTGAGAAGACTTGAAGGAGGTAAGGGCAGTAGCCACGGGGATGTCTGTAGGAAGAGGGTTCCGGGATAAGGAAACAGCCAGGAGAGTCCCTAAGGTGGGAGCATATGTGATGTGACTGAGCCACACTTTCTCATCTGTAAAACAAGGGTATAACAACCTATTTCTCCTGGCAGCTGTGAGGAGTAATTGAGAAAATGCATGTAAAGTACTTAGCATAGTTACTTGGCAGGAAGTGAGCCAAGAAGGTAACTCAGAAGGTTAGGTAGTGTTATTATTACGTAACATTATTCTTTTAACACTGAGTCCCTACCTAACAGGTGCCAGGTGCTATGCTGCTGTAAACAGACATATAAGACAGTCCCCCTGGCCTCAAGCAGCTCTCAGTCTAGGGAGAGACAGCTGTGGGTAAAGAAAACCATACTCCAGTACTAACATAGGGAGATGAATAAAGTGCTCGAAGAGCTAAGAGGAGGGCACCTCACCTGCAGGCAAAAGATCGGGAAATGCTTCCTGGAGGAAGGGAGCCTTGAGTCAGGCCAGAACTAATTATTATTATAATAACAGAAATTTGCCAGGCAGACAAGGGAAAGAAGAACATTCTAAGCAAAAGGCACAACCCATGCATGAAGGCCTAAGAGAATATGATAAGTTTGGAGAACTAGGAGAGTTTGCTAGAGGTACAGCTTAGGACCCATGGAGGAATGGAAGCAAAAGGATGTCAGTTATCAGAACAGAAAGGATCGTATAAGTCAGGTATGGAGGCAGACCTTTAACAGAATGCCCCTCATGCCAGAGTTAGTCCCTCCATTCTTAGCAAAGTCCTATTTGATTATGTGTTTACCGGTCTCTTCCATTGAACTATGGACCCCTTAAGGACTCAACCCCTGTGTCTTGTTTTTTTTTAATTCCCAGCGACTAGCATTCAGGTAGCACACAACAAATGTGGAAAGAGGGAAGGAGGGGACTTCTGAAAAGTCACACAGCTGCTACTACATTCCTCAGAGTTGCATAGAGGAAGAGGAGTTGAAATCTTTTATTTAATGCAGTCTTTATTGTATATTATATTATAGTAAAATAAGACTGGATCTTATATTAATTTTTGCTCCAAAAGACGCATTAAAGCTGATTGTCTGGCTAGGTCTTATTTTCAGGGTAACACGGTATATACTGTTGCCCAGTTCATCTTAGCTGTGTGATCTTGGGCAACTCACATAACTTCTCAGGGTGTGTTTCCTCAACTGCTAAGTGAGGGGGCTGTGCTAGATGAGTACTTTTTATACTGTTTCTTAGAGCTCATTAGTCCATCAGAGGTGCCTCAGTGTCTTGGGTGCCACCAGCAGGTTGGGAAAAGATGGGCTGAGTTGGCAGGCTTTTGTGTATCCACTTCAAACACAGGAGCCCTTGTAGAAAGTATGGCCTGTCTAAAACTTGCTTTGGAAAAAGAGTTCTGCTATGGCAAACAGTTTAAATACCATTATACTTCCATGATTTCTAAGGGCCCTTCTGGTTCCCCTAAACTAAGATTTTATGAAAATTTTCCACACACAACAGAAATTAAATGGGATAAAGTGTTTACACACACAGACGTAGTAAAGAACTTGTTTTTATTATCACTTTTTTCTAACCACTTTTTAATCTTGGTATCATCTCAAAATAAGACGTGATGTAATACTTAAAATGACAGTTCAAATGTATCATATGCACTCTGAAAGTAATTGGCTACTCCCATAAAGACGATCATTTTGAAAGCCATAGAAAAATGCCTTACAAAGTTCAGGACCAAATTCAAGTTCTGTTTGTTTTTTTTTCTCTCTCTCTCTCTTAGGCAACAGTTACACTGCCTTAATCCAAGCAAAAAGCACAGGAACAGATTGTCTTTAGTCTCACCATTACTGAGTCCCCAAGTCTCCTCCACAAGTACTTTCTCCTTTGTATTTCTGGCCTAAGATGACTGTGAACTTTCACTAGATGACCCTGAAAGTGTACTCCAGTCATTAGAGGTGCCAGACAAATACTAGGTAGTTTGCCAGAGCCTGCCTTCCTCCTCAGCTTCTAAAGTGGGGTATTGCAAGGGGAGGTGTAGGTTAGAATCACCTGAGAAGCTTTTTCAACCTACAGGTATGCTCCCACTCTCGTCTCCCTCTTGTGAAGCGTGGTTTTAGATAAGGGCTTGATTCTGTCCCACACGAAAGGTCCTATCCATCATTTTAAATCCTGCTCAATTTAAGATTGGTGGAATAAAAATAATTGGACTTAGAAGAAAGACACTGGCTTGTCACAACTGGTTGGACAAGTCACTTAACTTTTCTGGTGTCAGTGTTTTCCTCTGTTGAGGTTCTCTTCCAACTTTGAAATTCTATGACTGCATGTCATGTCTAAGAAGCTTTCTGAACGCCTAGCACAGAATGACCTGTGATTTCTTAGTTTTCCAGCAGCCTATGCAACATGACATATCCCTGAGTTGTATACTGTCCTATATTGCCCTCTAGTTGTTTTTACATGAAAGTTTTTTCTTGTCAGCTGTAGTTAGTTTAAGATATATAGTCAGTTTAAAAGCTTATTTTTCGGGACAGGCAGCATGCATTCTACTTAATTTAAATCTCCCAGGACAACTCGGGATGTGTCATAAGGTAATCAGTGTATATATTGATTTGTTCAAAGCAATGACATCCCTTCTTTCAAAGTCCTGGAATTCTCTTTTTACATCAGTGCTGTCCAGTAGAAATATAATGTGAGCCACAAATGTGAGCCCAATACATAATTTTAAGTTTTATAGTAGGTATAAAGAAAAGTGAATAGACACAAGTGAAATTAATTTTAATAAAATATTTAACCCAGTATATACAAAATATTAGCATTTCAACAATGTAGTCAGTGTAAAAAATGAGATTTTTTTGTTCTTTTTCTGTAATAAGTTTTCAAAACGTGGTGTTTCACATCGACAGTACATCTCAATTCAAAATAGCCACATTCCAGGGCACAATAGCCTCACGTGGCCAGTGACTACATACTGAACGGCACAAGATGTGCATCATTGGGCGGCTTTCCAAACCGATCACGTATTTTTCTATTCATACAATGAAACTGAGCAGTTAGTAAGTACCAGGCACTGGGCTGGCCAGAGGGGTGCAAACATGAATCAGACTCAGTCGGGTCAGGGAGCTAGAGGCGTAAATCACCAAACGGTAGTACAGTCATAGATGCTCTGATAGAGATGCACAGAAAAGATTTTTCTGTGACTTAGTGGGGGAGAGGGGGTCAAGAAGGTTTCACAGAGGAAGTAACTTTTGAAAGCGTGTGTCTGTGTGTTGTGTGCATGTCGTGTGGTGTGAGTGCAGCATGACGTGAGCGGGAAGAGGGCGGGCGGGCGCGGGTTGGCTGGGCGGATCCCCGAGCTCCAGCTGCGGGCCGGTGGAAGCCGGGAGGGGCGCGTGCAGCCCCGCCGGCCCCGGGCCGTCGGCTTGGGGAGCTGGGGCGGGGGGTGCCTGGCGGGACGTGTGCGCGGCGGGCTCGCTCCGCATTCAGCCGGGCGCCCCAGGGCGGGGCCGGCGCCCAGGCTTTGCTCGGACTCCTGGTTTCCCGAGGGGCGCCCGCCTGTAACAGGCAGCCGGTCAGGGGAGTCTATGGTAACGGTTGCCAGCGCCGCCAGCCGCTCCCCAAAGTCGTTCGGGGATTCGGTAACAATGGGCGGCGGGCCCAGGGCAGCGCCCCTTCCGGTTTCGTCGGTTCTGGCCGAGTTTTTTAACGGGGTGGCCCCAGCGTCCGGAAGTGAGGTCTTTGGAGCTCCTCCCTCCCCCAAGATGGCAGCGGCCGAGGAAGACGAGTTACCGCCTCCGCGGCTCCCCGAGCTGTTCGAAACCAGCAAGCAGCTTCTGGACGAAGTGGAAGTGGCAGCTGAGCCCACCGGTTCCCGGAGGATCCAGGAGAAGGTGTTGAAGGGACTAGAGCTCCTTAACACGGCTGCCGAAATGATATCGCAGCTCGACTTGTTCAGGTATGAGGAGGGGCTGGCAGCTGAGAAGGAGGGTAATAATGGTCCCCTCTGGTTACCGCTGAGCCTGCGTGCAGGACATCTTTGAGACGGGCGACCTTTCCTGCCCACTCCCCACTGCCATCACCTGGGCATTGCTTACATTCTCACCCTCTCTTCCGAGTTATCGATGACCTGCGCCCCTGCTCCCCAGTGTGGCTCTTTGCAGAGGCATTAGGTGTGAGCCTCCAGCCACTTTTCATTAAGGGAAAACGGCCTCCATTCCCGGTGCCGCCTCCCGTTGCCTCACTCCCAGCCTAGCCTTCCCCTCCCCCCAGGAAGCGGGGGCTGCCGTTTGAATGCCCGACCAAGCTTCACAGCCTCCTCTTTGCTCTTTGCAGCCCAAATGAAGATTTGGAAGAAATTGCTTCCACCGACCTCAAGTACCTGATGTTGCCAGCATTTCAAGGAGCGCTCACCTTGAAACAAGTCAATGCCAGCAAGCGTCTGGATCATCTGCAGTGGGCTCGAGAACACTTTTTAAACTACTTAACTCAGTGCCAAAACTATCACGTGGCAGAGTTTGAGTTGCCCAAAACCAAGAACAGCTCAGCCGAGAATAACACCGCTGGGTCTTCCATGGCCTATCCTAACCTCGTTGCTATGGCATCTCAAAGACAAGCTAAAATACAGAGGTGAGTCAATAGCTGTCATTTGAAAATTGGCCAATGGCAGTTGGGGGGCATGCATGTGATTTGTTTGTGGGTTTTTTTGGGGAGTTGTCACTCTTGGTTCTTACTGAGCATAGGCTCTGGGGAGAGCAAACTCTCCTGAGTTTTTCAAGAAGCCTCTGCCTTTGTTGAGACGACCTTGCCTCACCATCAGACCCCTCCTCCCCTATGGTTGCCAGCAGCAGCTGTGTGGTTTAGCAGAGTGTCTCCCAATCACTTGCACATCACGACATAGCAATAGTCACACGGCACAGTGGGCAGATATCTGAAGGGCACAACGTCTTGCAGCTGTGCTGTACTTTTGGCCCATTGATTGAGAAGCTCTGTTCTGACAGGACTGCATCAGTGTCACATCCTGAACTAACAGTCCTGCCACAACTTCATCATGTGACCTTGAACAAGGTGCTATTGTCAGTTAAAATAAACTAAAAACATTCAGTGAGTGCTCAGTGTCTAGGAACTATCCTGGCCACCCTGGGTGCAGACTGAGTGTAAATATTTGTGTGAGTCTGGGTGGTCTGCGTGGAGGAGCATCTAGTCCACTGAGGAAAAGACGCGTAGACACAGTAGCAATATAAAGGATGTGCTAGGAAGATGTACAAGGTACTGTAAGAGCAGACAGGAGGCCAACTAACCAAAGACAGAGCAGGAGAGAGGACAAGGCTACCTAGAAGAGGTGACCCTGTGACCAGTTGTTTAAGGATGAACAGGAATATTACCTAGAGGGAGAGGGGAGGACAGCATTAGCCAGCTGCAGAGCCATTGAAGAGCCCTGCTGGGGTGGAGATGTGTGGGTGGGACCTAACTAAGTGATTGGCTGACGTTAGAACACTTAGGGGTGGTGGAAACGGAGAAGGAATGATGCTGAAGAATTCATCATTCAGACCAAGGAGAGGTGGGTTGTGAGGAAGGTGAAGGAACAATCTCATTGCTCGGAACATGGGAAGGACATTGAATTCCAGTTCCACCATTCAGTCACTCTGACTTTGGATAAATTACTTAATCTCTCAGTTCCTTAATTTCCCCCGCTGTAAAACTGGACAATAATACGTCCTTCCTCATACATTAAAAGCACTTAGCACAGTGTCTAA
Organism: Rhinolophus hipposideros; assembly: GCF_964194185.1. Lineage (NCBI taxonomy): Eukaryota > Metazoa > Chordata > Mammalia > Chiroptera > Rhinolophidae > Rhinolophus > Rhinolophus hipposideros. The sequence goes on along the minus strand of NC_138046.1, from coordinate 2,596,733 downwards.
GCACTCACAGCCAACTATGGTCATATTTTTGTGGCTGAGTACAGGTTGTGGAATCAGACACCTGGGTTTGAGAACCAGCTTTACTTATAAGCCATTCGACTTTGGGTAACTTATTTAACCTGTCTGGCCTTGGGTTTCCTCATCTGTGAGATCTAAGTAATGATGGTTCCTACCTCAGGGTTAAGAAGTGTAAATAAGATAAGGCATAGAACACAGCACAGTCTCTGGCACCTACTAAATATTCTGTAAATGTTACTGTTAGGCCACGCCAAAGAGCTGAAACTTTGGTTGGTGATTGGGATCCACCAGAGTTTTCCTGTTTTTAAAGAGCAGCATGGCCATATTTGCATTTTAACTAGCATACTTGGGCAGTTAGGAAGCAATGTGAAGATGAAGATTAGATCCCGTTAGGTCACAGAGCTGATGAGGCCTCACTGTGGCAATGGCAGAAGGGACGGGGGAGTGGATCTATTTAGGACGGTTGAATCTGCAGAAAACCTGGTGATCAGTTAGTTGTGGGATGTAGGGTAGAAGGAAGCAGCAAGGAAGATGTGTGTTCCTGACGTAGGTGGATAGCTTTCGCTCATCAAGCTGGGCAATGGAGGAGGAAGAATAGATCAGGTGTAGGAGAGACAGCGAACTTGGGATTGAGTCATGTTGCAGTGAAGGTGCCTAGGACACACCCAATTGATGTATCTGGTAGCCTGAAACTCAGGAGAGGCCTGATCTAAAAAACTGAACATTCATTCATTCACTTGACAAGTATTTACTGAGCCTTTCCTGTGTGCCAGGAACTCTTCTAGATAATGGAGAACCAGACAAAGTCTATGCCCTTGTGGAGCTTTTATCTTGGTGAGGAGACAGACAATAAGCTAGTAAATAATAATGTAATTTTAGGTGGTAAAGGCTATAAAGAATAAGGTATGGTTAGGAGCTGGTCAGGAAATGGGATAGACTGATGGGAAGTGGCACAACATGAGCAGAAGCCCAAGGCAGGGTACTTTGTGGGATGTAGAGAGAATGGAGACTGGTCTGGTTTGGCAGAAGGTCAGAGTGGTGTAATGGGAGGTCAGTGGAAGAAGTGATGTGTATAGAATAACGAAAGGGAAGAATGAGGCAGAAAGACAGCTTAATGTGTTACAATATTACTTCAGCTGGGAAGAAGTGATAAAAATGAAGTTACCGCTATCAGAGATAATACTTTTGCAAGAAACACTTATGTGATTGGAAAACAGATTGTTCAGGTCTGATTAACTTTTTGTAAGTCCTCCCTCCCCCGCCCCACAATTTTACATACCAAGGCCTTCCTACCTAAATCACTTAAATGGTACATCCTCTCTCTCTCTCAAAACCCAGACCTTCGTGTATCTTCTCTACTCTAATTCCCAGCTTTAGGAACTATTAATCTGGTTGATTAACTGCACCTCCATTCTTTTGAAAGAAATAAAGAAGTAGAAGCTAGGGAAGTAATGAGTCTAACTTTAGATTTACTGAATTTGATTCCTGAAGTGACAACTGGATAGCCATGTCCATGGACAGATGGACACGTGTAACTAAAACCTGTGAGACACTTTTGTAGCTAGTGCTAAAAATTTAGGAGCTTTGGTGTGGCTAGGTGCCAGGGAAAAACGCATAGAGAAAAAAGCCAAGGATAAAACCTTGGAGACAAGTTAAAGGAGAAGGAAAAGGAAGGAAAGAACAATTAAAGGTAAGAGACTCCGCATGGTACATGTAGAAGTACTTACAGAAACCTGGGGCAAAAAGAGAGCAAAAGTCTGTCCTCTTTGAAGCCTTTTCCTACCTGTCACTCACACCGCCCACCCCTCTCCCAACCCCTAGCTACTGTACTTTATGTTACGCATCAATTATGTGATTCTCTAGACTTGGAATTTCTAAAGGTCAGATACCTTAACTAATTGCATCTTTAGTACTTTAATTGTATCTTTGGATTCTTGGTGCCCATCCCAGACATTGGATCATAGAAGGTGCTTGAGGTGTCTTTGGGAGGGACAGATAGAGTGGTCATCAGGAAGATGGAAGCAATATGATGTAGCAGAAAAAGCCTGGACTTAGGAGTCAGACAGACCTGGGGTGACCAATCCAATGTCTACCACTTAATTGGTGGGGCATCTTCCAGCCCCTCCTAGCCTCAATTTTCTTATCAGCTATCAATATTTGTATTACATTGCTACTTACAAATCACTTTCATGGATATTGTTCCATGTGATTGTCTTTACAACCCCATGAAGCAAATATTATTATCCACATTTTAGAGATAAGGTAATAGGCTCTGAGAATTGACGTGCCCAAAGTTACATAGCTAGTTAAGTGGCCAGGCTAGGATTTACACACAAATCTTGAAATTCCCAGTTCTCATTGTGAACTAGGAATTGACCTTTGTAGTGTTTTGCTCACAGGGCTACCTCAGATGCTGTGAGTTATTGGTAACGTCACACAAAGTGCCCACTTGTTGGGTAAATGACGCAGAAGAGCCCAACAGGTTTTATAATAAAGAATGTTTCCAAAGCAGTGGTTCTTGACTTCACCTGGGTCATGGACCTCACTGAGAATTCCATAAAAACAACAGAAGTTCTCCATGGGGGAAAGAAAAATGCATACATGTAGAATTCTGTATAAAATCTCAGGGTTCAAGGACCCCTCCCCCCTGAAAAAAGAAAACACCTCTCTCTGTGGACCTCAGATTTGGGTGAACACCTGCAAAGAATGGGATTCCAGATGTAGATATTTCAGAACACTTCTCTTGGAAACCATGGAGTTTTTCCTTCACTCCTCTTTCCCTCAAGCCCTTACATTCAATCAATCAGCAAATCCTGTGTGTTTTATGTTTTAAATACATCCATGTCACACCATCATTCTATTTCAAGTCACTCTCTTTCACCTGGATTGTGGGAGTATCCTCTTAATTGGTTCCCCTGCTTCCACCCTTGTCTCCCAGCCCCCATCATCTAAAGTCACACATCACAGCCAGGGTGTCCTGTCTAAAAAAACATTGCCATGTCACGCTATTCACGTCATGTAGTCTGTTCAGAAGCCTCCCGTGGCTTTTTCGTCTCTCACTCGAAATATATTGATATACTGTGTCTTATTCCCTACAGGGTTTTACAAATGAGGCCCCAGCCATGTCTGTGACCTCATTTTCTATCATTTTTCACTCCATGCCAGCCATACTGGCCTCCTTGCTATTTTTCACACATGTCAGGCCTGGCGCGCTCCCACCCAGGACCTTTGTCCTGGTGTCCCCTCTCGGAACACCCTTCCAGATACTGGCATGGCTTGCTTCCTTATTTTCTTGAATTCTTTGCTCAAATGTCACCTCCTCAGAGACGTCTCTCCTGACCACTTTGTACATAGTAGCAGCCTGTCGCACCATCTGTTGTGCACTTTACCTTGCTTTTTGTTTCTTCACGACACTTACCACCACTTGACTCCTTATCTATTTGTTTTTGTCTGTCTTCTCCCACTAGAATGAAAGCTTCAGGAGACCAAGGACTTTCTTTTTCACTTATTTATTGGGGAACAGTGTCTTTTTCCAGGACCCATCAGCTCCAAGTCAAGTCGTTGTTTTCAATCTAGTGGAGGGCGCACCTCACTAGCCTATGTGGGAATCGAACCGGCGACCTGGGTGTTATGAGCACTGCGCTCTAACCAACTGACCCAACCAGCCGCCCCAACCAAGGACTTTCTTGTATACACAGCTGTGTCTCCAGCAGTAAGAACAGTGCCTATCGAATAATAGGTAACTCAGTAAATATTTATCAAAGGAATGATACATGAGATACTAGAATGCATCCTGGAAAAGGTTGGCAGGGTCGTTATGAGTCTTTAAATTACAGTGGGATGAGTCAGACCTGGAGGTGTGTTGCCCAGCAGAAAAGAAAAGATGATCATTTTTCAGCCTGTTTCACAAGGAATTCCTGCATCAATGGCAGGTAAATGCCCCTGAGGTTCTGAGATTCTCTGAAGCTGTAATTGCCAAACGGACATTGTGTGCTATTAAGTACCCAGCCTAGTAAAGGTTGATACAGTAAAATGACTAAGGCACTCCCATCTCTAAAGACGATGGGAGCAGTTGCTCAGATTAGGTTACTTCTCAATTTTCCTCTTTTTCTGGCTTCACAATGTGTTGGTCAGCCGCTCCATTCCCGTCCTTGCCTTGTAGTCTTGCCTTGTAGAGAACTGCCTTGGGGGCAGGTTCTCGGGTTAGAGTCTGTGTTTTTGCCAAAGTGGAAATCGGCATGCTGACTGCCTGATCACTTGCAAAGGTAAAGTCTTATTGTGGCCTTCTTTTGAAGGAAACCTCTTTATTTTGAAGTTCACTGTGATGCTTTTCTGTGGGACAGGTACAGACAGAAGAAGGAGATGGAGCAGAGGCTGTCTGCCCTAAAATCTGCGGTGGAAAGTGGTGAGGCAGATGATGAACGTGTTCGTGAATATCACCTCCTTCACCTTCGAAGGTGGATTGGCATCAGCTTAGAAGAGATCGAGAGCATTGACCAGGAGATAACAATCCTGAGAGGAAAAGACTCTTTCAAAGAGGTGAGCCTGCTACTGCGCTGCCCCTGCAGCTCAGAAAGCTGCTTGGCAGAGGTTTGAATGTTCTGTGAGAGCGATGAATGAACATCCTTGTAAGTCCCCAGAAAAATGTGTGTTCTTATGTATTAAGATCAGTGGAAGCAGGCTCAGGGTTCCGTAGGGTGGCTTTCCCTCTAGCGACAGGAGTGTTCCCCAGTGCTTGCTGACCTGTAACACTTTGGGTCATCTGTAATTGTGGAAATTGGCGTGGGCTGTGGGAGGTATGAGTGCTAAAGGAAGGCATGGGGAGGTGGGCCTTTAAAATCTGTGCTTGGCTGTGTGTGTAACAAAGAGGTGGAGGTCTAGGGTGGTAATGCAGAAGTGGAACTGGGGGAGAGGAAAGAGTAGAAAGAAGATGATAAAATGACAGGCGGGGAATGTGTTTAGGTCGAGGAGGAATCCGAATTGAAGCGTACACAGTGACACGCTCTGACACTGCTGGCAGAGGACCCAGGGTAACACAATCAGAACCCTGTTTGGGAGCTGCCACCTCAGAAAACCAGCCTCTGCTGCCACTATTCATGGTCCTCATACAGCGTGAATTGGTCACAGGCATTGATTTTAGTCCTCAGAGAAACCTCCTCCTAATTCAATTTATGCTAATCAGTCCAGGAGCTTCTGCCTAGAAGTAACACCTACCTGTTTCCTCATGTTAAAGGAGCAAAGAATGAATAGTGAGTGGTCTGAGACCATAAGGGCCCTTCAAACCTTGTGAGGCTGGACTCTTCCGGGTCCTCCCTGCCCCCTTTGTTATCATCTCTTTTTCTTTAACGCTCTTATTTGGTATTGAGAGTGGCTTTGGAAGTGATGCAGTTAGATCCAAGTGGACCCTTTTTCTTTGACCAGACTATTTCCTGCGCTCCTGGACAGCCAAGGTCCTTGAAACATTTCAATACACCTATATATGGAAACCACTCAGCCATTCTTCCTGCCTTGAGTTAGGAAGAACCACTGCTTAAGTCCCCTGGAGGGTTCTTGACAGTTAATAGCATAATTACTCTGAAAGGGGTTTTAGAAGAAGAGTCTTAATTCAGCTTTAGCACTGAAGGCCAGGCCCAAGGGATTCAGATGGAAGATGAAGGAAGGCTTTGTCGGCTCCTTTGGAAGGGGGTATTTTCAAACCAAGTAATGTTTTCCTTATGGTGAGGTGATTCCTGAGAGCTTTCTATTTCTCTCAGGCATCCCCAGAAGAGCTAAGCAACCTCCACCATTAGTGTTCTGCTTGTACGTCTCAGAGACTGATATGTAGGGAGTGAGTGAATTTTGAATCCAGGCTTTTCAAGTGCCGGAAGACTTACCAGTCAGCATAATGGGGTGGGCAAAAGGCAAATGAATTTCTGAAATTAATTTCCTTTATAGGCATCAACTTCTCACTCATCTCGTGAGGACAGGCCTCCAATGAAACCCTTCATTCTCACTCGGAATGCGGCCCAAGCCAAGTAGGTAGTGCTACAAAAGTGGGCTGCCTTTGCAGGCCCCTTGCTGTTGGGGTTCCCTTGCAGTGCATGATAGCAGACAGAAAGGTCTAAAAGGTCATAGCCCCACCTGGGGGGCTGTTGTTCATCAAAGGGCTATTACCTCTTCTGTTATGTTCTCTCTCTCTGTCTTCAGCAGACATTTCCCTCACACTTGAGCTTAAAAAGACTCAAAAGGAAACCAACTAAAATAATTAGTGAATTAATTAATTGAAAACAGAAACAAGAAAGGAATCTAATAGACAACTGTACACTTTTAAATTGTTTCCCATTATTGCCTTTAGCTACAGTTCTCGAAAGGATGTAGTTGCCTCCCTGAGTTCTTGAGATGTTTTTCCATAGAGTGGCAGGAGAGGCTCCTTCCTCTGTGCACCTTTCAGATGCCCCAACTATAAATATCCCTGTCATGGTGTCATCACTGCTCTGTGGGGCATTGGCCTCTGGGATTGCTCACTGGGAGATGATCCTGGGCTATTTATCTTCTCATGAAAGCCCTTGACTTTAATGCCCCTTTCTGGGTGCCCCTTTTTACATATCCTGACAGGAGATTGCACAACGCCTCAGAAAGTGGCTGGATAGAGGAGGGAGGATGGAATAGACACAAGTTTGTCGCTAAACAGAAGAGGCTTTTTAATAGTGCTGTTTATGTTGAGATTTCTAAATGCATTGTGATTCTCGCAGAGTGTTTGGAGCTGGTTATCCAAGCCTGGCATCTATGACGGTGAATGACTGGTATGAACAGCATCAGAAATTTGGAGCATTACCAGATCAGGGAATAGCCAAGCAAACATCAGGTATGGAGGGGTGGGAGGGAAGTAGTTACACTACTGGTCCCTAATTCCCTAGCAGTTATATTCAGGCCAAGTATTGTTGTCCTTTAGGAGCAGAAAGAATCTGGACAAAGATTCTGAGTGGTAGCTTCTAGGCAGTATTTTATTTAATCTATTATTAAAATAAATAGCAGATGCTTCTGGGAGGATGGGGGCAGTGAGGCAGCATAGTTTTTGAATCTCTTCAAATATCGTGGCATAAAAACAGACTAAACAGCTAGATAACAAAACCAAAAATCCACAGGGAGCAGTTCTGCTTCTGGTAATAGCAGGGCAGGTTATATCAGGTCAACCATCCTACACATAACAATTACAGCTGGACAGACTATTACAGAACAACTACCTGAAGGCACTGGAGAGTGACCAACAGCAGATGTAGACTGCGGGACCCTAAAATTTCCAGTTCCAGTACTGTTTCCACTTCAGCACAGAGTAAAGAAGAGTGGTCATTGGAAAGGCTTTCCTGTTTTTTATGGCCTTTCACCTATGGGCAGGCAGCAGGTGCTGCGATGTGGGGATAGGTATAACTGGAAACTTGCAGTCTTATTGGTTGAGGAATGGGAGCACTGAGTTCAGGGTGACTATAGCAACTGAAAAGTTAAAAAGGTATCCCAGAAAGGAGAGAACCACAGAGAAGGAGCCCCAATTCTCTATATAAACCCTTCCCAAATCTCTGGCTGACTCCTTAGTTCTGCATGTACAACATATTCTCCATGCACCCTAGATAGGGCTACAACAATTGGGACAATTCACCTGGTTCCCAGTGCAGAGGAAATAGAATTTGGAATTTTGGTTCTAGACAAATTAACTGCCTGCTAAAATGAAAAATCAGTACTTTTTAGAGGAATGAGACAGAATTCAGAATCTATACAGCATAGCATTCACAGAGTCTGGGATTCAATCATAAACTACTATACATATTGGGGGGGGGGAATGGAAAATGTGACTTATACACAAGAGGAAAAGCAGTGAAACGACCCCAAGATGACTCAGATTCTGAAATCAGCAGACAAGAACTTTAAAGCAGCTTATTTCTATACTCAAGGGCAAAGGGAAAAATACGCTTGTAATGAATGAAAAGGTAAAACATCTCAGCAAAGAAGGGGAAGAACTCTGGAACTGAAAACTACAGTAGCAGAAGTTTAAAACTGATTGGATGAGCTTAATAAATTGGTAGTGATAGAAGCAAGTGTCAGTTAACTTGAAGATAGATCAACACAGATTAGCCAATTTGAAAAATAAAAAAGATTGGAACAAAGTAAACAGAGCCTCAGTGACCTGTGGAACAATGTAAACGTCTATCAGACATACAATTGGAGTATCAGTAGGAGAGAAGAAATAAAGAGAGGGGGCCAGAAAAAATGTTTGAAGAAATGATGGCTGAAAATGTCCCCAAATGTATGAAATGCAAACGTACAGATACGGAAATTGCAGCAAACCCCAAGCATGTTAAATACAAAGAAAACCACACATAGACACATCATAATCAAATTGCTGAAAACCAAAGAAAGAAAATGTTAAAAGCAGCCAGTGGTAAAGTACACATTATATATAGCAGAACAATGATGGGAATCGTTGCTGACTTCCCATTAGAAACTGGGAGCCAGAGGTAGTAGAGAACATCTTTAAAGGGCCAGGGGGAAGAAACCCTGTCATCCCAGAATTTTATATCCAGTGACAATATCCATAAAAATGAAGGCAGTTCTTCAGGCTGGAGGGAATGATGCCAGATGGAAACTTGGATATTCAAGAAGGAATAAAGAGCAGCAGAAATGATAATTATGTAGGTAAATACTAAGGGCAATCTCCCCACACTCCAAACTTTTTAAAACTACATATGGCTTCTTACAGCAAAAATTATACATTACGTGGGGCCTTATAATATATATAGATGTAATACATACGACAGCTATCGCAAAAAGGACGGGTAAATGGAACTATTTTTTTTGTGAGATTTTTCTATTTTACATGAAGTGTTGCATATTGTCTATTGTTGTGTAACAAATTACTTTAAAACTTAGTAACTTAAAATAATAAACGTTTATTATCCCACATAGTTTCTGAGGGTGAGGAATCTAGGAGCAGCTTAACTGGGTGGTTCTTGCTTAGGATCTCTTGAGGTTGCTGTCAGCCAGGGCTGCAGTCTTCTGAAAATTTGACAGGCTGGAGGATCTGCTTCCAGCTCTTTGACTCATCCATGTGGCTGTTGGCAAGCGGCCTCCCCATATGGCTCTCTCCATAGGGTTGCTCACAGGTTAAGAGCTTCCTTCCTCAGAATGAATGATCGAAGAGAGAACAACCAAGATAGAAGCTTCAGTATCTTTTATAACCTAATGTTGGAAGTGACATACCATGACTTCTGCCATATTACATTGGTCCCCAACCCAATACAATGTGGGAGGGGACTACTTAAGAGCACAAATACCAGAAGACTGGGATCACTGGGCTCCATCTTTGAGGCTGCCTATCCCACATGGTACAATGTTAACTCGAAGTAGACTGTGAGGTTAGGGAGGAATATTGTATTCCTTAGAGCAGCCTTTTAAAAAATAGCACATCAAGAGAATGTGAAAACAAACCATAGACTGGCAGAAAATATTTGCAAAAGATCTGATAAAACACTGGTACCCAAAATATACAAGTAATTCTTAAAGCTCAACAATAAGGAAACAAACGCTCTAAAAAAAAATGGGCCAAAGACCTAAACAGACACCTAACCCCAAGAAGATATACAGAGGATAAATAAGCACATGAAAAGACACTCAGCATCATACATCATCAGAGAAATGCAAATTAAAACAACAGTGATACCACTACACCCCTATAAGAAGAGCCAAAATCCAGAGCACTGACACCACCAATGCTGGCAAGGCTGTGTAGGAACTCTCATTCACTGCTTGTGGGAATGCACAATGGTGCAGCCACTTTGCAAGACAGTTTGGCAGTTTGCTATAAAATTAAACATAGTCTTACCATACGATCCAGCAGTTGTGCTCCTTGGTATTTACTCAAGTAAGTTGAAAACTTAGGTCCATGCAAAAACCCGCACACAAATGCTTATAGCACTTTATTCATAATTGCCAAAACTTGGAAGCAACCAAGTTGTCCTCAGTGGGTGATGGATAAATTGTGGTCCATCCAGACAATAGAATAGTATTCAGTACTAAAAAGAAGTGAACTATCAAGCCATGAAAAGACATGGAAGAATTCTAAATGCATATGGCTCAGCCAAAGAAGCCAATCTGAAAAAGCTACATATCATATGATTCCAACTATGATATGCTGGAAAAGGCAAAACTATTGAGACAGTGAAAGGATCAGTGGTTGCCACAGATTAGAGGAGAAGGAAGGATGAAGATGTGGAGCACAAGGATTTTTAGGGCAGTTGAACCACTCTGTGTGATACTCTAATGGTAGATACATGTCATTATACATTTGTCCAAACCCACAGAAGGTACAACAGGAAGAGTGACCCCTTGTGTAAACTGTGGACTTTGGATGATAATGACGTGTCAGTGTAGGTTTATCACTTACAACAAATGTACCACTATGGTCTGGATGTTGATGGCAAGAGAGACTATGCTTACATTTAGGTGGGAGGTATATGAGAACACTCTGTACTTTCCAAACAATTTTGCTGTGTACCTAAAACTTCTCTAAAAAAGGCTATTTTAAAAAATAATGCAAAGAGACAAAGCTATCATCAGTAGAGAAATTGAAAGGGAAGAAGGCAAGAATAAACAGGAACAAAAAACAGATGAACAGAAAACCAATAGCAGAATGGTAGATCCAAAGCCAGCCATACCAATAATTATTGTAAATGTAAATGCAATAAACTTTCAAATTAGAAATCAGATTATCAGACTCAACTGTAAGTTGTCTATAAGAGATGTGTTTTAATTATGAAGGCACAGATTGATAGTAAAAAATTTAAAAAGGTATATTGTACTAACAGTACAAGAAAGCTATAGTAATATCGGATAAAGTAGACTTCAAGAAAAAAGGTGTTACTAGATATTAAAAATGGACATTTCATACCAATAGAAAAGGCAATTTATCAGGAAGATGTAGCGATCACACATGCTTGTGCCTAATTACAAGCTTCAAATTACATGAAGAAAACATTGACATAAATGAAGAAATGGATAAATGTACAATCATAGTTGTAGATTTTAATACTTCTTGAGTAATTGATAGAATTACTGGACAGAAGGTCAGTAAGAACACAGAAGGTATGGACAACACTAGTAGCCACATTAACTTATTTGACATTTAAAGAACTATATTCAACAACTGCAAAATGTAAACCTTTTTTCAAATTCATATGATATGTTCACCAAGATAAACCATCTTCTGGACCATCAAATAAGTCTCCATAAATTTTCAAAGATTGAAATCACATTGAATATGTTCTCTGAACACAGTGGAATTAAATTAGCAATCAGTAACAATATACCTGGGAAACCCCCAAATATTTCTTAAACAGCACACTTCTTAATAACCCTTGGGTCAAAGAAGAAGTCAGGAGGAAAATTAGAAAATACTTTTAACTGACAATGAAAATACATCAAAATTTGTGGGGTACAACTAAAGTAGTTCTAAGAAGGAAACGTATAACTTTCAGTACTTATATTAGAAAAACAAAACAGATAAAATCAATTCCTAAGGTCCTACTTTACGAAGTTGAGGGAAACAAGGACAAAATAAGCCACAATAAGTACATAGAAAAGAGGAAACAATGGAAACGGAGAATCTGGGACAGGGCGTGATGGTAACACACAAACATTGAACATATGTATACCCCCAGGACCTGGCAGTTTCACTCGTAGGTATAGACCTAAGAGTATAAGACAACATGTCCACAAAAGGCTTGCAAAATGTCCATAGCAGCATTATTTGTAATACCCTGGACTGGACACTATTTGAATGCCCATACATAATAGAATGGATAAATACATTTTAGTATAGTCACATAATGAATTCAGCTAAAAGGTTGAACTTTTTTTTGGGTCTTCAGCCGTAAGTGACAAATATAGCTGAATTTTGTAAACATAATTATGAATGAAGAAAGCTAAATACAAAAGTATATACTGTATGATTCCATTCACATGAAGTTCAAACCGAAGTAAAAGTTGTATTTGTTGGTTAAAAGCCTTAGTGGGGGATCATGAATGGAACTTGACCTGAGGGAGACTTCTGCGTAGTTAGTAATGTTTTGTATCTTGATCTGGGTACTGATTACATGGATGTGTTCATACGTGAAAATTATTGGGCTATACTATGTGTGTTTTTTCCTACATGTACGTTCCACTTTAATAAAAACAAAAGAAAATCTTATGGACAATATTTACAATAAAACTAGGTGACACTATCCCTGTGAACCTCAAAATGAAAACAGGTAAAGGAAATCACCCATAAGATCAACCACAAGATCAACAAGTGATTGGCATCTGTAGAAGAAAGCAGAAAGAAGAAAGAAGAAAGCAGAAAGAAAGCCGTCACTTACGGCTGAAGACCCCCAAAAAAGTTCAACCTTTTTGCTGAATAGGATTTCATTATGTGACTATACTAAAATTTATTTATTCATTCTATTATGTATGGGCATTCAAATAATGTCCAGTCTGGGGTATTACAAATAATGCTGGTATGGACATTTTGCAAGCCTTTTGTGGACAGACCATGTGAAAGATCTGACAAATAGGAGAATTCCATAACAACAAACAGATACTCACTAAAAAGTGTGGCAGTCCAATTTATGAACAGCAGTTGAAACGAGAGCGTTTTTGCCCACCAATAAAAACTGTGGATACAAGGGATCTATGGTCCAAAGGTCTGAAAGGGATGGAGCAGTCTGGTCCTTAATGAACTCTTGAAAATGACCCACTAGATTTCCCTTCAAGGACAGGGTCGCACACTGAGGAGAAACTGCTGAGAATAGAACTGAGATTAAACAGAACCGGCACAATAAAGAAAAGGAAAGTCCAAATCAAAGTAGAAGAGAGGATCAGAACCAGGAATTCTAATCAAGCAAGTCGGTTCTTAACATACATGAAAACAGAAACGGAGCCTCTGTGAAGTTAGAAAAGCCACCCTGAACCATACTTATTTCTAAAAGTTCAGGAAAACGTATTACACACATGAATGAACAACAGATAGTGATGCTGGTTGCACAGCTCTGAATTTAATAAAAACCACTGAGCTGTGCAGTGTAAATGGGTGAGTTTTATGGTATATGAAATACATATCAATAAAATTGTTAAAAAGTGAACAAAATTATCAAGGTCAAAGTCCGCACAAAATTATTATAAGGGGAAAGAAAGAATCAAAAGCATTCCAGAAATACACACTCAAAAAATAAATATAAAATACACTGTTTAAAAATGAATTGGAAGACATTAAGAAAATAATGTAAGTCGTGGAAGAATGATATAAAGCAGGAATTGAAAAACTCAAATGTGGTGACAATTTGGGGAAAATAAGAATCACTTCAGAAATGAAGGCTAAGGCAGAGGAAAACAAGGAGTGAACACAACAGAAAATGCCTTACTAAGGTCAAAAGAAAAATGTTTTAAATCAAAATAAACAGGATTAGAGAAAAAGTGACCAATAATAAAGATAGCAAAGACCTAGCATATGGGTAATAGGATTACCTGGAGAAGAAAACCAAAGCAAAGAAAAAGAATAAATGCTTAAAACTAATATCAAGGAAACTTTCCTGGAACTTGAAAAAAAAAAAGATTTGATTTGAAAAAGTACTGTGTACCTGAGAATTCTGACCCCAAATGACCAATAACAAGATACATTCTAATAAAATTACTAGATTTGAAAGAAAAGGAAAAAATGCCGTTGACATTTCTGCAAAAACAGCAGATGGTTTATAACAGAAAAAAAATTAGATCACCCTCAAACTTTTTGACACCAACACTCTATGCCAAAAGAAAATGAAGTAACAGATATTTAAAATACTCAAGGGGGAAAATATAAGCCAAGGACATTATATCTGGTAAAACTGACTTCTAAGTATAAAGGCTAGACATTTATCAACATGCAGGAATTCAGGAACTATTGTTCCTTCTTGAGGAATTTGCCAGAGAATGAGCTTCAGACAATCAAGATGATGAGAGATACGTTAACATAAGGACAGGTGGAGGGCTCTAAAAAAATAGTTACTTGTAGAACTAAGACTAAATGAAGGTTAAAAGGGAGAGAGTAGAGCAGGGGTGTCAAAACTGTGGCCCACGGGGCCAACTGCGGCCCGCAATCCATTGTTAACTGGCCCGCAGCAAATACCAAAAATATATTTAGTTAAATAAACCAGGTGAGGCAATACTTACCTCACCTCGCGTGAGTGGCCTGGCTCTTTGTGTATTTTACCGCATATAGCCCTTGGTGGAAAATGTTGAAAAAAGTTTGGACACCGCTGGAGTAGAGTATGTAATGCCTTTTTTCTCAACGCTCAGATAATGTAGATATTTTTTAAATGGAGAAATGGGGGAAGCATACGCAAAGAAACTTCTCAGTAATTATATTGGTGACTGTGTTATTAGCGTTATTCCAAGATTGTGTGTAATGTGAGATAATAGAAGTGAGTACTTATGAGATATTCTGATTTTATCATCCTGTCTTTGACAACTAAGACTTTTAGTATGGAAGAATACAGCTGTAATTCAAAAGAGTTTAAGTCAGAAATAAAGCAACCCTGTAGTTCTGAATATGAACTCATGAGAAGTTTTGTTTAAAAGTAAACACACACGCACTCACACACACACCTTTGCTTTATTCATTGAAAAGGCTTAGAAACAATGACCAGCCCATTAGCAATGAGCATACCTAGTAATTCAGATTGTGGTCTTGAAATACCATTCCCATTAAAAGAAACCAGGATGTCTTAGAGAAACCAAGTCTGGGGCAGAAAATATACAATATGAGCTCGGAAGATCTTGTCATAAAAAATAGGGAAGAAGCTTTCAAAGACTACTAGGATCATATCAAAAGGACTCAAAAACCAATTTGAAGGTATTTCCACTGGCCAGAACCATTTTGGCTTTGAAAAGGATAATTGCCAGTAGCAATGAGTGCACCCAGCACTCAGATCTTGGTTTCTAATACTATTCTTTAGTTAAAGGAACCAGGGCTCCCTAGAGAAATGGCTGGTTCTAGGGCTGGGGCAGGAAATCTGTAAGATGAGTCTGAAGCATCTTGTAGTACTAGAAAACAAGCACACACACATAAAAGGACAATTGGGGTATGTTACTGGGACATAAAGGCTCTGAAAGAACTCTCACTGGCCAAAACTGGAAGAATTTCAGCAGGAAAATAACAGAATTGGAATATAACACAAGGAATAAAAGAAATACCATGATAGAAATAAATGATTAAATCAATAAGTGGGGGGAGAAGAGAAAAATCACTACGGAAAAATTCCAAATAATTTGTGTATATGCTCCTATCTCGGGGAGTGGGAAGGCGCAACTTTACAGGTGGGACCCCTACAAACACTACACCTTAGTCAGGTGGTCCAGGTTGACACCACTAGTGATCAGTCATGTTGATGGTGTGTAACCTTGATGTGATGAGTAGGGCACTTCACCTCTGGTCTTCTCCTCCAAACCCTCAACCCCAGTCTAATCATGAGAAAGACACCAGGCAGCCCCGAACTGAGGCCCAGTCTACAAATACCTGACCAGCACTCCTCGGAACTGTCTAGGTCATCAAAAACAAGGAAAGTCTGAGAAATTGTCACAACCAGAGGAGACAAGAAGACATGATGACTAAATATAATGTAATGACCTGAATGGGCTCCTGGAACCAAAAAGAACATTAGGTAAAACCCAAGGAAATCAGAATAAAGTATGGACTTTAGTTGTTAATAATGTATCAGTTCAGTCCATCCGTTGTGATACATAAACCATAGTGATGTAAGATGTTAACAATAGAGGAGATTGGGTACAAATGTATAAGAACTCTACTATCTTCTCAATTTTTCTGTAAATCTAGAACAATTCTAAAACTGAAAAGTTTAAGCATTTTTTTAGAAATCATTGCAATTGGTTGAAACCCATCAAATATGTTTAAATCCATGAGTTCATAGTTATATTTAAAAACAAAAACTTCAGAGGATGATAAGGAACCAATTTACTATCTTGAAAAGTGGTAAGTAAAGTGAAAGAGTCAAGCATTTACCTTGCCTTTTCTCTTGGGTAACTAAATAGTAGGTGAGGAGAAGCCTGTCTTTATAAAAGCATTCTAGTTAATAAAATATAAATATTGAAATTAAGAGTATGACCTTTTTGAGACCCCCGGAAAATTAATGGATCCAGGTATCGAGCATCAACAGCTGGTAACATGACAATACATGAGACACAAGTATTATGTGACCCCCTTCCCATGAGGGAACAGAGCGCTGCCTATAATCACACCGAAGGGATCAACCCCGAATCAGATCAAGCATCTGCATGAACTTGCCAATCTGCAGAAATACGGAACATGTCTGCAGTCAACCAAATCCAGATTTGGGGAAACTACAGGTCAGATGCCCTAGCTTCTTCAAGACATAACTTGGATGGAAGAGGCACCTGTAGATTAAAGAGATAGCAAATATTTAAAGTGGGCAAGACTAACCTCAGACACATTCTGCTAAGGGAAAGAAGTTAGCCGCAAAAGGCCATGTTACATGATTCTCTATGTGACATGTCTGGAATAGGCAAGTCCATAGACACAGAAGGCAGAGTAGTGGTTGCCAACGGCTCGGGGAGGGAGGGAATGGGGAAGAACTACAGATGGGCACAAGGGATCTTTTGGGAGGGATAGAATAGTTTTTTAATGGATTGTGGTGATGGTTGCACAAGATCACTGACTAAAACATGAATGTACAAATGGACAAGTCTGGTGTCTTGGGAGGCACACTTGGGTCATAAAACTATAATAAATCCAGGAAGTTATTACTGTAAAAGGTGGTACAGTGGTTAGGTTTGGGGCAGGGAAGGGCCTGTGATTTGGAAGACGCTCACAGAGACGCTTTGGGATGGGTACAGAAGATCTCTTTGTTGACCCAGGTGGAAGCTATAAAGGTATAGCCCCCCCTTATAAAAACTTAATTACCGTTTCCCCAAAAATAAGACCTAGCCAGACCATCAGCTCTAATGCATCTTTGGGAGCTGATGGTCCGGCTAGGTCTTATTTTCGGGGAAATGGTATATATATGATATCCAGTATTCTTTATTTTACGATAAAAGGGGTTTAAAAAAAGAAAAAAAGAACGTAAGAGTCCTAAGCTATTAGAAGGATCAGGTCACCATGGGTTTCATTCTTCATCCTAGTAATGACACTGTTCCTACAGGCTAACTTAGGGCCACTAGGAAATGATCCTTCACCTCACAAAAAATAATAATAACGCAAAAGAGAGTTGTAGCAGTTGGTTCAGTTTGTTTTGGGTGTACACTGCATGACAAGTGGCATGTGGACCTCGGACCCAGTTCCAAGTGTGTGCAAAATAACACAGATACTCCTTTCCGGTACTTTCAGATACCCTGGGATTGCCCATTTTACACACACGCAGAACTGTAGAACCCAAACGGGAAATGGGTGAAGGAGAGAAAGTCACCTTCCTCCCCCACCTCCCTCTCATACCACAAATTATAAATATTTTTGGTTTGCTGGGGAATTTGGTCGGTTGGTATTTTGGTGTGTTTTTGTTTTTGAGGGGGTGGTGTTTGGCCATTTTACCAAGACTTCTTTCCCAAAGTAGAATTCATTCTGAGGGGCAACTTTTCTGTTGTTGCCTTCTTATGAAAACCACTCAGAGCATCATTTGTTCTGTTGTTGAACATGTCTTCTCCCCACTTGGGCTTGCCTGGGGTAGGAAGCTGGCTATATTCCTTGTTCTCATTTTAGGTCATTGTGTTCAGAGCATTGCCAAGGCCCCCGACATTACCTCAGTTTCTCACCCCCGCTTTCTCTTTTTGCTGCTTTGACAGAGGTCAAAAGAGCAGGTCGGCAACAGGAGGATGAGGAGCAGAAGGAGGAAGAGGATGACAAGCGAACACTCCAGCAAGCTCGGGAGTGGGACGACTGGAAGGACACCCATCCCAGGGGCTATGGTAACCGACAGAACATGGGTTAGTCTTCCCACAACAAGACGGGAAGATGGGGACGCACACACCTTCTCGCAAAGGAAAGCTGTGCCATCTGCTGCTTCAGCTCTACCACGAAGGCATAGCTGCTTCATCCTGCTTTGTGTTCAATAAAGTGTCAAGCAATTAAGTGTGTATTTATACCCTAGGTA
This sequence comes from Rhinolophus hipposideros, assembly GCF_964194185.1. Classification (NCBI taxonomy): domain Eukaryota; kingdom Metazoa; phylum Chordata; class Mammalia; order Chiroptera; family Rhinolophidae; genus Rhinolophus; species Rhinolophus hipposideros. The sequence goes on along the minus strand of NC_138046.1, from coordinate 2,578,551 downwards.
ATTAACCAGCAATCTTGTTTTGGCATCCTCATCATGGTGTATTCTGATTTCTTAAGTGGAAAGAAAAGAGTACTAAGAAATGACTCTGTATAATCAACGGCTGTATGAATTCTCCTTAAAAATAAAGTCCAAATAAAATAACAATAATGCAAGTCTCTTCTATTACTCAAGCCTGCATAGAGAGATGGGCATGCCCTGCTTTTTTGTGGGAAAAGAGCTCAGTTGTGGGGCCCTGGGCTTATGCACAGATCCTGGTTGTCTCCCTTTGACCTGAGCTATGAATTTCCCAACCACAGAGCAGCCCAGGCTAGCTGGGGCTTTTATTCTTCCTACCCCACCACTGTGAAAGAACCCAGTACCGCATTCCAAGGGGCAAGCACAAAAGCCAGGACCGTCCCTACCACAGAACAATTTTCAGGAATCACAGCTGTACATGAATGAAACGGAACAGGCCTAGCTACCTAGTCTTCCTAGCCTTGGCCGGGAGAAAGAAACAGACGAGGCGCTGGGAGTGCCATCCTGATGGTTGCACCTGAGGCCAGGGCTTTGACTCGCATGGAGCTACTTGCCATAACCTACGGTGAAGCAGGCCTCTTAAGCGGGCCCTCCTTGCCTGTGCTGTGCAATATGTGGCTTGGTGTGAAGTGGTAATTGTGCCATGGTGGCCATTTTGCCACTTAGTGGGGTGCCTGCAGTCATGCGATGACCAGGTGCAGAGGACGAGATGGCACAGATGACACTGAAAGGGAACTACTGTGTGCAGCAGATAGAAGACATCCTCAGCTCTTGGGTTGATACCCTAAAAAAGCAGCCATGTGTTGAAACAAATGATCTGTATAAAGAACATACTTTTGTTCTATGTGCCTTTGGTACACTTAGATTTTCTTTCGAGAGGAAGATGACTCAGCCTTCCTATTCTGGCTTCTGAAGTCTAGCCTAGCAGAGGGGATTGAAAAGGAGACTCCCCGTTCCCTCTTGTTTATAGGGTGATAAGTGGCTGTCGGATGATGAGTAGGAGATCGTGTTTAGTGGGAGATGGCAGAAGGAAGACTACCAATAATACATTTCCATACTGCTTAATAAAGGACTCATCTCCCCCTCAAATGAGCTTGTGAAACTGGTAGAGTACAGATTAAATGCCCAAAGAATTGGGGAAGCAAACAGTCGTTTTTAGCTTTCAGTGACTGCCAGGCTGCCTCTGACAATGGCCTCTTTCCTGCCCTGGAAGCTCCACCCTGAGTTCATTCTCAAAGTGGGCCAGGTTGGGGCTCCCCCTTGGTCCACGTCTATTTAAAGATGGGACTTCAAGAAGATCCAACTTGATTAAGCCTACACACGTATTCTTTTTTTTTTTTTTTTTTTTTTTTTTGTATTCTGATACCTAAGAAGCAAACTAGACAAGGTGGGTTCGAATAAAATTTCTCTGAACTGTTCCCATTTCCTGGATGTCTGTAGATGAGCTATTTCCTAGGGTTGTGAGAATTAAATGAATAATGACAGTCATGATAATAGACTCAAACAACTGAATAAGTGCTTTCTGTTCTTGAGCTCAATGACTGCAGTCTGTCCTAGGAAGGGAAAGGAAATGGACAGGGCCCTGGACCCAGCCCTTTCACATCCTGTTAATACTCAATGACCCTACAAAAGAGGTAGCATCATCCCCATTTTATAGATGAGAAAACAGGCCCAGAAAAGCTGAGTGCTTTTCTCAAGTTTACACTAGTAAGAAGCTATGCTATCATTTTCCACATGCTTCCCAATTGCTTATGCTTTGAGTTATGTCTTAAAGCTGCTTTAAAAGAAGCAGCAGCTTTAAAAATCCAAACCCAAACCACCACTTATACATCACTGGAGCTCTAGAAATTCCTTCTTAGCTGACTCACCAAAGAAAAGGTTATGCCAGCTCCCCCTACCATTTCCCCCTCAGCTCAGAATAAGAAGACAGTGGCGGTGAACAAGCCCATCTTCCTGTTTCCCTCCCCAGTTCGTTTTGCCTGACTGCCTGAGACAAAAAAAGAACCACCTTCTCTATTCCCACCAGAGCTCAGCCTTTCTGGGTCCTAGAGTGAGTTGTGTTTGGTCGACTCCGGGAAGTGAAGACTCAAAAGCTTTCAACAGATAATAAGACTGCTTTACAGTTTACAAAATGCTTTCACGTGTGATGCTTATTTCATTCTTGCAAACTGCAAGGCAGGAAATGATGTCTTAATTTTACAGAGACAGAAACTGGCTCTGACTTCAGTCACACAGCTAATAAGTAGACCTGGCAGGCAGAGTGGAGCCAAAACGTTTGCCCGTCCCCCCATAGCTCTCACCTGCGGGCCAATTCGATTTGGAAAATATGGGCACTGAGCACTATTTCTTTTAATACTACCGTGTTTCCCCGAAAATAAGACCAACTGGAAAATAAGCCCTAGCAGGATTATTCAGGATGACATCCCCTGAACATAAGCCCTAATGCATCTTTTGGAGCAAAACTTAATATAAGACCCGGTCTTATTTTCCGGGAAACATGGCATTATGCATTGATTTGTCCTTTCTACTCCTCCCTCTCAACACCCCTGTGAGAAACACAGGCTATGGGGACTGAATGTGCTCATTTCAAGCCCAAAAAGTGGAGTGAAGAGCCCTTAGAGTCTTAATTCTCGAGACTCTGCCAGTCCCTAGCTGGGTGACCCTGGGCCACGCAGGTCACCTGCATCTCTTCTGTCATTTAAAACAACTTGAAGCATGTCATGCAGGGTCTCTGGTCCCGCTGCCCACATAAGAACGCAGGACATGGTGAGGCCAAAAAGGAACACCCATGGAGCCATAGATAGGGGAATCATACCACTATATTCTCGCTGGCGGCTGGGCTGGTGTGGGGACAAAGCCCCAAAAAGCAGTTTCCAGGCTCTCGGCCTCACATAGAAAGGTGCTGGCTCGGGTAGTAAATGGCCATCAACTGTGATCAGATGGCCATCAGCTGTGGCTAGTTGGCCGTCAGCTGCAACCCGTAAGCCATTGGCCACTAATATAACGGCTGTGGCTACACTAGCAAAAAAGAATGGGGGCTAGCAAGAGCGGATTGCAGAGAGGCGGATGCCGCCGGTGAGAATATATTGGTTTGACTCCCCTACTTATGGCTCCATGGGTGTTCCTTTTTGGCCTTACCGTGTCCTGCGTTCTTTTGTTGGGAGCGGGAGCTGAGACCCCGCCGGATGCCCTGCACGACAAATGGCGCAGCGAGCAGGGTCCCCTGCACGACAGCTGGAGACACAGCAAGCAGGAGCCACACGATCCGCAACCTGCTGTCTGCTTCTCTGCCAACTAACCAACTCCCTTGCTAACTACAATCTGCGCTTGCTAGCGTAGCCATGGCAGTTATATTAAAAAAAATATTATTTTTAAATATATCATTAAAAAAAACTTGAAAAGGGAGAAACAATTGCAGTCAATCCACCTCTCTGTGTCATGTGAACCCCAAAGTCATCCTCTGCTTCCCCTGGGCCTCCAGTCCACTCAACAGCACAACAGATGCATTGCCACCCATGTCTGTCGGACACCCTACAGCAAAGTGCTGTTGTTACCACTGTGTCCTTGCCAGAAATCTCTCCAATGCCCGCACATCATTTCCTCACAGGTTGCTTTCAACCCAATCCAAGGCACAGCTTCACCTCACCCTGTTCACTCATGCTCAGTAACAAGAACACATGGCTTCGAATCCCATCTCCTCCCAAGTGCCAGCAACACATGCCCTGCTTACTCACAGGCCAGACTGAGGAGCCAATGAAATGGAATCTGTGGGAGCCCTTTGAACAGTTCCAAACAGGGCCCACGGGGGAGGAGGAAGAGCGGCAGGCTGTTAGGAAGCCAGGGGCCCAGGGTACAGGATGTATTTTTTCTTATTTGGGGTTTCACAACTTTATTTTCATCCTGCCCCTCCGATGCTCTCTCAATCTATCTTCTGTGTATCACCAGCAGCGAAAAGGTTTGTGAAATGCTTTTCTTTGCATGCTGAGATGACCAACAAAGGAGAGAATTGCTATGTGCACTGGGAACTGAGAGCCGGTTTTTACATACCTGCCCACGAGGCCACCTTTTGACAAACGCATGTAGCAAAGTCTTCAGTTTCATTTTCTTGTCCAAGCTGGCAATGAATCCCTCACCCATGAGCTAGGCAGCCATATACTGACCACCTACTATATGAGGTCTGACAATTAAGTTCGACAACTGGTTGCAACGATGTTGCTCACCTTTTTTGGTATCAGAGGGATTATTCATTATGAATTTGTACCAACTGGACAAACAGGTAACCAAGTTTACTATTTGGAAGTGCTGAAAAGGCTGCGTGAAAAAGTTAGACGACCTGAACTTTTCACCAACAATTCATGGCTCTTGCATCACGACAATGCACCAGCTCACAGGGCACTGTCTGTGAGGGAGTTTTTAGCCAGTAAACAAATAACTGTATTGGAACACCCTCCCTACTCACCTGATCTGGCCCCCAATGACTTCTGTCTTTACCTGAAGATAAAGGAAATACTGAAAGGAAGACATTTTGATGACATTCAGGACATCAAGGGTAATACGATGACAGCTCTGTTGGCCATTCCAGAAAAAGAGTTCCAAATTTGCTTTGAAGGGTGAACTAGGCACTGGCATCGGTGCATAGCTTCCCATGGGGAGTCCTTCGAAGGTGACCGTAGTGATATTCAGCAATGAGGTGTGTAGCACTTTTTCCAGGGTGAGTTCGCGAACTTAATTGTCGGGCCTCATATACTAGTAGCTTTACATTATTTCTAATCCTCACGACAGCACAAGGCAGATGGTGTTATAGGCTCAGTTTGTAACTGAGGAAATTGAGGCTCAGAGAAGTGGTTTCCCAAACATCACTCAGCCGTCAGTCGTAGAGCTGGGCCCGTATTCCGGGTAGCCTGACTCCAGAGGCAACGTTTTTCCAGTCCTCCACACTGCCTCCCTGGGAAGCAGAGTACAGTAGACACAGGAAGATGGGCAATACAGCCTGGTGGCACGCTGCTCTAGGGACACCCTCTCCCCATTCTCTAAGTTTGGAGCAACAATTCCATCGCCTTTGCCTGCCAGGCCCTTCAGGGGCTCAGCTGAGACCTGCTGACTGGGGTAAAAGCCCCACATTCCATTCCCAGCTGCTTGGCTCTTCCAGGCCCAGCTGGTCTTTGTACAAGTAAATCTGTTAAACCCTCTACTACAGCCTCTCACTTAGATGCTCCTACATATTTTCTAAGCCTGTCGGAGCCTGCCTTGGTCCACCAGGCCCGCCTACACAACTAAGACCAGACCCAGCCCATCTGTGTATGAGGCTGGAAGCTGGGGCTGGGAGGAAGGTTTCAGCCTGATCTGTAAGACCCTTCACCACTAACCGACAGATACCACCTCTGCTATCCTGGTGCCTTTGGCCGTGGCTTAGACACACTGAGAGATCTGCAGAAAGACTTCTCACCAGCTGGAGGTAACCTGTCTTCTCCACCTTCTCCCTGGGGGAGCTCAACCCCACCCCCGGCCTCCTGACCACATGTGTGCTGTTGCCAGTGACAGCTCTGACCCTATTGCTGCCCCCCCCCACCCGTATCTATATCCTATGGCTCCTCTTCAGGAACAAACATAACTCACATTCAACGGTCCTGAAATGAGTTCACCACATTCCCCGCCCCTCGCGCTCCATCACAGCTTCTTAGGTCCACATCGCCTACTTAGGGCTTCGTCCCCCGAAGCTCTGCATTGTTTCTGGCGTTTTCCTCCTGACAAAGCAAGCATTCAATGTTTGTGCAATGAATTACTGAATGAATGAGTCCCATCATGAATCACACTTCTTCATCAGGCATATTCATAAGGATCCAGCCTCTTCTTTTCATATTCAAACAACTTGATATAAAACAAAATCCAGAATCCCTTCACCTTAAAGCGGCAATCTTTTCTCTCTCAGACCTTTTCATCTTAACACTGAAGAGGCCACATTTTTATAAAGTGCATTCAGTGTAGGAATGTGCTTTATATTCTGCTTTTAACATATCACATACTACAGAGTCTGCCTTACAATAATTGTAATGACTTTTAATGACTGCAGATTAGTTTATATTGTTGCTATATAATAGCTTCCTTAGCCAGCCCCAGATTTGGAACATGTGGATTATTTCCAGGTTTTTACTGTTTGTTCCTTTATTTATTTAACAACATAAATTACATCATTTCCTTGTATGTGCATAAAATATCCCTGGAGGGGAGGGGTGTTGGATTGGAAGAGGCCTGGAGTGGGACAGAGACTTTTCACTGAATTCACTATCATCTCTTTTGAATTTTGAATTGTGAATATTCTGACTGTTCAACATATATATACCAAAAGCTTAGCAAGCATTGGTGTGGAAGCTGGGTATAAGGTGGGGTCCACACTCCCAAACTAACTCCCTGATATGGGGTCTCCCAGAGGAGAAAGCAGGGTAGAGAGTCTCAGGGAATGACATTTTCACTGCACCTTGAAGCCTGGGTATGTGTTGTTCAGGCTGGTAAGAGACCGCTATGAGCAGAGGCCCAGAATTGAAAAGGGCACTTCCCGTCTGGGGAAGGAGGCTGTATCTGGTGTGGGGTGAAAGTGTTGGGAAGTGAGATTTTCAAGGAAGGCAGAAACCAGTGTGGACACAGCTGTGGCTGCCAGGCTCTGAGGTCTGAACTGGATCCCAGAGGCAATGGGAGACTTTGGAGGGTTTGAAACAGGGCAGATACTAAGAGCTGTACATCTCCGTGATCTTCTAACAGCGTGGAGACTAAAGGAAGGGAGACCAGCAGAAAACATCCTACTGATCTCCAGGAGACAGTGGCAAGGGCCTGAACTAGGGGACCAGCTGTCCTGGCCTGCCCAAGACCATCCTGGTTTCAGCATTGACAGTCCCATGTGCTGTGCAACCACTCCCTGGCGAACAGAAATGGTTGGTCACCCTAGCCTCCCCGTGACTTCTAGGAGACTTTGAAACACCCACCCAGTTGTTCCCTACCCTCCACTTCCACAGTCCCCTCCTCCAACCACCATACCTGTGCCTGCTTTCACTTGATTCTAGATCTGCTGACCTCCAGACACAAAGAAATTTGTAAGAAAAACCTCCCCATGTACCAATTTCCAGCCTTCTTTCCTACTCCCTTCACGAAACTGAGGTTCCCGTCAAACTAAACTAGTCCCTGTGCCAAAGCGAACCTTTAAACTTTTGTGTCCACTGGGCCACTAGAGGAAAGATCATGCTCCCTATTTCTCTGCCTGTTGGAGCCCATTGCAAACACCACCTCCCCACAGCTCAACACAAGTGTCAAACACTGCCCAAGGAGCTTTTCAAACAGCACCACTAATCCTCACCTCAACTAAATATAATTAATCCCTTGTTCCCCATGAGGAAACTGAGACTCAGAGAGGGAAATTGTCTTGTCCAAAGTCACAGAGCTACTAGACTCCCAGACTCCCCCCTCGCTCTTCTTTGCAATTCTATGATGGCCTCAATCCTTGTGTTGATGGTGTATGCACTTCCTTCACTGACTACCTGCCCCCTGATCCACAACACATACAATTGTCAACTAGAACAATACCAGCCTTATAGTAGGACCTGAATACAAATTTGGTGAATGAAGGAAGTATGTATGTACCTTTTATTGTACTTTAGCCTGGTTCCTGGCATTAAATACATTATCTATGAATGATTTTTTTTATTATTTTAAGGTTTTTTATTAAAATACAGCTAACATACAGTGTTATATTAGTTTCAGGTGTACACCATAGTTATTCAACAGTACCTACCTAGCTCTATACAGTGTTATTACCACATTATTGATTTTATTCCCTATGCTAAAGACGTGATCACCATAAGTCCAGCAACCATCTGACATTGTACCACACACTATCACAATAGTATTGATCTTTCCCCCCCTTTTTAAAATTTTCAATTAGAGTTGACATTCAATACTATTTCATATTATTTCAAGTATACAGCATAGTGGTTAGACATTTATATAATTTATGCATTGATCCCTCTGACTAGTACCACTTGGCAGTGTACATAGTTATTACCATATTATTGATTATATTCCCTATACTTTACATCCCATGACAACTGTGTAACTACCAAGTTGTATTTCTGAATAACTTCACCTTCTCCACTCAGTCCCCCAACCCCATTCCCATCTATCACCCTGATAGATCTAGTACCTATCTGGACCATGCCTAGTTATTACAACATTATTGACTATATTCCTTATGCTATAACCTACATCCCCATGACTACGGTGTAACAACCAATTTGTACTTCTTAATCCCTTCCCCTTTTCACCCATCCCTAATCCCCCTCCCATCTTAAAGAAGTCCCTCTAAGATTCCTTGTAATACTGGTTTGGTGATGATGAACTCCTTTAGCTTTTTCTTGTCTGGGAAGCACCTTATCTGTCCTTCAAAAAAAAATTCTAAATGACAGCCTTGCTGGGTAGAGTAATCTTGGTTGTATGTCCTTGCTTTTCATCACTTGGAATATTTCCTGCCACTCCCTTCAGGCCTGCAAAGTTCCTGTTGAGAAATCAGCTGACAGTCTTATGGGGGCTCCGTTGTAGGTAACTAACCAATTTTCTCTTGCTGCTTTTAAGATTCTCTCTTTGTCTTTAACCTTTGGCATTTTAATTATGATGTGTCTTGGTGTTGGCTTCTTTGGGTTCATCTTGTTTCAGACTCTCTGCACTTTCTGATCTTGTATATTTATTTCCTTTGCCAGGTTAGGAAGTTTTCTGTCCTTATTCCTTCAAATAGGTTTTCAATTCCTTGCTCTCTCTCTTCTCCTTCTGGTACCCCTATAATGCAAAAGTTGGTACACTTGATGTTATCCCAGAGGCCCCTTAAACTCTCCTCAATTTTTCATATTATTTTTTCTTTTTGCTGTTCTCGTTGGGTTTTTTCTGCTACCTTATTTTGTGCATCATTGGTTCAATCCTCTGCTTCATCTAGTCTACTGTTGATTCCCTGTAATATATTCTTCATTTCCATTATTGTATTCTTTATTTCTAACTGGTTCTTTTTCATGCTATCTATCTCCATTTTTATGTTTCCCATCTTTCTGTTGAGTTCTCCCTGAGATCAGTGAACATCCTTATGACCAGTGTTTAGAACTCTGTGTCTAATAGGTTGCTCATCTCTGTTTCGCTTAGTTCTTTTTCTGGAGCTTTGTTCTGTTCTTTCATTTGGGACATGTTTCTTTGTCTCCCCATTTTGGCTGCCTCCCTGTGTTTGTTTCTATGTATTAGGTAGGGTTGTTATGTCTCCTGGTCTTAGTAGAGTGGCCGTATGTAGTAGGTGTGCTGTGGGCTTTAATGACACAGTCTTTCTGGTCACCTGAGCCATGCGCTCCAGGTGTGTCCCTTGTGTGGGTTGTGTGTGCCCTCCTCTTGTAGTTGAGCCTTACTGCACGTCAGTAGGAGGGACTGACCCTTGGGCTCACTGGTTGTGAGGACCGGCCCTGACTACAGTGGAGGAGTTGTGGTGCAGGGGCTGATCCCACAGAGCAGGATCTGCCTCAGCAGGACTCTGGGGCCTGCCCAATGTACCCTTGGGTGTGTTGTACTTGGAGGCGGCTGGTGATGCTCCAGCTCATGTTGAAGCTGGCCACCGTGGGTACCAGCCCCAGGAACACCTTGGAGGGGATCTGCTGTAGGTCAAGTTCAGCCACACACATGCCCCACCGTGAGCCACCTGGCAGGAGCCACAAAGAAATCCACAGATGGCCGCTGCCCGTGCTTGGAAGCTCTCTGAGAGGCCAAGCCATGAACCAAGGTGGACTGCCGCTGGTGCCAACTTAGGGCTACTCAGCCAGAGATACAGGACACTCTCAAGCCAGATGCTGCTTGTCTGGGTTCCGCGAACCTTTGAGAGTCTAGGAAAGTCTGCAGCTTGAGCCAAGGCAGGCGGTCTGCATGAAAAAGCCACTGGAAGCAGCCTAAGCAAGCCTGAAAGTTGGGCAGGGTCAGGTCTCAAATCACCAGGGCATGGCAAAGGAACAGTGGAGACTCAGAAATGGCAGCCACCTGTGTTTGCATGCAGGGAGGGGGAGGGCTCAACAAAGAAACAGTGGCCTCCGCCAGCTTCCCTGTCCAGGAGAAAGCCACCTCTCCAGCCCCCACCCCAAGCCAGAGAACTCAGTTCCCCACCATTTGTCCCTGCTTCCTTTTCAGATGCTGCCCCAGTGCTGGAGCTCAGAGTGAGTGGTTCCATTGGTGGGAAAGTCCATGCGCAGTCCCTTTAAGAGGAACACCTGTGAGAGCAGCTGCGCTCAGTCTCACTCAGTCACAATCTCCACTGGTTTTCACAACCAGAAATTGTGCAGACTTCTCTCCCCAGCACTGGAGCCCTGGGCTAGAGTGGGGCTGGGATCTCTAACTCCTTTAGGGGATGGGGGGACTCCCACAGCCGAAATAGCCCTCCCAATCTTTAATGGTCATATGCGGGTGTGGGGTCAGCCTGTTCTGTGTCTCTGACCTTCCTAGCAGTCTGGATGTGGCTTCTTCTGCACGTCCTTAGTTGTAGGGCTTCAGTTCTGCTTGATTTTAGGCGTTTCTCAACAATGGTTGTTTTGTAGATTAGTTGTAATTTTGATATGGTTGTGAGAGAAGGTAAACTCAGCATTTACCTACTGCACCATCTGTGTATTCTCTCTACAAATGCTTTTAATTGAGCTGTACTTGCAACACCTAACAAAATAAGAGTATAGTGGAAGAGAGATGATCTGAAGAAAACACATTGTTGCAAAACTTCAGCTATCCAAAGCTTTCTGGAAATGAGTCATTCTGAAGGCTGAGGGTGAACTTTTGAAGCCAGGAAAGATAATTCTGGGACTGCTTCTTTTTCAGGGTCACCCTCACTTCAACCACTCCTTCTGAGCTCCTGGGTTACCTTGATCTTCTTTTATTTCCATTCTTCTCCTTTCTTCGTTTTTCTGTTGCTCCTTAGGAGCTTTTACCTTTCCAGCTCATCCCAGATCCCCCATTCCTTCTAGTTTGGTGAACTAATTGCAGTCTTTCCTGGACTGCCCTCCATGGCTATTGTGGCTAGTCGCTTTCTCTTCAGTGCAGCATCTCATCTTCCATAAAGCCTTCCCTGATCTCAGGCTAGTGCTTCCCTCCTGCGCACCCCAAATACCCTACACAGGTGTCTAGGATTACATCTACCTCACATGCTAGACTGTGAGTTTCTTAAGGGTTAGAATTATGTCAGCCTTAAATGTTTGGACATGAAATTGGCAGACCTTTGACACTTTCTGGCACTGCTTCCTGTGAGGCAGCTGAAGCCTTTGCTTCTTGATTGGTTTCATTGTAATTGGGAAATCATGAGTGCTGGCTGTTCAGGGTTTGTCTGCTGGCCTACTTCTCTTCTTCCTGCCCTGTCTACATTCCCTGCTATTTACGCTTGTCCACTTGGCTCAACAGAGCTGCACCTCAGACAGCATGCTCTCTTTGTGGGGTAGAAAGGGGTGGCCAATCAAGATCTTGGCCCAGTCCATCTTGCTTGAGGAACTAGGACACCAGACCTCCTTCATTTGTTCTACAAACATTTACTTGAGTCCCTACTCTGTACCAGGCCCTGAGCCAGACATTAGGAAGACAAATGAAAATCATTCTGACCTTGCCCTGCCTCTGGCACGCTGTATGACCTTGAGTCCTTTCTAGGCCTCTTCCATTTACCAATATGAAAGTGAAGGAGGGTAGAGACGTGATCTGTAAGGGGACGTGGAGCTCTCAAATTGTGGATCTTGTCTATGTTGGATACGCCAACACTCTTCACATCTGTACTTTCTGTTAGAAGAGCCAGGCCTGCCTCTCTTACCTCTCACCCTCCTCCCCTGCAAATTCGAGCAGACCTGCTTCAATGCATCTCACCCTGTATGTGGCCAGGTAGCCCCAAGAAGCAGCTTAAGAACCCCAGCTAGCTAGAGCAAAGAAAAGAAAGAAGAAGCAAAGAAAGGGGTAACACATCAGGTGGCCATCTAGGGTACATTGAAGAATAAAAGCACACCTCTGCAATATACCATAAAAGTTCCCTAAGCTCAAGTCTGAAGAGTCAGTCTAATCAAGAGGCCCAAGCCAGAGTTGGAGAGTAGAGAGGAAGACAGAGTTCTGCTAATCTCCCTAGAGAAGGCTAAGGAATCAGCATTTCCTTTCACTTGTAGAACACTTGACACCATTTTTGTATTTGATTTTCCTAGCAACCCGTTTCATTACATTCAGAATGTTTTGAGCACCTTGTACGCTCAAGGCTTTATACTGAGAATACTGGCCTTTTCCTTTAGGGCACATAATCACAAATTCAAGTGTATAGACATTTTTTTGTGTGATTTCTTTGTCTGTTTCATGTCTGTCTCCTCCACTAGCCTGTAAATTCAGTGGCATGAATCATGTCCATCTTCTTCCCTACTGAATCCTCAGCACCTATAACAGTGCCTGGAGAACAATTAGTCACTCAATAGATAATAACAGAAAAAAATGAATCCAGAGGTTTGAGACCTGGGGACAGTCTTTAATTTCTCAAAGGCTGGTATACAGAAGCAAGCCTCTTATCCTGAAACCTAATAGATATTCAGTAGACATTAATTGAACTAAACGGATAATAACAGGAAACACATAATGTCTGCTGTGTACCAGGCCTTCTGCTAAGCACTTTACGTTCATTCACCCAGTTAATCCTCAGAACATAATCCTATGAAGTAGGTACTATTACTACAGCCATTTTACAGATGGGGCAAGCCGAGGTATACAGGTTCACCTCTTGTAGATGGCACAGCTGAGATTTGAACCCCATGTCCCTGACCTTTATACTGCCTTCCAATAATGAATTCAGGAATTGAGATCTAGAGAGATGGAGCAATTTCCACAGGTGTCAGGGGAAGAACATGGTGGACCTAGGACTGGAACCCAGATCCGCTCTCTGTGTGATGCTTTCCCCATGCTATCATATGGAATCTGACCACTGATACAGAGCCCCTGGAAATAGAGGCACCCACAAAGCCCTGGTTTGTGGGAGGAATCGAGAAGGATTCGAGAAGTCTAGATATCTATGCCATCTAGTCATCTAGGTGGCTCTCAGCAGAAGACAGGAAGATGCAAAGAGCAGAGACTAGGGCACAAATGTGGTCACCAGGTCCCTTTCTTAAGCAGTGAAAACTTAAGCAGGTACCTTTTTTAAGCAGTGAAAACTTTCTTAAGCAGGTTGCTTTCAGAGGTCCTATTTGAGGCCTAAGCCATTGTCTTTTCCTGCCCTAATTTATCAAGGAACTCCCCCCAACCCCACATACACACACAGCTAGAACCACCCTAAGGCCATTCCTGCCTCATTGCAATTGACACACATGGAGAAAGGATTTGTATTAGGAAGGTTAGATCGTAGGATCTGAAACGTGTGTGTGTGTGTGTGTGTGTGTGTGTGTGTGTGTAGGAAGTTGGGGCGGGGCAGAGAAACGGGGAAGATTAGAGGAAAGGTTAGGTCAACCCTAAAAGCTCCACAGCTAAAGGGACTCAGTGGTAAGAGATCAGAGCAAAGCACCTGTAAGCAGCTCAGCTTTAGGGGTGCTGGCCTTCTGTTTGGGCTTCTTGCCGCAACAGAACAGCACCACATGGCCTTCCTTTCCCAACTAGATCTTCAGGAGATCCTCCAAACCCTCTCTGTTTTGCAGTGGCTCCCAGTCTACATAATTTTAGGTGAGTAAACCCAGGAGCTGCAAAGCACATGGGAACAAGCCGGGAATCCCCAGATGAGGGCTCTGAAGAAATCGTTAGGTTGGTCCCCTCCCTCACACCAGGACTGTTCCTCCTCACCCAGGAGATGGCTACTGTTGAGTTCACTACGTTTCTCCCCTTTCAACTGAGGGGTGTGAAGGCCAGAAGTGAGGCTGTGGTTGTTCTGGTTTAAGGATCACCCCAGCCTTCTCAGGACTGACCCTCTAGCTCAGAGTCATATTCAGGGACTGGGGCAAAGGCAGTGGTGGCTTGCAGAGTTGGTGCTACTAGGTAGGTGTAAGGTGATTTTCTAGCGTATGGTAATAGTGACAGAATTCTAGAAAACCTGAGGGCTGCTTGACTCATTAGACATAATTTTGAGAAAAGGCCACTTGTTCAGTGGACTCAGGGTGTGGCAGTCGTCAGTGCTGGATAAATGGGCTGAGAGCTCCAAGATTTTTCCAGCCAGAAACCAGGGCTTTGTGGGCAGCCAGTTACAGGGGTGAGCTTGGAAACTGGACTGGGAGAAATGTCATCCTGAAGAATGAGACATGTAGGAGGCAGCCTGTTCGGCAACCCATCGAAGGCTGTATGACCCCTTAAAGCAGAGGTGCTAATCCAGGGGCCTATGGACCTCGAATTTGGGGAGCAGCGGTGGACAACTTTGAATTTGGATAGGAAAAATTACCTCTTTGTTTTCACTAATTTCAAATGGAAATGAGTGTAAGCAACAAACCACAGAAGTATTAGCAGTACCTGTGAATTTGTGATTAATAGAAATCACAGAGATTTGCATATCATATGCCAGTTGTTGCAGGCATCTCGACATTTCATTTATGCTCGTGGCTGCTTCAAAATTCTTAGTTATTAGAACTACCATTAGGTCTGGTTATTTAATGCATAGATCAAGAAGCTCATGTTATTATATCACATTTTCATAATGTTTTCAAAACTGTGTTTTAATATGATGAGTTTCCTTTTGTAAGTCTGTATATTTTATTTTGTGAATATAAAAATATTATTCAGAGAAGGGTCTAAACAAATGGGTGTTCAAATATCTCTTTGAGACCCTGCTTTTAATTCTTTTGGATATGTACCCCAGAGTGGAATTGCCAGGTCATAGGGTAATTCCATTTAAAACATTTTTAAAGAACGTCCATACTATTTTCCATAGCAGCTGCACCATTTTATATTCCCAACAGTGCACAAGAGTTCCAATTTCTCCACATTATTGCCAACACTTCTTTATTTTCTGTTTTGTTTATAGTAACTATCCTAATGGACATGAGATGCTATCTCCTTTTGATTTTAATTTGCATTTTCCTCACGATCAGGGGCGTTGATCATCTTTCATATGCTTGCTGGCCATTTGTCTTGACTTCTTTTCAATTGATTATCATTTGATAATTGTCTTCCTCTACTAGTTTAGGTGTTATATATTCTGTTTCTATTCTTTTAGTGATTCTACTAGAAATTACAATACAAATCCTGGGCCTTGGAGGTTAATTGGGGCTGTGATGCACACAGACGTGCCTGTGATATTCAATCTGTTCAATAGTTATAGAGAAAATACTAAGTGTAAGACTCTGGCTATCCTTGCTGAGACTACAATGAATTAAGTACAGGACCTTTACTATCTAGTAACAAAGATAGGCCAATTATTCATCCCACCGTCATACACATTTTACATATCAGTGCTGGACATATAACCAAGTCATTACAATGTAAAACAGATTGGTAAGTAAAAGGGCCAAACAAAGCCATATTAGGGTTTCCAGGAAAGAAAATACTACACCAAGTTGAAAGGATCAGATAAGGCAGAAAAGGGAAGCAGTGTGGCATGGTGAACAGGATATGGGCTCTAGAGTTCATCAGATTTGGATAACGATTAGCTGTGGGACTTTGGACAAGCACTGTAACCCCTTTAAACATCAGTATCCCCATCCTCTCAGCCAAGTCCACAGTAAGTGTTGCATATGAAAAAAGAGTCCCTTCCTCCCTCCCTCCCTCCCTTCGTTCCTTCCTAATCTCCTTCTTCACTTTCTTGCTCTCTTTCCTTCAATCCTTCTGTCTTGCTCAGAGTCTCCCTTGGTGTTTCTCCTTCTTCCCGACTGATGTTCAGCATCCTGGCTGATTATTGAGCATTACTGGAAGTGGTGGGCAAGGAAATAGGAAAAAGGGAGAGAAAAAAGGCAGAGGTACAAAAAGGAGGGAAGAAGTGAGGAGATGAATGAAAAAAACTGTTTGGGGGAGATGTAGAATAAAAATATTCATGACCTTTAGAATTAGGCAATGGCCCTGACAGTCCCTCTGGGGGCCAGGCTCCATTTAGAAGATAGCTCTCCATCTGTCTCTTCTTTTCTGGGCTTCAATCACCATCTACCTAAACTGTTGCAATATCTTCTTTCCCTGCCCTCTACCCTCTACTCTCCACCCTCTCCAATCTACTGGAGATTGCTGCTTCCAGAAGAGTCTTTCAAAAGCATCTATGATTACAGCCTTCTCCTGCTCAAAAATAGTCAGTGGTTTCCCATTGCCTACTCGGTGAAGCACAGATGTGTTAGCCTGGGCATTCAGGCCCTCCTCCACTCTCTGGATCTAAACCTTTACCAGCTCATCCCCCTGCTCTTCCCCTATATGAAGCTTGTATAAGAGGCACTCTAGTCACAAAACAAACGCAGTGGTACTCTCCCACTCCTTCACCTCTGCTCGGACTATTTCCTCCACTGGAAATGCCTTGATCGCTCTTCCTGGATAATTCACAGACAACCCCTCCTTTGAGATGTTGTTCAAGTCATAGCTTCTCAGCAACGTTTTTCAGACATCACAAGACAACATCACTTCCGAAAGTCCAGAGCATCTTGTAAAAATAGGTTGGGTAGCAGCTGTTATATATCCTTTGTTCCCAATAAGCTCCATGAGAACAAGAGCTATGTCTTGTCGTTACTGTATTTCTCCTAAGACCAGGCTTGATACTAAATTGACAGTCCTTCCAGATTTCTTCTTCCTCAGTAGAGACCTTTAAGTCCACCTCTTGTTCTTTTTTTCCCTCTCCTGGACGTGTGTGTGTGTGTGTGTGTGTGTGTGTGTGTGTGTGTATGTGTGTGCCTGTCTTCTTTCTCTAGCTTCTTTTTTAAAGTTATTTTTCATAAAAACACATTATTTATGTTTCTAGTTTTCTGATACTATAAAAAATAGAACATAGTCTTGGAAGTCAGACAGACAAGGTCTGCCATTTACTTGCTCTGTGACCCTGTGCAAGGAGGGCTCTACTATTTTCTGGAAAGTGAGTCATTCACCCTCCACCATTGTAGAAACAGAGCACAGTACCTGCATTTCAAGACCATTCCCAAAGATCAAAGATCCTCAATACATGTTCATTTTATTTTTTTCTGTTATAGAAATCAGTATTACTTGGAACCCAACCACCCCACCTCATAAAACACTGCCAACCTCGCCATTTGATCAATAGAGGAGTGACAACCATTTTTGAGACAGGCATCCTAGACCCTGATTTCATTGCACCTTCCGGAAGAATGAGTAACTGGGTCCTAGAAAATTAGGCAAATAGAGACTTTGATACATTTCTAGCATTCTCACAGGTCCCTTTAAGGTATCATTCACTAATCCCTCTCCTTCACCCCCTACATCCAATCAACTGCCAAACCCTAAAAATTTTGTCTCTATATTATTGTCCAAATTGGTTTGAGAAATAACAACCCATTTTAGGTTCCAATTGCCTCATCTAAATCACTGAAACTCTTAGCTGATCTGCCTACACTCTCTCCTGCTCCCGCAGCCATCCCAAATTATCTTCATGATACACAGATATGATCATGCTACTTCTCTGCTCAGTAACTTTCACTGGTGTCCCATTACCTTCAGCCTCAGGCCTAATCTCCCCAGCTTCCTTCCATCTCCTTTTCCATGGCTCCCCAGACTCGCTGTACTTTTGGAGGTTATGGTGTTACTCATGGGCCTTGGACTCCTCCATCTCCAGACCGCTGTTCAAGTTCTTCCTTGTGCCTGGAAGGCTCTTCCTTCACTAATCTAGCTGTCAAAATCCTACTCTTCTTTCAAAATTCAACTTCAATCTTACCTTCTACAAGAAGCCTTTCCAGGTTCCCCACTAGTAAGGAATGGTGTTCTCCTTAGGTTCCCATAGAATGACATTTGAACCCTGACTATACAGTTTTCATCCTCTGGCATGCATCCGTTATTTATGGTATCAGTCTTCTCCACTAGACTCTGAATTTCTGGAAAACAAGAATTTTATTTTCCACATGTATTAATATGAGTTAGCACACACAAAGTACTTAAGATAGCTCTTGGCATATAATAAAGATTCAACAAATGCTCCATACTTTTTCCCCCAAAGCTTGGAGTGAACTCTCTGAGCCTCAGTTTCTTCATATGTAAAATGGAGATGATAAAATTATCTACCTTTCAGGGTCATGAGAATATTAAATTAGGTAATATATATTAAAGGCTAAACAGAGTTCTTCTTAATAATAAATACTGGATACGTGGTCTCAATGACCATACTTGCATTATTTTCATCATTTCCATACTTACTCTGTTCATCCTCCTCCTTCTATTCCCCAACCCTGTCTCCACAGCTTCTAGTACAGAGATTTCACATGAGGTGTACTCATTCAATGTTTGAGGAATTATTAAATTACCTTTTACCACCACAAATTCTTATATTTACAGTCAATTTAAATCTAATAAGTAACCACAAAGCCACAGAAATTCATTTTTGACAAACGAGTCATGTTCTTGGATTTCTGAAGGCTTTGAGCCCACTGATTAGGATGCTGGGTTTTCGCTTTACACTGGAAATCACTGGTTGCCTATAGCCTTAAACACACATGCACACACTGGAATCTCAGAAAACCTTTCCTTGTTTGGAATAAGGGCGTTTGGTAGTTTTTCTTTCTGTTAGCTTTCACCTGCCACTTGGAGAATTTTCAAATCAAACTTCTCCCTGTGCTACAATTTGACAAATTTTATCATAAGTCATCTCCCCATGCTTGGTACTGTGCTAAATAAAGGCTGTTTAAAAGAAGCTACTGTCTAGTAAGGTAAGGGCCAGATGTGTGAGGTACTAACTACACTAGCAGCAAAATCAAATAGGGCCAAATAGAAGCATAAATAATGTTCTGTGGGTGTGTGGAGGAGGAAGCCTCTCACCAGAGAATCAAATTGGTATCATGTGAGCTAAGCCTTGAAGGTAGAGAGAATGTTGATATGCAGAAAGTTAGGGAGAGTGTAGTCGGGATAAGAAATAGCATCTCCAAAGTCATAAAGATGTGAAATTGCATAGTGAGTTGAAGGAATGGAGAGTAAACTAAGGTAATTGAGCCCTTGTGTCTCATACTTCAGCCATTTGCATCCCACCGTCTGGTTCTTTCCATGACTGGGTACCATCTATGCTATTATTACTCACCTTTTTTTTTTTCAAATTCACTCATTTCTGCAACCTAAATTAATGTATTTTAACAGGAAACTTTACATCACTCCCATGAATTCACTTTCTTTTTTTTTTCAAAGAGAAATAGATTTTAATATGGGGATTTGCTTTATTATTATTATTATTATTATTATTATTAGTTTCAAGTGCACAAGACAAGGTAATATTTAGACGTTCATCATTTATATCCCTCACACTGTGAACCCCCCCTCCCTCATCTCCCCTTCCACTATCCCTCCGACATCGCACCGAGCCATCACATTATATATATAAAATTATAGTTGGCATTCATTATTGTTCAGCTTCAGGTGTACAGTACATTGATCAAGCATCTACATCTTCCCTGAGGTGGTCTCCGAAATGGGACCTGTGTCCATCAGATACCCTACAAAATCTTTACATTATTGATTACGTTCCCGAAATTATTTTTCAAAAACCCTGAGGCCATTTTGTGGTTACCGACTGTTTTCTAATCCCCTCCCCTTCCTCCTTATGCCCACCCCCCCAACCATCTAACAACCCTCAGTTTTTCCTCTTTGTCCCCAGAACTGTTTCTGATTAGTTCATTCACTTATTCTTTTCTTTAGATTCCGCATATAAGTGAGATCATATGGTACTTGTCTTTCTCTTTCTGGCTTATTTCGCTTAACATAATGTTCTCTAGATCCATCCATGTTGTTGCAAATGATAAGATTTCTTTATTCTTTATGGCTGCGTAATACTCCATTATATAAATGTACCACAGGTTCTTAATCCAGTTATCTACCAATGGGCATTTCGGTTGTTTCCATGTCTTGGCTATAGTGCTGCAATAAGCATAGGAGTGCATAAAGATTTTTGAATTGGAGTTTTGGATTTCTCCTGATAGATGCCTAGGAGTGGAATTGCTGGATCATAAGGTAGTTCCATTTTCAGATTTTTGAGATACCTCCATACTGTTTTCCATAGTGGCTGCACCAATCTGCAATCCCACCAACAGTGTACAAGCGTTCCCTTTTCTCCACATCCTCACCAGCACTTGCTGTTTGTTGATTTATTGATGATAGCCATTTTGACTGATTAGGATGCTGGGTTTTCGCTTTACACTGGAAATCACTGGTTGCCTATAGCCTTAAACACACATGCACACACTGGAATCTCAGAAAACCTTTCCTTGTTTGGAATAAGGGCGTTTGGTGAGGTGGTAAGGGGTGAGGTGGTATCTCATTGTGGTTTTTATTTGCATTTCTCTGATGGTTAGTGAGGTTGAGCATTTCTTCATATGTCTGTTTGCCATCTGTATGTCCTTTTTAGAAAAATGTCTCTTCATGTTTCATTCACTACACTTTAAAATAACTTTCCATCCATATACCACTGCAGATTATCTAGTAGTGTCCTAGAATGGTATGGGGACCACACTTTGAGAAATACTGGGCTAGAACATAAGGGCGATGAGTACAGGTATTGAAAAATGAGGCTAGGAAGGTGTGGGGGGCTAGTCCATGGAGGGCCTTAGATACCAGGCTAACATGTTCCGACTTGATTCTGTCAGCAGTGGGAAAATATTGAAGGTTTCAGAGGAGGCAAACAACATTACTATGCTTTTAAAAAAATATCTGGCAGCAGCATGCAAAACAGACTGGAGAGGAAGAGACCAGCAGGCAAAGAGCAGACACATGACTTATCCACAAAATGAGAATGATTACTGTCCTAATGGGGTCTTTACAAAGATTAAATGAAATATGCACATAAAATACTTAGTTTGACATGATAAGTATACAATAAATATTGGCTATTACTATATGGGACAGTGAGCAAGCGAGATGAATCAGAGATGATTTGAAGAAAGAACAGACTTAGATTCATATTAGCACCATCTTTAACTTAAGGTAGTAATCATTAGTAATTCGAGGCTGTACAGGTTTAAATTTATTTTTTTAAGAAAGTCAGGACCAGGGTTAAAGAGGGACATTACATAATGATAAAAGGGTCAATTCACTAAGAAAACATAACTATCCTGTGTATGCACCTAACAATAGAGCTTCAAAACACATGAAGCAAGGATGTAATGCAGAATTGCATACCTGAAATTTATGTAGCTTTACTAATAATTGTCACCCCAATAAATTTTTTAAAAAACTAACAGAACTGAAAAGAAAAATAGACAAATTAACAGTGATGTTTGGAGACTTCCTCAAAAACCACAAACAACCAGAACTTATCCTAGATAAAATAGATAACCTATAATTATTAATTTCATTAAAATAAATTTTAATTTTGGAAGGTTAAAAACCTTCTAAAACATAAATGTGCAGTCCTAGATTGTTTCAATGGCAAATTCTACCAAACATTTTAAAGACTATATATCACAGATTCTACATAATCTTTTCCAGAAAATAAAAGAGGAAGGAATACTAGCCAACTCATTTATGAGACCAGACCCTGATACCAAAGCTAGACAAAAACAGTACAAAAAAACCCAAACAAACTATAGACCAATATTCTTCATGAATATAAATGCAAAAATTTTCAACAAAATACTAGCAAATTGAATCCAGTAATATATTACAAAGCATAATATACTACGACCAAGTGGGCTTTTTCCCAGGAATGCAAGTGTAAATATTTGAAAATCAATCAATGTAAACATTATATTAACCATCCAAGGAAGAAAAAAACACATGATCATATCAACTGAGGTTGAAAAAGCATTTGACAAACATCAACTTCAATCACATTGGCACCATTCACCTCTCAGCAAATGAGGAAGAGAAGGAAACTTCCTCAACTTGATAAAGAGCATCTACAAAAATAGACTGCAGCTAACATTATACTAGTGGTAAAAGAATGAAAGCTTTCTCCCTAAGGTTGGGTGCAAAGCAAGGATATCTACTCTCACCATTTGTATTCAACATCACACTAAAAATCCTAATAAGGACAATAAGGCAAGAAGAAAAAAACAGAAAGAAAAGCATACAAATTGAAAAATAAAATATTGTGTAACACATCATCTATATATTACATTATGTGTTCACCACCCAGAGAATATTGGTCTAATAAATATTAGAATATAGAATATATTGGTCTATAGAATATTGGTCTAATAAATAAAATTAAAGACTTAGAGACATACTATGTTCATGGAATGGAAGACTCAACATAGTAAAGATGTCAATTCTCCCCAAATTGATCTATAAATGTAATGTAATTCTAATTTAAATCCCAGCAGAGTATATTAGATAAGAGTTTTGCATAAATACTAATTTTCCTAAATTTGATAATAGCAGTGTGGGTGCTATAAGGGAAGAGGATGCTTTTTTTATAAAATATACACTTAAGTATTTAGAGGCAAAGGATTATAATCTCTGCAAAGTACTCTCAAGTACAAACATATATGTATGTTTATACATTTATATTTAGAGATAAATCAAATGTAAAATGTTAACGATTGGTAGATTGAAGTGAAGGTAATATGGGATTAAAATATTCTTGGAAATTTTCTGTTGATCTCAAGTTTTGGGTTTTTTTTTCCAAAATAAAAAGTTTAATTTAAAAACACCTATCAGATCCTTTTGTAGTTAATAAGTATGATGATTGAGTGTTCACACTTTTGTGTGAGATGTGCCTCCCACAAATCTTGTTACGACATAGGCACATTACCCGTTTGACGTGAAAAAAAAAAACAAAAAAAGCCACCTATCAGGAGTTTTTGTTCATACAGACAAGCTGATTCTAACATTCATATAAAAAAACAAAGGAACTACAGCAGCTAAAACAATTTTGAAGAAGAATAAAGTTGGAGGAATCATACTATCTGATTTTAAGACAGTATAAAACTGCAGTAATCAAGACAGTGACGTATGGCTGGAGGGATAGACATGGTGACCAATGGAACAGAATGGAGAGTCCAGAAATAGATCCACACAAATATGGCCAATTGATTTTTGACAAACATGCAAAGCAATTCAATGGAGGAAGGATAGTCTTTTCAACAAATGATGTTGCAACAATTGAGTATCAATATGTAGTAAATAAACCTTGAAGAAAACCTCACATTTTATTTAAAAATTACCTCAAAATGGATCACAGATCTAAATATAAAATGCACTTCCAACGTAGATACCCCCAGGACGTCACTCTCCCCGGGCTCTGTCCAAGTGGCGTAGGGGAGCGTAGGGGAGTGTAGGGCTCTGCCCTGTGATATACAGTCCCTTTCCACGATGTTGGAGATGAAGCTGAGCCTCGAGTCTGTGCCTACTCTTACAGCTTCTCAGAGTCCTGTAGACAATCACTGAGGAGACAAACCAAGCAGAAATATCTCGTATAAAAATAGATAAATAAATAACACAAAACTGTGAAACTTTTAGTAACAAACATAGGAGAAACCCTTCATGACCTGAGGTCAGGTAAGTTCTTTGAGTTGACATCAAAAGCACAATCTTTAAAAAAAATGTTAAATTGGCTTCATCAAAATTAAAACCTTTTGCTCTAAGACCCTGTTGAAAGAATGAAAAGATAAACACAGACCAGGAGAAAACATTTGACAGTACATGTCCAACAAAGGACTTGTATCCACAATATATAAAGAGCTCTCAAAACTCAACAGTGAAAAAAACAAACAAGCCAATTGAAAAATGGGCCAAATATTTGAACAGACACTGCAATGAAGAGGACCTACAAAAGGCAGATAAGCACACGAAAAGCAGGTAAGCAGCATTAGGTATTAGGGAAATGCAAATTAAAACTGCCATGAGATGCTGTTACTGGAGGGTGGGCTCTTCTCTGTGTGGTGTCCAGGTTCTTGGCGTCTAGAGCAAAGAATTGAACAAGATACCCAGATAAAGTAGTGAAAAAGCGATTTATTAGAAGAAAAGGTACACTTCAAAGAAATAGAAGTAGGCCCGAGCAGAAAGCAGTGGCTCAAGGGCCATTATTAAAAGGAATAGTATACACCAAAGAGTGTGGAGCGGGCTGAGCAAAAGAAGAGGTTCAAAAAAGGGCCAAGGGCCCAGGCTGGGCCTGACTGGCGAGGAGTTGGAGTTTTTATCCTTTTTATCTCTAGAATGGGCTGTTCCTTTGCGGCCGTGGGACCATTTGATTGACACCTGTGATTGACAAGAGGCTATTACCTCATCTTTTTAGACTGATAATGAGGCCCAGGTGAAATGAAGGTCGTTGTGGCCTTTACTGCGCAGGTGTGAGTTGCCAGTTTAATCTAGTTAGGTATTTTGTTCCTCCTAGGGGTAGATAATTACAATGAAAAGGGGAAGTTTGGGACAGAGAGGCGAGGTCTTTTGGGCGGTAATGCCTGATAGAGATAGACCCGATGTCTATCTCTAACTGCCTACCTTGTTTTTCCCATGAGAGATGTGATCCCCATAAAATCTCTATGGGAAGCTGAGGGACAGAAGGTCTTTTCTTCTGTATCTGCTTCCTGCTGGGCAGGGGCGTAGAGCTGTCCCTTCCTATTGGGGATTCACGGAACTCTCGCCCTATCTGATCGCAGATGGGAGGAGAGGGATCTCGAGACCCGCCTGAAAGACTGCATTGGCTTCTTTGGCTGTGACTGGCAATCTTGCTGGGGTATCCTCTGTATCCCCAAGGCCCCTGCATGAGGCAAAATAGATTTTAATTAATAAATCCATTAGCCCTATAGAGCCTGTGGCCATTCAACCAGTCATTCAGGTGGCATCAATTGTCCAGGAGCTGGGCCCAGAATGGGTTGGATAGAACATCAACAAGTATGCTGGCCTGGGGAAATGTTAAAATCTATTTGGTCTCTGGGATGGAATTATCCAAGAGTCAGGGTGGAAGGGCTTGAGGGATGCTGGGAAATCACAGGATTTTAAGTAGTTACCTGAGAGACATCCTGTGATTCAGGCTAGGAGCAATCTTTAGTCTAGGATTCAGAAACTGAGCAGAAGAGGAATGAAAGCCAGGGGCTAAGGAGCTAAGGAACTCGGGAAAAGCAGAATTAAAATTTCTGTAGTGAGGGGCCTCTCCCATATCAGTACCACGTTACACGTCTAATAGAATGATTTGGACATCTTCAGTACAAACTAAATTAGGAGCTTGCCTTATACGAACTTCCTCCTTGATAATCCATTCCAAGATTCCTCACTTGAACATGGACAAGACGTTGGAAGCATCTCCTGATGTCAAGGCCACAATATCTAAGGGAGGGTCACACATACATACACACAAGTTGTTGTTCTTCATCATTCTTGCTTCAGATCCCCTTGCTTTTTGTCATGGAACTCCTTGTTCCATGAGACAGCTCTTCCATGTTTGGCCTCTGTTTCTCCTAGTTCTTTAACGCATACTTCTGTCGCCATGAGTGACACTGATGACATTCAAACGGGTTGGGTCTGGCAGGCCTGCCCTCCAAGGACACTTACAGTCTCCTGGGGTGCCAGAACTGTAGTCCAAGTAGATTCCACAAGATGGGATGGTGTTTATCAAGGTATGGCTCTTGTTAGATGGCCTTTAGGATTTGTGTATAACTGAAGGAGATAGTGTATAAAAGGCACACAGTTAATCCACCTATGCTTTTTAAGTTTTTAAATGACATAAATGCTGACTAAACACAAATTAATTAAGTTTATCTATTCTTGAGAAGAGAAAACATTTATCTTTCAATCAGTCTACAGGTATTTGTTAAACACTTATTGTGTGCAAGGCACTGTTCTAAATATTGGTGATACAACCTAAATTTATTTGAAGCAAGATATAAAATCCTCCCATCACTATGGCCTATTTAATTCACATGCTTACAATAACCATCTCAGCCAGCTCTTATAAGGGGAATTCAGTCTGTCGCTAAGGTTTCTTGTACTCCATGACACGACTTTTTAAAGAAACGCCCACTCCGTCTTTTTCCTGTTATTTTCATCTATATCCAAAATGTGGGAGACAAACCTGCTAGTAGGTAACTCTGGAGTTTCTTCCCCTTCTCTGAAATTTTATTCACCATGCTATGCTTACCTGGTCAAAGAAGGCATTCCCTTAGCTGGCTCTTTCTTTATTCACAATATGTATACTTAGCCCCTTTCTCATGAACGCAGATTTAAAAAGGGAATTCAATTCCCACCCCTGTAACATGTATCATATTTGCATTTCGCAGCCTGCTGTGGCCCTTTGCTAACACAGATCATTTTTTCCCCTTCTGAACCTTTGACACATTTTGAATGGGACAAAATTGAATGCAGCCAAGCAGTTTCTAATATGTGTTTTCCTCTCAGCACCAAACAGCTTGTATACTGAAAGGCAGTCCCTCTCCCCTGGAACGTTCTGACTTAGCAGTTTCACAAAGGAATGAAGTTCAAGCTTTTAGAAGGGACTTCTGAGGTCCCAGATGGGGATGGCAGCCACTGGCCCGAGGTGCTGTTCTTTTCATTTGACAAGTAATGCTGTCTTTTGACTCTGGCTCAGAGTCTGCTCTGAGAGTGTCATGGTTCTACTCTTTCCTCAGTTAAGGTCTCAGCCGTCAAGGGGGCCCAGATTCAGGGACTCAGCAGTCCCCCTGGACCACAGCAGAACTAGGTGGGTTGTGGAAATAGGGGAAAATGGGTCTCACGCCAGCCTTGACCTGCTCCTTCTGTATAGAGCAATGATCGGAGTGATGAAGGGTGTATTAAACTTCAAGAGAACTGAAGTGCATGAACCCTTTGTACCCCCCAGGATGTATTTCGATTATCCTTATACCCTACTTTCTGGTGTGCACTAAGTTCTGGATGGTGTCTGTGCTCATCTTAACCTGGCTCGCCTATGATTGGAACACCCACAGTCAAGGTAAGAAGTACCGGAAGAGGATGGAACCACAGGGAGAAGGAGGTGAACGGAGAGAGTAGGAGAGGCAAAGGGACAAGGGGTGGGGAGGGAAAGGGAAAAAAAAGGGGGAGTATTGGAAAGGGGGAGAGAAGGGGAGATGCAAAAGGGTAGAGGGATGGGGAGGGAGAGAGGGGAACAAAGCTCAGCAAGGAACAGAGGTGTCTGCCAGGCAGCCCAGGAAGAATTAGAAGGTTGAGGTTTCTGCGCAGGTACCTAGCCTCACACTCTTTCCCTCTCACCTTTCTGGCTGGCTCCAGAAAAGAGGGGCTTCCTGTGTCTTCTTGGGGGTTGGATTCAGGGACAGCACCTACCGCTCTGTGCCCTGGAAATACAGAAGTGTGAGAAAGGGGCCGCTCCTGAGGAAGAACCCTCTACCTCTGTGAAAGGTAGAAGCATTGGCGCTATCTCAGTCACCCTTCTTCCCTTTCCTTTTGTACTCACAGGTGGTAGGCGGTCAGCTTGGGTACGAAATTGGACTCTCTGGAAGTATTTCCAAAGTTACTTCCCAGTAAAGGTAACTACCCTTTCCTCTGGGTGCACTCAGTCTCTGGTGCCCAGACTCTTCCTCCCTGCTCAGCTCCATGTTTTCAAAGGCTTTGGTGGCCAGTAGTGAAGGTCAAGGCCCAGAGGCATAATGCAGATTAGGGGCCCAAGATGGATGGGCAGGTGAGGAGATGGATGAATAGCAACCTTTCCTTATAGTGACAAACCCTCTGAGCATCATAACCCTGGTAATCCTATAACAGCGATGAGATCCTAATGAAAAGGAGTTTGGGGCGCCCCAAGGGAAACAAGGTCTACTGCTGGGATCTGAGTTCACATGTCCTATCTTCTTTCTTTCTGTCTGCTGTTCTGACTCCATCTCCCTCTAACAGCTGGTGAAGACTCATGACCTCTCTCCCAAACACAACTATATCATTGCCAACCACCCCCATGGCATTGTCTCTTATGGTGTCTTCATCAACTTTGCCACTGAGGCCACTGGCTTTGCTCGGATTTTCCCGGACATCACTCCTTCTGTAGGGACCTTGGAAGGGATTTTCTGGATCCCAATTGTGCGAGAGTATGTAATGTCACTGGGTGAGTATCAGCAATCATTCCATTCCCTAAGCTACCTCAGGGCTCCAATGCCAATAAGCCCTGACAGTCAGTCCAATTGTCATTCCCTGCTGGAAGAGGAGGGAGTAGAAAATGGGTCCAGAACACACTGGGCCAGAAGTATATGGCTAAGCATCAGGTTCTGTCCATGATCTGGGGGGCAGGGTTTGGTTAGGCAGCAGGGTAAGTTATGGGCATTCATAAGTTTCCAGGAATACGTTCAAAAGAGGATCAGAAGGCAGAAGTTCAAGATCAAAGCCAAAGTGGAAAGCAGAGGCAAAGCCAAATATCAAACCCAAATGTAGGGGAAATCAGCCATAAATGGGGCAGCTCAGATGAATTTTGTCAGACTCTTTCTGGGATGTCGGTTGGCTTCTTTTGGCTAGTCCTTTATATAGCAGCTCTCATCCCAGGGCACCTTAAAGACATTTTAAAGTCCTTCATAATAGCTGGTACCCTTCTGGCCCATGACCTTCATCTCTTGGGAACCCCTTCAACTTGCATAAGACATCAAGGGATAAAGGATAAGCATCCATCAGAATCTAGGACAACCTCCCCATGCCAGGCTTCAAGCCTGGGTACTGTGACAAATGTCCTTATTTCTGGATGAATCCTTGTGATCACCAGGAAACAACCAAAGCCAAATAATAAAAGCTAAGCTATATTTACCTGGAGGGGCCAGGTGGGACCATGAGAGTCCCCTCTGAGGTTGGCAAGAACCTAGAGCAGTGGTCATGACTGAGTACTGGAGGCAATTTCTGCCATCCCAGGAGAGAACAGAAGTTAAATGCAGGGCAAAGGAAGGAAGCAAAAGTGAGGAAAGACTGTGACTGTTGTTGAACAACAGGGTGTCATCCTCATTCCATGGTTCATCTACATTTCAATGTGGCTTGGGCAGGCTCCTGGGTCTGCCTACTCTCCAGAAACCCCAGCCAATGGCTCCCCTTCATCAGCGTGCTCTATGGAGGAAGCAGGTTAATGGTGGCTAGACCTGATCACCCTTAGGGAGAAAACTCTGGTGAGTCTCCAGTGTTGTCAGGCTGGGGGGAGTGGAAGAAGGCTGTAGTTCTTCCATGGGTAGAGAGGGAAAGGATGGGCTTAAATAATATTGAGCTAAAAGGAAGTAGGCAAAGGAACTCAGTGTCACCCCAACTGTAGTAACACAGGCTCCCAAGGCAAGTAGCTGACCCTAAGGACCAACCTCAGGGTAGGGCTAACCCAGCATGTGTAAACAACAGCCAAGAAACAGAACTCTCTCCATCATGAAGAGGCCAGAGGAACCGCTAACCCCATCCTCAATCACCAACTTTGTTATGCCACTTGACTCTTTGGTTTTATAGGTGTGTGCCCAGTGAGTGAGTTGGCCTTGAAGTATTTGCTGACCCAGAACGGCTCAGGCAATGCCGTGGTTGTTGTGGTGGGTGGAGCTGCTGAATCCCTCTTGTGCCGGCCAGGAGCTTCTACACTCTTCCTTAAACAACGAAAAGGTTTTGTGAAGTTGGCACTGAAGACAGGGTGAGTCCCTTGGTTCTGGTGCCCTATTGTCAGGGTGCCATAGGTCCTCTGTAGCACCTCTCCAGGATGGTGTCCTTCCTTGGAAACCATTAGAGGGGGCTCTCTCTTCACTATGATTAATTCTCTCTATTCCCTCACACTGTACCATAAAGGTGTTTGGATCTCCAGACAGATTTTGGTGGGCACTTTTCTTATTTGAAGTTGGAGAAAGAAAAATAGATCTTTACTTCTGCCCATTAGCCTGGTAGGCTGGGGGTCTAGAAAAGTGCGACTGATTCTCCATCAACCCATTAACTGAGAGGCCCAGAGAACCTACTCAGGGCAAGGAAGGCACTAGCGTTGATGCTATGGAGATTGCAAAGATGAGTAAGACATGGCTACTGCCCCCCCCAAAGCCCATATAATCTGCTTTGAGAAATAGAATGCATTCATTTAGCAGTTATTGAACACCTATTGTGTGTCAGGCAAAGTCCTAGGCATTGAGGATATAAAAATAAGGAAGCCCTGGTCTTCACCTTTAAGAAACTCAGTCTAATAGGGAAGACAGGCATATGCACATATAATTACAGAATGTATCCAGAAGGCAAACACTTACCATTTCAACTACCATCCCCTGGTTTAAACTACCACCATCTCTACCCTGGATGACTACAATAGTCTCCTAAGGGCTTTCCCTGCTTCTATCCTGGCCTCCCCCACATCCAAGTATCTATTCCCAACTGTAGCCAGGATGATCTGATTAAATGTCAGATCACATCACCCTTCCAAATGCTCCAACAACTCCGATTTCACTCCAAGTAAAAGCCAAAGTCCTTTTTTTAAAATTAAAGTTTATTGGAGTGACAATTGTTAGTAAAGTTACATAGATTTCAGGTGTACAATTCTGTAATACATCATCTATACCTTACATTGTGTGTTCACCACCCAGAGTCAGTTCTGTTTCCATCACCCTATATTAGACCCTGTTTACCCTCTTCTAGAGCCCCCTCCACTCTTACCCTCTGGTAACACCTAAACTATTGTCTATGTCTATGAGATTTTGTTTCTTCATTTGTTTGTCTTGTTCTTTTGTTGTTTTCAGTTTTATATACCACATATCAGTGAAATCACATGGTTCTCTACTTTTTCTGTCTGACTCATTTCGCTTAGCATTATAATCTCAAGATCCATCCATGTTGTCACAAATGGTACTATTTCATCTTTTCTTACCGCCTAATAGTATGCCATTGTGTATATATACCACAACTACTTTATCCATTCATCTATCGAAGGCCATTTTGGTTGTTTCCATGTCTTGGCCACCATAAACAAAGCTGCAATGCACATTGGAGCACACGTGTCTTTATGGATAAATGCTTTCAGATTTTTTGGGTAGATATCCAGGAGAGGGATTGCTGGGTCATATGGTAATTCTATTCGTAATTTTTTGAGGAACCTCCACACTGCCTTCTATAGGGGCTGCACCAGTCTGCATTCCCACCAACAGTGTATAAGGGTTCCTTTTTCTCCACAGCCTCTGCCACACTTGTTACTATTTGTCTTGTTGATGATAGCCATTCTGACTGGGGTGAGGTGATATCTCATTGTGGTTTTTATTTGCATTTATCTGATGATTAGTGATGTTGAGCATTTTTTCATATGTCTATCTGCCATTTGTATGTCCTCTTTGGAGAAAAGTCTCTTCAGGTCCTCTGCCCATTTTTCAATTGGGTTGTTTGTTTTTTTGTTGTTGAGTTGTATGAGTTCTTTGTATATTCTGGATATTAGCACCTTATCAGAGACGCTGTTTGCAAAAATCTTCTCCCATTCAGTTGGTTGCCTGTTTATTTTGTCAATAGTTTATTTTGCTGTGCAGAAGCTTTTAAGTTTGATATAGTCCCATTCATTTATTTTAGCTTTTACTTCCCTTGCCTTTGGAGTCAAATTCATAAAGTGCTCTTTGAACCCAAGGTCCATAAGTTTAGTACCTGTTTTCTTCTATGCAGTTTATTGTTTCGGTTCTTATACTTAGGTCTTTGATCCATTTTGAATTAATTTTGGTACATGGTGACAGATAGCAGTCCAGTTTCATTCTTTTGCACGTGGCTTTCCAATTTTGCCAGTAGCATTTATTGAAGAGGCTGTCTTTTCTCCATTATACGTTTTTGGCTCCTTTGTCAAAAATTATCTGTCCATATTTATGGGGGTTTATTTCTGGGTTCTCAATTCTATTCCATTGGTCTATGTGTCTGTTTTTCTGCCAATACCATGCTGTTTTGATTATTGTAGCCCTGTAGTACAAGCTAAAATCAGGGAGTGCGATACCTCCAGTATTGTTCTTTTTTCTTCAAAAGGCAAAGCCTTTACAGGGGCCTGCAAGACACTAAATAATCTGGTCATTATCCACCTCTCCGACCTCATCACCCACTGCTCTCTCCTTTGCTCACTCCATTGGAGCTACACTAGCCTCCTTGCTGTTCCTCCAACAAGCTTTTGTTTTAGGGCCTTTGTGCTAGCTGTCCCCTCAGCCTGGAACACTGTTCCTTCACATAATCGCTCGGCTCATTCTTTTACCTCTTCCAGGTCTTGCTCAAATATCTCTTATCAATATGGTCTATCATGGCCATCTTGCTGTATTTTTCACATTGTGGTTATCATCTTTTTATATATCATCAATTTTATTTACTTATATATCAGGCTTTTTTATTGTTTGTCTTCCCTCAATAAAAGGTAAACTCCATGATGACAGAGATTATTTTTAATCCACTGTGTTCCCTGATATATCCCCAGGGCTTGAAACATTACTGGTACGTAGAAAGAACTCAATAAATATTTGCTGAATGAATGACATGCTATAATGGAGATATATACAAAGTGCTATGAGAGCACCAATTGATAGCCTTCTACCCAAAGTAGAAGGTGCACAAGTGGGTGACATCTGAATTGTGATATGAAATATCAGTAGGAATTACCAGTCAGACCAAAAGGGAGAAAGAACTCAGAGAACCTACAACATATGAGTCCTTGCACCAGGCTGTAGGGATCCATAGATAAATGATACAGTTCCCACCTTTGATCACCTTGACAAACAACTGCGGAGTCAGCCAGGTAAGGAGATGACTGTATTAGAGTGAGGATAGTGTTTGTGTAGGAGAAAGATGAGCATTAGGTGAGGGGTACCTAACCCATATTGTGGGGGGAGGAATTAGAGGTGGTCAAAGAAACTTTCTTCAAGGGGATTGGCAATTCCTACCAATATTTCATATCACAATTCAGATATCACCCATTTGTGAAACTTCTACTTTGGATAAAAGTCTTTCTATCAAATCGGAGCTGAGCACTGAAGGGCAAAATAGAATGAGCCTCATGAAGATAGAGAGAAGGCATTTGTGGCAGAGGGAGCAGAATGTATTAGGTTGGTGCAAAAGTAATTGAAATTTTTGCAATTATTTTTAACCTTTTAAAACCGCAATTACTTTTGCACCAACCTAATACAAAGACACACAAACAAGAGAACTTCACACACTTAGTATGGCCAAAAGGGGTGGGGAGAGGGGAAGCTAGCCAGGTAGGCAGAGCTGGAGCACAGAGGCCATGCTGAGCCCTGTGGTATAAGCTGAGGAGTTCTGAAAAAGTTTTAAAGAGAGGAGTGACATGTGCAGATATGCAATTTAGGATGATCACTCTGGATGCTGGTACAATAAAGGCAGTTAGATTGCCTGTGATTAGTTTCTCCCCATCATGGGAAAATGTGCAGCAGCTCTCCGCAAAGGGTTCAGTTGGGAGGGTGGGGCATGGCAAGAATGAGACACAAGGCTGGAGATGGTTGAGTGCTTGGGTTCTTGTCCTATAATGGGGAGATTGTAGAGGTTTCCCACATTGGTAAGGGTTTCACTGGGCGGAGTTTCCTAGGAGAACTCACACTTCTGCCCTTCTTTTTACAGAGCGTACCTTGTCCCTTCCTATAGCTTTGGAGAGAATGAGGTTTACAATCAAGAGACCTTCCCTGAGGGCACGTGGATGAGGTTCTTCCAAAAAGGCTTCCAGGACACATTCAAAAAACTCTTAGGAATAAATTTCTGTACCTTCCATGGCAGAGGCCTCACTCAAAAATCCTGGGGCTTCCTGCCTTTCAATCTGCCCATTACCACTGTTGGTGAGCTTTCTAGTATCTCTGAACCACACCGCTCCTTGATTACCCCCGCCCAAGTCATACATCAAGTCCCAGGGGACCTGGCACACAGCTGGGATGGGCAATGGGGATTCCGGTGGGTGTGGTTGAGGGCAGGGTGGGGAGGACAACTGAACAGATGAGAGTTGTAGCCATTCACGATGGGACAGAGTTCAAGAGCTGCCATGAGAGCGTCCTTATTCATTTACATTCCTTTAGCATTCTCCTGGGCTTGCTCTCATTCTCTTGAGCATGTGTGAGATTAGGTATTTGGAGAATATGGGACAGGATGGGGCTGGAGCAGAGGGAAAAACCAAAGAAAGGGAAGGGGACCGAGATACTGAGTTTCAGTATGTGGCTTCCTGTGAGGGATGGGTAACTTGATTTGGGAGGGAGCTCTAATGCTTGTCTCTTCTTCCCCACAGTTGGGGAGCCACTGCCAATCCCCAAGATTCAGAAGCCAAACAAAATGACAGTGGACAAATACCACACACTCTACATCAATGCCCTGCGCAAGCTGTTTGACCAGCACAAAGTTCAGTATGGCCTTCCTGAGACCCAGGAGCTGACCATCATATAACAGCAGCTGGATTCCCTTATTAACAAACTCCCAAAGCCTTGAGGGATTCAAATAAGGCCACATGGAATGAAGGATGAAGAAGTGAGGCTCTCAGGGATGGGTGAAGAGGCCAACAAAGCCACAAAGTACTAAATGAATCAGCTTTGATGGAATGAACCAGAGGAGCAGGGTAACACTGGGCAACAACCCAGTTTAGCAAACAGAATCTTGTGAGTCCACAGATCTTTTCTGCCCCCTGAATCCAGCCAATGATCTGATCAGAGGAATGAGAAGCCAAAGAACACCATAACCCTTCCTCCCAAGCCTTAGAGACACCATCACTATTTAGGTTGAGGCTTAAAAGCCTTGTTGTGAACAGGGATGGTTGTTCCCCCCCTAAGCCCTTTCCTTACAATTCAGGGGCCACCACAAGATAAATCTTGGACCGGAACCATGGTTTCCTGATCCAAGCAGACAGGATTCCCTCAGTTATGACAGTTCTCCAATGGCAAAAACTTTTGCATGCAGTTATGCTGTTTCTCTTATAAAAATAAAGCTCTAGATACATCAAACTAGATATGACTATTTTCTATTTACTCTGTGGTTTACTACTGTATTTTCCTCAAACCCAGCCAAAAATCTAGTCTGTGGAGAGCCATTTTCCTCTTTTTCATCCTTCCTTTATATTGCTCCTGACAGAGAATGTCAGGGAGTGGAACCATCACTGCTGCACAGTGTAGGAGACAGGAGCAGAACCAAGGGGCATTGACACAGGTTCCCACTGAGTAGGCCACGTCACTTTATCCCACAGAGCAGCCCTGCGTCAGAAGGGAGGGAGCCACAAGACTGTGCACCTGTAAGTCTACTTTATGTCAAGTACCAACCAAAGATCTGTCTAATGCACCAACCACCACACCTCCCATTCCTTATTTCCTGGACACCTATTATTATGCTTCATTTTCCTTAGTGAGGTCCCATGGCACCCCACTTAAATTAGTTCATAAGTGTGGGCAAAAATGGCATGGCTTCTACTCAGAGTAGACCCTGGTTAGGCCTCAGGGAGAAAAATTAGTTAAAAACCTTTTTATATCAATAGAATGGAATTGATTGTCCAGCAACAAACCCACATGTTTATGGTCAATTGCTTTTTGCCAAGGGTGCCAAGACAATTCAATGGAAAGAAAGAATAGTATTTTCAATAAATTATGTAGGGGCAACTGCATTTCACATGGAAAAGGATGAAGTTGGAACCCTACCTAACAAAAGAAGACAAATAGATAAATTGGACTTTATTAAAATCAAACACCTTAAAAAAAATGTCAAAAAAAATCTAACACCTTTGTGCTTCAAAGGACATTATCAAGAAGATGAAAAGACAACCCACAGAATAGAATAAATTTATAAATCATATATGTGATAGGAGTCTAGTATCCAGAACATATATAAAGAATACTTACAACTCAATGAAAAAAAGACAACCCAATTACAAATATTGCACACCTGAAACTCATATGAAGTTACAAACCAGTGTTATCACAATAAAAAAAAATGGGCAAAGAATTTGAATAGACCTATTCTTCCATTGAAAATACACAAAATGAAAAGGTGGTCAAAATCATTAATCATTAGGAAAATGCAAATGAAAACCACAATGAGTACCATTTCACACCCACTAGGATGACTATAATAAAAAAGACAGACAACACCATGTATTGATGATGATATAGAAAAATTGGAACCCTGTGACGTTACTGATGGTAATGTAAAATGGTGCAGTCCATTCAGAAAACAGATTGGCAGTCCCTCAAAAAATTAAACATAGAGTTACCATATGACCCAGCAATTCCACTCCTACATATATACCCAAAGAATTGAAAACACATGGCCACACAAAAATGTGTACATGAATGATCACAGCACAATTATTTAGTAAAATAATTAATTAGTAAAAAGGTGGAAACAACCCAAAAGTCCATCAACTAATGGAGGAATAAACAAAATGTGGTATATCCATACAACGGAATATTATTCAGCCATAAAATAAATGAAGTACTCATACATGATACGACATGAATGAACCTTAAAAACGTTATGCTGGGGCCGGCCCAGTTGGCTCAGGCGGTTGGAGATTGGTGCTCCTAACTCTGAAGGCTACTGGTTCAAATCCCACATGGGCCAGTGGGCTCTCAACCACAAGGTTGCCAGTTCAATTCCTCGAGTCCCGCAAGGGATGGTGGGCAGCGCCCCCTAAAAATAGCAATGGCAACTGGACCTGGAGCTGAGCTGCGTCCTCCACAACTAAGACTGAAAGGACAACAACTTGAAGCTGAACGGCACCCTCCACAACTAAGATTGAAAGGACAACAAACTTGACTTGGGAAAAAAAGTCCTGGAAGTACACAGTTTCCCAATAAAGTCCTGTTCCCCTTCCCCAATAAAATCTTTTTAAAAAATGGGTTTAAAAAAAACCCACGTTATGCTAAGTGAAAGAAATCAGACAAAAAAAGACAAATACCACACAATCTCACTTATATGTGAAATCTAAAGAATAAAATAAAAGAACAAACAAAACAGAAACAGACTCATAGATAGAGAACAAACTGATGGTTGCCAGATGGGAGGGGGGTTGGGGGCTGGGTGAGAAAGGTGAAGGAATTAAGAAGTACAAATTGCTAGGTACAAAATAGTCACAGGGATGTAAAGTAGGGCATGGGGAATAATGTTTATTTGAGATGTGTGTGTTTGAAATCAAAAGTTTAATGTCACACACTTACATTTCAATCAAAATGACCAGCATTGACAGATTACTGGAAAATTCCAGACTGGTTAATTATGTTTCTGGGAGAGGTTGAAACAATAATTAGGTCACATATTAAATCCGAGTTTGGTATTTTAGGCTTTAGCACAAGTGACATCATTTTGGCCCTGGGGTTTTCTTTTTAACAAAGTGAAACAGAATTGAGAGGAATAAATATAAAAAAAGAAGACAACCAAAGTATGTTTAGAAGTGACTTCTTTCTTATCAAAACTAAAATGCCCACAGTAATACCCAAATTCCTATTTACACTGATACAATATCAATTGATAATAAGCTGAAGTGTGGGTGACCAAGGAAAAGAATAAGAAAAGAGTAGGAGAGGTAGGCAGGGATCAAATTACACAAGGTGGTAGAGGTCATGATAAGTACTTTGGATTCTATTCTGAGTTATCTGGAAAACCAATGAAAAGTTTTGAATGAGAAAGCGATAATATCTAATCCCCTATACAACATTCTTCACTTTTTGGGGGAGGGGGTCAGTTTTCTTCAAATTTGAAATTTTTTCACTCTCCGCGATATATGTGAAAAGAAATGCCAAATCATTTTTTAAAGAAAAG
The DNA here is from genome assembly GCF_964194185.1 of Rhinolophus hipposideros. Classification (NCBI taxonomy): domain Eukaryota; kingdom Metazoa; phylum Chordata; class Mammalia; order Chiroptera; family Rhinolophidae; genus Rhinolophus; species Rhinolophus hipposideros. The sequence goes on along the minus strand of NC_138046.1, from coordinate 2,540,832 downwards.
CTGTAATTTAAAATTGAAGAAAAGCTATAACTTAAAACTGAAATGTGGTATTTTGACTTTTGATTCCATTAATGCATAATGAGCCAAGCAACAATTTGGACGAAAACATTGTCTCACTTTAAGAATACATTAAAAATAGGCAATGAGGTATCAAAGGAAAATATTTCACCCTGAACAAAGTATACTTCTGGTTTAACAGCTACGGGAAGAGAGCTGTTTGTTGTAACATCAGAATTAGGAGAGTGGGTATCTGCAGGGCCAGGCACAGAAGCCATGGAAGAAGTTCCTGGCAAACTTAACTGAAATCACTGGAAGGCTACCATTTCCAAACAGTTGTCTAATACCAATGAAACAGGACTTTTTGTAATCTAATGCTGTCACAAATTTACAATGCCAAGAAATACAAATCAAGGCCTGGGTATGAAGCAGAAGTGGTTGAATTGTTAGATTCTCAAAGGAACTCAGCCATAAAGATTTTATTGAAATATAAGAGCAAGGGGTCTTTGTTAGAGTTGCCATAGAAATTACCCTGCTCTAAATATTTACAATGTGTCAATACATATCTCATGAACAACAAAAATTTTTCAGAAAGATGACCCTACTTTAAAATGTACTTGGAAAGTCCCGAGAGTAATAAAGAATACCTATGCTTACTCCATGAATATTTAACAGAAAAATATGACATCTTAATTCGAAACATCAAGAATTTGTTTTCTTTTATATTTTAAATTGAGATATAATTCACAGACCACATAATGCACCCTTTCAAAGTGTAAAATTCAATGTTTTTTCATATATTCACAATGGACATCTTAGGCCAACCCATGAGGGAAAGTAACCCCCCAAAATAAGTATTTATGATGCAGCATTTCTATTTAGTGTTTTGTTTCACGTACCTAATAAAGGGGTTTTTTTAAAAAACATATATTTGGGTTTTCTTTTCATTATCAATTTTGGTATTTTTACACTGTGAGATGAGTTTTCAAGGAACAAATTCCAATGTACAGGCATACCTCGTTTTATTTTGCTTTGCTTTATTGGGCTTCACAGATGTTGTAACTGCAGAACCAGTTCAAAATGGTCCTATCCTCACAGACAATAATTTAGTGGTTACCAGAGGGTACGGGGGTGGGGTGGGTGATGAGGGTAAGGGGGATCAAATATATGGTGATGGAAGGAGATCTGACTCTGGGTGGTGAACACACAATGGGATTTATAGACGATGTAATACAGAATTGTACACCTGAAATCTATGTAAATTTACTAACAATTGTCACCCCAATAAATTTAATAAAAAAATAAAAAAATAAAATAAAAATGGTCCTATCCTGTGTTGACGAGGTGCTGAGTTGCTTTTCAGAGACAACAGACCAAAACCACAAGTCACGCAGCAGAAGCATGTGCAGAGGACAGAGCTTTGGCCTGCAGCTGCACCCAGAACCAAAGTCTCCATCCCCCCTATGCCCCACCCATACTCCTCCACACACACAGAACCAAAGGACCAGGACATGACCAGAACTTGAACACTGAACACTTTCAGAAGCCAAGGATCCATTGATGGGAAGATCTGATATTGATGCCCCTTTATCATAAATGGCCAAGTTCCGAGGTCCTCCAATTAAAACTTGCCCTGCCAGCACTTCCGCACACTTGTTCCCTCTAGCCCCTTAAAAACCCTTGGCCTAGTCCAGTGAGAAAGAGGGATTCGAGGCACCATTAAGTCTTCCATCTTCTTGGTTGGTGACCTCTCGATCAATAAAGCTTTCCTTATTCCAAGCTGACCTTTTGAGTTTTGCCTTTTCAAAGCATCAGGCACAAGGACTTTGGTTTGGTAACAATGTTGCATTATTTTAAATTGAAGGCAAGACCCTCCATCAGCAAAAAGATTACAACTCACTTTATTGAGATATTCACATTATTGCAATATTCACTTTATTACAGTCATCTGTAAGTGAACCTGGGATACTGATAATAACCAATTAAAACATAATAGGAAAAAGATCTACAAAATTTATTGAGATATATAAAGGAATGGGTAAATAAATGGAGAGATATACCATGTTCCTGGATAAGAAAACCCAATATTGTTAAGACATTATTTCCAATTTAAATTGAATGTTTAATGCACTTCCAGTTGAAATTGTAATAGGATTTTGACATTTGAAAAATTATTCTAAAATTCATCCAAAAGAATCAACAGTCAAAAATAACCAGGCAATTTTTGAAAATTAAGAGTTATGAGGAGGAACTAGCACAACTAGATGTTAAAACCCATTATAGGGACTGCCAGATGGCTCAGTTGGTTAGAGCGCGAGCTCTTAACAACAGGGTTGCCAGTTCGATTCCCACATGGGCCAGTGAGCTGCGACCTCCACAACTAGATTGAAAACAACGACTTGACTTGTTTTCAAGTCCTTTAAAAAACACACTGTTCCCAAATATCCCCCCCAAAAAAAATTATAAATATTCACACATTAAAATAGAATAATACTGGTACAAAAATAGATATATAGGTCAATGGAACAGATTATAAAACCCAGAAACAGAGAGAGAGAGAGAGAGAGAGAGAGAGAGAGAGAGAGAGAGAGAGAGAGAGAGAGAGAGAGAGAGGAGATGATAGAAAGATAGATATCTAGATAGATATATAGATAGATATAGAAAGATAGACACAGGCCTACCTTGGAGATATTGTAGGTTTGGTTCCAAACTACCACAATCAAGTAAGTCACACAATTTTTTTTGGTTTCCTAGTGCTTACAAAAGTTATGTTTATACTACACTATAGTCTGTTAAGTGTGTAGTGGTACTATGTGTAAAACACAAGGTACATACCTTAATTAAAAATCCTTCATTGGGCCGGGCCGGTGGCTAAGGTGGTTAGAGCTCCATGCTCCTAACTCCGAAGGCTGCCGGTTCGATTTCCACATGGGCCAGTGGGCTCTCAACCACAAGGTTGCCAGTTCAATTCCTCGAGTCCTGCAAGGGATGGTGGGCAGCGCCCTCTGCAACTAGCAACAGCAACTGGACCTGGAGCTGAGCTGCTCCCTCCACAACTAAGACTGAAAGGACAACAACTTGACTTGGAAAAAAGGTCTGGAAGTACACATTATTCCCCAATAAAGTCCTGCACCCCTTCCCCAATAAAATCTTGAAAAAGAAAACCCTGTATTGCTCAAAGCATCACCCGAGCCTTCAGCAAGTCTAATCTTTTTGCTGGAGGAGGGTCTGCCTCCGTGTTGATGAAAACGCAGTATCTGCGAAGCACAATAAAGCTAAGCGCACTAAAACAAGGTGTGCCTTACTGAACACAGGAGAAAGGAAGCCTCACAAATAAATGGGAAGCAGTAGACTCTTCAGTAAATGGTATCGTAGCAGAAATATGCACCTGAGGGGGAGAGCTATAATGTCACTTCATACTATATGTCTAGATATATTCTAAGATTCAATGCTTTCCTTTAAAGCCTCACACCTTATAAAAAAACAGCAGAAGAAAATGCAGGGGACCTCATAACATGGGCTCAGGATTTGGAGTCTCCCTGTGTATAGTTCCTTCGTGGTCTCTTCCCTCATGGAGATTTTTTCCTTGGCCCTGGTGCTTTCTAGGGCAAAGCAAGACCCCAACCCAATGGCACAACACTGTTGTCTGAGTGTGCAGCAAAATCAGTGGCCAAGCTTGCTCAGAATTTGTTGAGCTGAAGAATGAAATGGGGTCTCTGCACAGGCATCCCTGGACAGGCTTTCCTCAAGTGATACAGGCCCAAGTTCATGTCTATCCTATAGCTGCATAACGTAACAAAAGAGTATCAAGAGGTACAATGGAGAGAAGTTGTTGGGCAGTGAGGGAGGAGCCCTCAGGCCCAAGACTATCATAGGGAACCCACCGTTTTGGGGGCCTCCCCAACGGAAACCACCAGTCTCAAGTCATCTCTGCAGAACAACTAAGACCTTTTTAGAGCCTGATCTCCACATCTCAGGACCTGGTGGAGCTTTTTCCCAATAACCAGTTTTCCTCTTTTCCCCAGTAACTGGAAGAAAACTAACATAGGGATGTAGGGCAGGGAACTGGTGAATCAGAAAATAGCAGTCAAGATGATAGCTGGAGGGGCACTCCACCCTCTTTACAAAGCCAACTGCCTGGAGGTAAGCCAGGGGACACAGCCCAAAAGCATCTGTGCAAACAAGTTCTCCCCGAAGACAAGCAGAGTCTGGGAGATGCCTTATTCTTTATCTCCAAGATTTCTCACATCATATGACAGATACAGATCATTACAGCACATGCTGTTTGTAGAGGATTAGCAGTTCAGCAAATGTGTCAGGCTGAATTGTCCCACATCACTCGGTGCTTTCAAGTTATCACGACACTATCCTTTCACTATTTTGAAAAATGCTCTTACTATGCGTCAGGCACTGTTCTAGACTCTGGGATTATAGCATTGCATAAAACAAAGACCCTGCCCTCACAGAAGGTGCTCCATTCTAGTTGGAGGAGGCAGATAATCAAGCCAGCAAGCACACCACCAGATAGTGATAGGTGCCATGAAGAAAAATAAAGCCAATGAGGGATCTGTGTGTGATGGGGAGTCCAATTTCAGCTAGGGTGGTGAGGAAGACCTTCCCAGGAAAGGGATTATTTGAACAGAGATCTCAATGAAGTGAGACAGCAGTCATGTTAACACTGGGGGTAGATCAGTCCTAGTAGAGGGACAAGCAAGGACAAAAAGACTGAGGGAATCTATTTAGGTTCAGGGGACAGCAAGATTGCCTGGTAACTGGTTGGAACAGAATGAACAGTGAGAGCATCGGAGATGAGGTAAGAGAGGGAGACAAGAGCTAGATCAAGTACAACATTATGAGCCAATGTGATGGCTTTAGATTTTCTGCCAAGTAAGATGAGAACTTGTTGGAAGGTTTATAGCACAAAACTAGAGAGAATAGTATAATGAACATTGTCCATAAACTTATCAATTAGGTTCAACAATTATCAAGATACTGTCACTTGCTTCATCTATTCCAACTTTTCCTTTTGTAACTGAATTTTTTTAAACAAATTTCACCCTTATGGATCCCATGTATAAAAATTATGACCATTTTCTTACATAACCACAAGGCAATTGTCAAACCTAAAAAAATGACTATAATTCCTTAGCATCATCTAATACTCAGTCCATAGTGAAATTTCCCTCATCGTTTTTCTTTACAGTTGGTTTATGCCATCCCACAAATTATTTTAATCTAGACAAGTCCTCCCTCTCCCATCCCCCATTTTTTCATACCATTGATTTCTTAAAGAAACTAGAGCATTATCCTGTAAAAAGCCACATATTCTGGATTTGTCTGTTAGCCTCCTTATGCTGTCTTTTAACTTGCTCCTTTATTCCTCCTATTTCCTATAAACTGGAAGGTAGCCAGAGGCTTGTTTATACCCAAATTCAACTTTGGAGGTAAGAATGCTTTACAGGTACTGGTAGGTACTTGACATTGGGGCTACAATCATTTTAGTATTTCTAAGATTGATCCAAAGTGTGGGTGGTGATAGCCTGATTTTGTCTTTGTGACATTCCGCACTGACCTTTCACCTCATGATTTTATCATGATTTTAGCAGTCGATGATGATCATTGCATGACTCAATTATTTCATCACAGGTCGTACATTGTTTTTCTATTTCTATAATTCTGACACACTTATTAGTTCACATAATGCAGTATACTGATAAGTCTCATTCCAACCATACCCTTTCTACTTTGTTCCTTCTCTCTCCCTACAGATAAGCATTTTTATTAACCTGTGTTTTTTTCCTTCTAGAGTTCCTTTTGCAATGAGCAGCATTTGTATGTACACATTATATCTGTATCCCTCCTTCGTGATGAAAAGTTGCATTACTGTCTATGCTATTCGGTATCTTCCTGTTTTTACTTAAACATATCCTGGAAATCAGTCCATATCTGTATCTTCAAATCTTCTTCATCATTGGAGGAAGATTCTCCTCATCATTGGTTTTGATCAGGAGAATGGCAAAATCTGACTTATAGTTTAGAAGCCTTCCTCTAGTGGTCTTGTAAAAAATAGATTTGAGGGCCAGCCCGGTGGCTCAGGCAGTTACAGCTCCCGGCTCCTAACTCCGAAGGCTGCCGGTTCGATTCCCACATGGGCCAGTGGGCTCTCAACCACAAGGTTGCCAGTTCAATTCCTCGACTCCCGCAAGGGATGGTGGGCTCCGCCCCCTGCAACTAAGATTGAACAGGGCACATTGAGGTGAGCTGCCGCTGAGCTCCAGGACGGCTCAGTTGGTTGGAGCGCGTCCTCTCAACCACAAGGTTGCTGGTTCGATTCCCACAAGGGATGGTGGGCTGTGCCTCCTGCAACTAGCAACGGCAACTGGACCTGGAGCTGAGCTGCGCCCTCCACAACTAAGACTGAAAGGACAACAACTTGACTTGGAAAAAAGTCCTGGAAGTACACACTTTTCCCCAATAATAAAGGCCCATTCCCCTTCCCCAATAAAATCTTTAAAAAAAATAGATTTGAATAGGGCAAATACCAAAGCAGGGAGATCATTAAGAGGCTGCTACAATTATCTAGGGAGACATGGTGATGAGCCATCTTGGGACATGTAAACCACCCCAACACTCTAAGGATGAAGGGGCCTGGGCCCCTAACAACTTCACTGAGTAGACCTGCACAACAGCTCAGACACCCCGCAGTGTCTGAAAGAGAGAGAAATAGGTCTTTATCTTATTTAAGCTATATTTTATTTTAGATCTCTGTCACATGTTCTGAACCTATATCCTAACTCATGCAAGTCATTCCAGTTCTGACATGCTCTGATTATTATGACTGGGAGTCAAGACAACAGGCTTCTAGTCTTGACTGTACTGGTCACGTGACCTTGAGCACAGAAGAGGTGAGAGTGTGTTCCAGGAAGAAGGAATAGCATGGATGAGGTTTCAGAGGCTGTGTAATTTGGTCTGTATCTCATAAGCAATAGAGAGCCCTTGAAAGTGACAATAGGGATTTTCAAAAGATTAAGTGGGTACTAGTACAGAAGGGAAGAGAAGCCAGAGACTAGGAGACCAGAATAGGGGCCCAGCCTTAGGCCTTACTTCTACCCAACAGGCAGTCACTGGTGACCCAAGAAAACTTATTTCCTCAGTGATTTACCAGGGCTAACCTTACCACCACCACCTCTCTGACTATATTCTCTACTTGCTGCTACCTCCACTCCAGCCACACTGCCCTGCTTGCTGTTCCTTGAATACATTACTTGAACAAGTATGCTCCTGCTTCAGGACCTTATACTTGTTGTTCCCTCTGTCTGGAATGGTTCTTCCCCCAAATAGCCACATGCCTTCCCTGACCAACCTACCTAAAACGGCAGCCCACTTCCCATCCCCCTTACTCTGATTTATTTTACTTAAAAGAATGTATCACCACTTGGCATGACATATTATATATTATTTGTTTTTTTGTTGTATTCCCTCCCTGGGATATAAGTAACATGAGGACAGACTTTGTCTAGTTCACTGCTGTAACCCAACACTTAGAACGCTGCACAAGACATAGCTGGCGCACAAGAAATATTTGTTTAATGAATGAACAAGATATAAAATAGATTTCACTTAAGTCCTTCTACTAGTCCTTCACCTCAAGGAGTCTTAGCTAAAGAAAATGTGAGGCAACAGAGATGAGCAGACGGCCAGAATGGAAGACTCAGCCCCGAGACTAAAAACACAGGGAAGCTAGTTGAAGAGGAGCTAAGAGGCTTAGCTCAGCCCCCTTTGCAAACTGAAAAGCACTAGGTCAACTTTTGTGCAGAGTTTTAAGTTTTCTGTACCTAACTAAAGCTGCTATTTTTGCATCCTTGTGTTTTCCACAAAGTTATGAAAAATGTTTAAGAACAACAAACTTTTAAACTTTTAGAAGAAAATATAGAAAAAAAATCTTCGTAACCTCAGAGTGGAGAAGAATTTATTAAACAACATAAAAAAGTACAAAGGGAATGATTAATAAACTCAACCATATTAAAATTAAGAACTTTTAAAAATCTTTTAAGAAAGTGAAAAGACAATCCACAAGCAAGGAGAAAGATCATTCACTGAACAAGTGTTACTAAGCACCTACTATGTGCCAAGCATTGTTAGTGGTTCTTAGAATAAACCAGTGAACAAAGCAAAACAAAATCCCCGCCATTCAGGAGCATTCTATTGAAAATGTGTAGGCTGATGACCATGGGCCAGGTACCATTCTAAGTGCTCTACATACATTAACTTATTTAATTGGCACAATAACTCTATAAGTGAGCTATTCTACAGTGAGAAAAATGAAGCTCAAAGAGGTTAAGGAAACTAAGACACAGAGAGTTTAATTGCCTGACATCACATAGGTAGTAAAGGGTGGAGCTGGGATTTGAACCCAGGTAGCCTGGCCCTAGAGGCATGTCCTCTATACCTTACTGCAAATTGGTATATTGACATTCATAGCACCTAACTCACAATGGATTCGTATATGGACTATATCAAGAGCTCCTATAAATCAATAAGAGAAAAACAATAGAAAAGTGAGTAAAAGACATAATAAGCAGGTATTTTCCAGAAAAAATATGGCCCATAAATATGTGGACCAAAGCTCAACCTCTTTCACAACTAAGGAAATACAAATTAAAACCACAATAAGATAAAATTCAACACTAAACTGATTGGCAGACATTAAAAAGTCAGCTAAAGCCAAGTGTTAGGATATGGAGCAATGTGAACTCATGCGTGGTGAAAGCATATGATACGATCACTTTGGAAAACAATGTAGCATGTCCTAGTAAAACTGAATTTGCACAGGACCTATGACCTAGCAGTTCCACTCCTAGGCATATGTCCTAGAGAAACCTCTACACATGAGCACCAGAGGACACATATAAGAATGTCCTAGAAGCATGGTTCGTAATAGCAAAAACAAGCTGGAAACAACCCAAAAGTCCATCAATAAGATCATGGATGAATAAGTCATGGTACATCCATCCACATTCATACAACGGAATACAAAAAGCAGAGGTTCACATGTCAACAATGATGAACCTCAAAATCTTAGTGTTGAGTGAAAACAATCAAGTTGCAGAGAAATACCATAGTGTGTGTGTGTGTGTGTGTGTGTGTGTGTGTGTGTACAAAATAGGCCAATTGAACAATGTTTTACTGTTTAGGGAGACATACATGCATATGTGATGAAACAACAAATAAAAGCAAGGGGAAGATAGACATGTATAAGAGTGTCCTGGAAGCATGATTGCGTCTGAGAAGCATCAGCATAGTAGTTATTCGTGGTGAGGGAAGAGATGAAGGGGAGGCATGCAGAGACCTTCCAAAGTACTGGTAGATACTATTTCTTTAGCTGGGTTGTAAATATATATGTTCTCATCATTATTCTTTCAACTCTTTTATATGTATGATATATTTGACAATAACACAAAGAAAAGAAAAAACATGAGCCTATCTGACAAGGATGATATACTCTTTTCCGAAACAAGAAGACTGGGGAGGTGCTACAACGCCATGCCTATTTCTGCTAGTCCACCCTTTGTCCCACGTCAGATCTCTCGATGTTGACTGGACCTCTGGGACTCCCTCCTGGTACGCCACACTTGGTCTGTGACTTTCATTCCCAGTCCCTCTCCTATGGTGACAAATTAGCAGCCCTTGGGCCAAATCTATTTATAGTTGCATTTTGTTTAGACAGTGCAGCTATTGTTTTTAAAATTTGAAATTGTTTAGGAAAAGAAAACACATTTATATATACATATATATACATATATATAATTCATATAGAGAGAGATAAAATAAATATGCAAAATATTCACAATTGTTTAATTGAAGAGGTAGATGATATACAAGTGTATATTATACTGTTCTTTCAACTTTCTTCTATGTTTCATTTTTTTTTTACACAAAAACGTTGACAAAACGAACTTTGAAGCCCGGAGGAGCAGGCCCTCTCGAGTTCACCATCCCCACGATCCCCTGTCAATAGCTCTCAGCCTTGCTGCCTCGTGTCTAGTACCTCTGGTTCCTAGACACATTTGCGGTTGCAACCTGTGGCCCTGCTTGTAGGCTTGGGCCCCTCCTAGGCCTCCCTGTCCCCTGCAGGTAAACAGATCATGGTGTAGGGGCATGACAGGCGTTTCTCTCATTCCCATAGACCAAATAGCCATACACAGAGTTTCATTCTTTAGAACAGGCTAAGGACAATACAGGCTGATGTAATTCCCCACAACCCTGCAGTGGACAGGGAAGCCCTCTTTACCCACCTGCCAGCAGCTACAGTAACTTTGGCAAGCGTACTATACCTTCCAATACAAAAGTGGGACACTTATCCCAAAAGATAAGATGAAGAATTTTATGATTCTTTAAGACTCTTGTAGTCTCTCTGGCACCAAGGTGAAAAGGGTGGGACAGTAAGATCTTCCAGGAACATCAAGGGACCAGTGGAGTAAACTCCTATATCAGGGACATAATGTATGAGATAACTGGCTGTTACCTGTGCCTGCACTTGGCAGTGAAAAAGAACCCAGTGAGGGTGCATAGGCACCAGGCAGTTTGCAGCCAATAAACTGTTCCTCTTCAGACTGATCGATTCTTAGCTCCTCAGAGTCCAAGGACACTGGGGAGACTGAAGCTGCTTCCTGTTAGCATTTGCCTAGCCATATTCAGTGACACGACAGGTGCTTTCTTTGCAAACTCTGGTTTTCACTCCCACAGCTCTCCCACTAAACAAATCCTTGATCCCGGCCGCCCCCAGCTTGGCTATTCTTGTACACACCATACAGCATAAATTCACCCAATTGCTTAGCAGGCAACACAGGCTTAGAGGGAGCAGGCAGATAGCCAGAGGGGGGATAAGCTGAGGTGGGCCTCTAAGAAGGAAATGAAGGCCAGACCAGACAGTTAGCTGCTAAATTATGACCCAGGGACAAGGACAGTTCTTCTCATGTATAGTGCTAAAGAGGAAAATCCCTACTGGAAATGTGGATCAATAAAGATAGATAAGGGCAAAAGAATGTCCGTAAAACAATAATGAGAGTGTATCATCAACCAAGGATCGTGATTAGTACTTCCTAACAAGTTCTCACATTCCAGGTTTCCTCATTTCTTTGGGCCTCCACTCCATTTTATTTGACTAATTCAGGGTGGCCAGGACCACCACATACCAAGAAAGTTCCAGGCCTAGGAAATCACAATCACTTTCACCTTTAGTTCAGGCGAGAACTGATTAATTCTTTAAAAAAAAAAAAAAAAAAAACAATGAGAAAGCAACATGGTGATACAACAGATTTCTTACCTCAGTTTTTCCTGGGTGCAGACTGATCTTAGTGGTCCACAGCTAACAAGTCCCCTTTCCTATGCTGCAGCTCAGTCCTGGCAGTGGCTTGCATTTAAACATTCTCTGAGCTTGAGCTGAGGTGAATCTATGCAGCAGCCCTACCAGGTGTAGTAGAATTTGGGGAGCCTTCATGAAACCTGTTTCCAGACCTGTTTGGATAAGAGGGTCAAGCCCTCTCTTCAGACCAAGTTATCTGCTTACAGAGAGAGGCCAATTCTGCTGACTGCGCTACCTGGTCCCTGGACCCTACCCCAAGCTAATGGAGGCTTGAGGAAATACCCGACCTTCTGCACCAGTAAATCCTAAAAACTGCTGGGAGAGAGGAACTGAGCAGTGCTGTTGAAAAGGCTGCGGGTAAGTGAGGGTTTCTGATCAGTGACCTTTCGCCTACCATTAAAAGACCTAGAAATCTGCCCAGCTAGTGGAAGAGGTATGTCTGAAAATTAGTGCTTCCTCTGTAACAGGAGATTGGTTAAATGAATCATGGCACATCCATACAATGAAATGTTATGTATAATGTTATAAAACAAAATTGACATGAAAAATGTCCACGATGTACCATTAGGTGAAAAAGCAGGTCATAAGGCAGTATAAAGAATGCGATTCCATCTTGGTTAATAAATTATACATAATAACTAACATTTATTGAGCTTCAAATATGTATATATACATGAGCAAGGCACTAAGTAAAGTGCTTTACATTAATTACTTTATCCTTGTGACAACCCTGTGATGTAGGCAGATATTACACTCATCCTTTTATAGATAAGGAAACGGAGGCATTAAGCGGTTAAGTAATTTTGCTGTATTTCACTTAAGTGGCTGAGCTGAGATACAGACCTATATATGTTAAACTCAAGACCCCAAACTCTTCACAGTGACACTATGTCTATGACTATATTTGTGCAGAAAAAAAGTCCAGAATGAGAGAGAGATACCAGGATATTGACAGTTAACAGTGGTTATTTCTGGGTGGTGAGATTATGAGTGACTTTTGTTCTTTTTATTCTTTCCTCCGTAGTCTGATGTTTTTAGGATTTATATGGATTGTTTTTATCATCAGGAAAAACAATAAATCAATTTCCATTTTGAAAAAAGCAAACAAGCCATTGTTTCAAATCTGTAGGCAGCAAACTGCTGGAGAGTGGGGCAGTCATTTTATTACAAGGGTTCTGAAAATTCCTACGTGGTCCAAGCATGTCTAGAGTGAATAAGTAATGTGCTTGTACATTTTTTTTAAGTCATGATGTATACTGCCATGATGTGTACCCATAGTTCTTTACTTTATCATATATTTATCAATCAGTAGATAGGAAAAATACAACTACTATCAAGCGGAAGTCCATGGCACTTTAAGCATTAAAAACAAATACAAGGGATGGGATCTGCTGCTAAAAGGAAAACTATATGTACAGATCACGTCTCTGTAGTTGAGTGTCTTCTCAACAACTTATCTGCTTTTTTTCGGGAGCGCAGGAGGAAAGAGAGAGAAAAAATGGAAAAAGTACACATTATTGAAAGTTCTTCCAGGCGAAGTCCCGGAGAAGGCAATTTACAAGAATGGGAGAGAATGGAGAGGGAGTTGATGTAGGCCCAGAAAATTCTATTATGGGAAGACAGAATGCCAATCTCCCCTGTGGTGCCGGGGCTGGTCTCCAGCCTCAGCCACAGGGATGTCAACACCCGAGCGGGGTGGAGATGCTGCAATACTTGACTGCTAATATTTGCTGGAGGGCCAATCAGTAGAAACATCTGGAGTGCGGAGGGCCCCCAGGTGTAGAGGAGGCAAAGTATGCAGAATTTTGTCTTTTGCCAAACTGACTTAAAGGTCAGCACCTGCCTTCTTTTCCCTTATTCTTCTTCTCTTTTGTAACATGTCCCTTGCCCTCTATTTCTGTGTGGCCTATTATCCATCACTCATGTCCCCAGGACACCCTACTCCATAGGACTCCTGTGATCTCATTACCCATATGACACCATCCTGATTACTGACCTAAGTGACCTAAGACACTCACTTACTGACGGCCTAGGACTTTCCAGGCATTCATGGCAGATGCACTGACAATAAGATGTGGTCCTCACCCCTTTAGAAGCATACAGTCTTCAGGTGTGAAAAGCAAAACAACAAACCAACAAAACCACACACAAAACAAAACAACCCCACAACTTAATTTGCTTCAATGGGTATCAAGTTTCAACAAGGTAAAAGACAGGAGTCAGAGAGAGGAATGGAGTCTTTGCTTCCCCCTTTCCACCTTGGCTTGTGTTTGGGGCTCACTTAGGAACCACGCTCCATACACTCAACCCTGCCCATGGTAGCTGGTGCTCTGGCCTGGAAGACTGGCTTGCTCTAAGTGAGAACATTCTTCAATAGGTCAATAGTATAGGGAAAAAAGAAGAGTAGGAAGGGGGATTGTTCCTACTATCTCTTGATTTGGTAAGCAAATCAAGAGCTTACCAAAGAGCTGAAACCAGAGTACAACCCAGTCTATGTATCCAGCTGCCAATCTACTGGAAATAGAGAGGAACCTGCTGAAGTGCACAAAGAAGATAGAGTAAGAGAAGTCCAAGTCAGATGTCATGGGGTCTTCATCAGATAAATCATCAGGAAAGGAAAGGGATGAAGGAGAACCTGTACATAAAAACAGACTTAAACTCTTCAAAAGGTCATAAAAGACAAGGGAAGACCAAGAAACTGTCAGAGATCGGAGGAGACTAAGGAGACATGAGAACTAAATCCAATGTGAGACCTGATGGAATCCTGAAGCACATTATGGACATTAGTAGAAAAATGTAGTGCAATTTGAGTAAAGTCTGGAGTTCATAGTAATGTGCCAGGATTGGCTGCTTAGCTGTGATAACTCTGCCATGTTTATTTAAGATGTCAACATAAGGGGAAGCTGGGTGAAAGGTATAGGGAACTCTCTGTATTATCTTTGCAACTCTCCCATAAATCTAAAATTATTCCAAAGTAAAAGTTTTAAAAGGAGAAAAGTTAAGAAACATCAATTTTTTTAAATGGGCAAGACTAAATCACAGTCATTAGGGAAGTACATTTGAGGAGTAAAACCACAGAAAGGCAAGGAAAAAATTATTCTAAATGTCAGGATAATGGTTACTTTGGGAAGAGGAAGAAGCTTATGATTGAAAAGGGGCACATAGAGAGGTTTCTGGGGTGGGTGAGAAAATTTTATTTCTTGACCTAGTGGTGGCTGCAAGGTATGTGTCTTATCAGTCATTAAGGCATACATTTTAAAATCAAAAAATTAAAGAAAGAGAGAGAGAGTGAGAAACAGAGAGAGAGAAACACAGACAGGTTTAAGAGACAACATCAAAATACATCAGTGGACTTTGTTTGGATTCTCATTCAAATTAATCAACTATAAAACGGACATTTGAATATGGACTGGATATTAGACGTTATTAGAGAATTGTTAAATTTGTTCAGGGTGATAGTGATATTGTTATTATGGAAGAAAAATCCACATTTTTGTATAGATGCATAGTGAAGTGTTCAGGGCTAAAGTGATGTCTTCAAATTGGTTTAAAATACTGCAAGGAAAAACAGAGTGGGGAGATGGAGGAAACAAATCTGGCAAAATTTTAATAGTTTGAAGCTGAACACAAAGATAAAAATTTCTTACATCCTCTAGTTTTGTGTGTGTTTGGAAATTTTTATAATAGAAGTTAAAAGAGGGGGACAGCCCCAAGCCAGGCTGCCTCAGGTCAACAGTCAGTCTCAAGAGAGACCCAACCCCAAGTGCTCCCACGCCACACACCCCCAGCCGTCTGTCTCCCTGTAGTCTCACATTAGCCTGTGAGGGACGTTTCCCTTCTCTGGAAACGTCCAGAGAACGACCTCTGGGCTGCTGGAACTAGATGGCAGTCCTCGTCTTTCTCCATCCTGATGTCCCAATCATCTCAGCAGAGAGAGTCAAAGGGCAGGAGGACAGAGCCCCAGGGCTCAGACCTTCCGGGGCAGTCCTTGGTACTCCAGAGCCTGCCCCCTTGCAGTGGGTGGTAGGCAGGACAAGAAGGAAAGAGAGCAGCTGAAAAGCCTCATAGTCACCATTGAGTGAGCTTCCGGACGCCGCCGGCGTCTCTGCTTGGAACACTGTTGGGAGGTCTTTGGCTCCCTCAGGCTCCTGCACATCATGTGCTGTTTGAAGCAGCCTAAGCATCTCCACGGTCTGCTGGTTCTGCATTGGCCCTTGAGCTACGTGGCCTTATGTGAGTACTGATATAAGAGTGCATGGCAAGAAGCCAGAGTCAGAGGCCAGGGCCAGATCGGGGGTGATTTTTAAGCTCATGAAAATCTCATCTCTGGCCTTTCATCATCTCAGATGGCACTACAGAGAAAAGCCAAGGAGTCTCAAGTTCCATGCGTGCCCTGGAGAAGGAAGAGATAGAGTCCCAGGGAATAGTGAGGACAGACAGAGGGTAGAATGGGCTCATGATGGATATGAGTCGATCTAGCTAATTTCAGCCACTTCCTAATTCTCCCTGCCTGGAGAGGGGAAATGAGGCCCAAAGAACAGGCATGATAGGTCCATGATCATAAAGGAGCATGGGGAATGGGACAGAGGGAGCATTAGCATTAGAGACTTAGAGAAGTATAGCCTGTGTTTGAACCATAGAGTGTTCCTTTCTGGGAGGGGGGCGCTGGTTGCATGAGGGGAGACAGAGATGATGGAAGGAATGGTAAAGGGCAAGAGGGCAAAAATGGTGAATGGAAAATAGTAGAGGGATGCAGATGCTGTGTGGGTGGGGTGTGGGGAGATATGGATAGTACGGATAGGCAAGGGAGGGTGGACCAGTGTTTAACAAGGATGGGGAGGGAGACAAGAAGGACAAGTTGGTGGGTGAATGGGAACAGGAAGAGAGGGACGGTAGGTGGGCAGGGAGACAGGGATGACAGGCAAGCAGAGAAATAGGATTGGTGTGTGGCAGATGATAGAGGAAACGTCGGCAGGATGTGTAGAAATGCATAGTGGAAGGGAAGGAGCTGAAATGCGCAGAAGGCCAGGACCAGAGGACTGGGTAGTTCAAAGGGCTCTTAATGGGGCTGGATGTGGTCAAGTTCTCCTGGCAGCACAAATTTGGTCTGACCTGCTCCCTCATCAGTTTGGATCATACAGCCATTGTTCATTTATCTGCTGTTTACATCCTGGTGGCCGCTACCGGCACTTTACTTTGCCTGGTTTTTCCTGGATTGGAAGACCCCAGAACAAGGTAAGACTCATGGACCTAGAAAGAACTGGACCTAAGAATGTTCCATCTTACCCTGTAACTAGGCTGTCCCACCCACCATGCCACAGGCCTCTCATCCAACTTCTTAGAGCCATAGGAACTGGGCCAGTCAGGGCCATCCTGGGGTCCCCTCCTTTGCCCCCTCTCTAGCAGAGCCATGGTCCCTCCATGCTGCTAGGGAAACCCTGGGTGAGAGGAAGGGGTATGACTGGCACACGCAGACACTAGCCCCTACTGGTATTTTTGTCTCAGGTGGCAGGCGTTCCAGCTGGGTAAGGAACTGGAGTGTCTGGACCTACATTAGGGACTATTTCCCCATCACGGTAAGTGTCTCTTCTTTAGCATCCCTCACAGTCCCCTCAATACTATGCATTTATGCCAAATGACTAGAGTTGTCCGTAAGGAAAATGAGCATCCCAGAGAGTGTCAGTGCAGGCTAAACATACTTCAGGATCCAACGTTGCTACTGGGCACTCGTTACTCTCCTAGGACCCTTTGGATGCCCTTGGCATGACCTACCGGATGACATAGGCAGAAATGCAAATACAGTTCAGTTGCTTTAACAAACATTGAAAGCCTACTCTGTGCCACAAGTTTGGGGTACAGAGAAGTGAGGAGGATACTATCCTCTGTCATCCAGGAGCTCACGTGTAATGTACATATTTATGGTTTGGTACAAGTTATACAAATAGGGCAGATGAGGAGTAAAGAAAGGCTTCACAGACATACATGGTGATATCCAGGCAGGGCTTTCAAAGTTCAATAAAAGTTACTTAGATGGGCACTGGAAGAGGGTGGGGGAGAAATACCAGAAAGAGGTTCTAGAAAGGGACTGCTACACTGATCCTCTCAGCACACTTCGGAGTAGACGACAAGAACTGCCCCAAGTTTTGGAGCAGAAGTCGCTGACCTTTTCCACAGAATGGTGCTCCCAGAAAAGGATACCACACATAAGGTGTACTGCCATAAATGGCCGAGACTACCTGCAGCCACAGGCAAGAGACCCAGCAATTCAGCTGCCTCAGGTCCAACCTGATTTCCCAGGGGCCGAGGAGACTGGTATCCCAGCCCCCTGAAGCCCACTCATGCTTTGGAGAGCACCCTGCTCCCTGAACGGTCTTCCCCTTGCTTCCCGTGTGACCTTATTTCACCCCTGTGCTGTTTCTCTCCATGGTTGCAGATCGTGAAGACTAAGGACCTGTCACCTGAGCAAAACTACGTCATGGGGGTTCACCCCCATGGCCTCTTGACCTTTGGTGCCTTCTGCAACTTCTGCACTGAGGCCACAGGCTTCTCGAAGATCTACCCCGGCATCACTCCCCACCTGGCCACGCTGTCCTGGTTCTTTAAGATCCCCTTGATTAGGGACTACCTCATGGCCAAAGGTGCTTCTGACCACACTTACTGGAGCTTCTGGCCCATTTCTCTGCTTAGAGACGCAGCTTTTTAAGCCCCATCCCGTACCTCTGACCCCCCTTTCAACCTCCCCTCCCCTGTCATCATAGCATCGTAGTTAAAAGCCTATGTTCTGGGCTAAACTGCCTGGATTTGAATGCTGGCTGTGTCACTTACTGTGTGGTCTTAGACAAACTACTGGACCCCAACTAGTCTCAGTTTCCTCATCTGTAAAATGGGGCTGCTGGTAATAGCCCGACCTCAGGTGTGGCATAATGACTACATGAGATCACACAAGTCAAGTATTCACTCCAGTGCCTGCCACAGAGTATGTGCTCAATAAATAATACCTGTTGCTATTAATGGCGATCAAGAAAAAGAAGAGGGTAGAATTATAGCTGGAATTCAGAAAGTCCTTCTGGTTACTGCACTCAAAACCTTCCTTCTGTAGATTTGACCCAGTGCCTCCCACAAAGTGGAGATATGCTTCCACGTGAAATGTGTTTGCCCACAGCCTACCCTTCTCCACACTCTGCCCAATCTCACTGACTCTCCTCCTGGGATCCATGGGAACAGAGGGCACACAAACAAGCAGAGGAGGGTGTTGCCTCAGCCTTTTCTCTTCTCCTGATCACTTGTTCCTGTCTCTGCCCCTTGATTCTCTTTAGGTGTGTGCTCCGTGAGTCAGCCGGCCATCGACTACCTGCTGAGCCACGGCACTGGCAACCTCGTGGGCATTGTAGTGGGAGGGGTGGGAGAGGCCCTGCAAAGTGTGCCCAACACCACCACCCTCATCCTCCAGAAACGCAAGGGCTTTGTGCGCACAGCCCTCCAGCATGGGTAGGTGTTTGTCCCCTTCTCTGAGCAGCATGACCTGCTAGGTGATGCCAAGATGACCCAGACATGAATCTTGCCCTTGTGGAACTTACTACTGAGTAGGGGAGATGGCCATAGACTTTCCAAAATGTTTAGGTCATCTATTCCTTCTGAGCTAGCTGGACCATTTCCCAGCCATACCAGAAACCCAGATTCATTATCAGGGGAATTGGCTAGAGATGCCCCAGTATAGAGATGATTCCTACATGATCTCTATCAACATCCATGTCTCCATTGGCCTGTTAATGCTAAGTGCAAAAGGCAGTACGGTATGGCCAGTATGCACTAGGATTGGAGTCAGCTTACTCAACCATTCTGAGCCTTCATGTTTTCATCTTTATAATGTGGCTACTAATAATTCTAACTGCTTCATAAGGTTATTGTAGGGTTTAAACGATTTCATGTACATAAAACACCTACCATGTGCCTGGCACACAGTAAGCGATGGATGAACGTTAGCCACTCTGACTCAGGCATACAGAGAGGAGGTAAAGAGCAGGACCCCAAGGCTGGAGCTGTGAGGTGCCCCATTAGGTGAGCAGGTCAGCTCACTGGATATAGGGACAATTGTCTTATTGAAGACTCAGAAAAGAGGGAAGTATTTCTTCTAAGGACCTTGCCTGAGTGGCCTGTTCATCAGCTTGGAGCAAATGTAGGTAACATATGTCAGAATGCTGAGAAATTGTTATTAGTAACACAAAGATTTGTATAAGAGATTGTATTGTCTTTCCTCTTCTCTCCCAGGAAGACTTAAGGAGCCTGATTCTCTACCTAGAGCACTGTCAGGGTGGATTGCCATGGCCCATGAGAAGGAAACAACTTTGCTCTAATCCCAAGACCCTAGAACAGAATACCTTATGCAAAGTCCCTATGGGTGACTGGTATATCATAGACGCATCTGTGCAAAATGACCATCATCTCTGTTCTTCCTACTAGTAAAAACAGTCAGCTATTCCTCTCCCTGACACCCCCTGGAAACTTTCCTTTACACAACATGGGTCTCTGTGGATCTCTGACCAAACTCTTCTCCCTTCCCTTGTACCCCCATATCTTGCCCTTGTGATCCTGTCCCAGAATTAGCACTCCAACTGGCCTTGAACATTTCAGGACAAGAGACACTAAATACAGGAGGCTTGTTTAGTGCAAGAAGGAATACTTTATGCCACAAGGATTCCATAACAGATGGCAGCCCGGCCATGAGCAAAGTGTCTTCCTGTGTGGTTCCCACTCTAACCTGTGTTTGAGAAATAAATTGGGGTTTTCCTACAGGGCTCATCTGGTCCCTACCTTCACTTTTGGAGAAACTGAGGTATATGATCAGGTGCTGTTCCATAAGGACAGCTACATGCATAAGTTCCAGAGCTGCTTCCGTCGCCTCCTTGGTTTCTATTTCTGCGTCTTCTATGGACGAGGCTTCCGCCAAGGCTCTGTTGGACTCCTGCCATACCCGGTGCCTATCATCACTGTGGGTGAGTGTCGCTGTCAGCCCCAAGGCCACCTCAACCCCCCTTACCATGCCCCACCAAAGAAGCCGGGAGCTGATGTGGGATGTGAGACAATCAGGCCCAGGAAAGAGAAGGAGGTTAAAGGAAGAAAGGATTCTAACTCTTGCCCTTTCTCTTTTTTCTGTCTGTCCTGGCAGTCGGGGAGCCTCTGCCACTGCCCCAAATTGAAAAACCAAGCCAGGAGATGGTGGACAAATACCACACACTCTACATGGATGCCCTGCGCAGACTGTTTGACCAGCACAAGACCCAGTATGGCTGCTCAGAGACCCAAAGGCTGCTTTTCTTGTGACTGAATGGGCTGCATGCCCAAGAGTGAGTGCCTCAGAGAGGAGAATCAATTGCTGCTAAACAAAAGGCAGAAAGGGAGATGGGGGCGGGGGCTATCTGTGCTAGGGGAGGGCATTCGGCATTCCTGACTTGCCACAGAGCCCTTGTGGTTGTAGTCCTGAAGAGTTTCTCTCACTCATTCCCCAGACGGGACGTCCTGAGGCCCCCCCAGGCCCAGACACAGGCACAGGCCCTGTCCTCTCTGAGCCCAAGGCCCCAGGTCCTGGAGGACTTAAAGGATAGCTAAGCAGCCTGAGTAGCCACCACTCTTGTTCTTATTGTTGCCTTAATGCATTTTTAAAACTGAGACATATTTTCCATACCATAGACTTAACCCGTTTAAAGTGTAAAATTCCGTAGTATTTAGTATACTCACAGAGTTGTGCAACCACTACCATTATCTAATTTTAGAATATTTTTCAGGACCCCCCAAAAAGAAACCTAGTTAACATTAGCTGTCACTCCCTATTCCCCATCTCCCCCAAGCCTGGCAACCACTAATCCACTTTCTGTCTCTTCAGAATTGCCAATTCTGGACATGTAAATGGAATTGTAGATTATGTGGTCTTTTATGACTGGCCTCTCGCTCTTAGAATAACGTTTTCCAGGTCCATCCATCCATGTTGTAGTATGAATCAGTGCTTTATTTCTTTTTATGGCTGAATGTTTCATTGTACGTATATACCATATTTTTTTATCGATTCACCAGTTGATGGACTTTTGTGTTGTTCCTACTTTTTGGCTATTATAAATAATACTGCTATAAACATTCCTGTACAACTTTTTGTGTAGTGATATGTGTCCAAATACAAAGGCTTACCTTATGTCCACACCATTAAGCTAACAAGCACTCTTTTCACATCGATCAAAGGCATCTTACTCAGGATTACTTTTCAATTGGCAGAGATCACTTACTCCTCGTGATGGTCCTCTAAAACCATAATCCGAAGGTACCTGCTACCTTCCTGAGACTCTACTATGGGAAATCCACTTTATGTCTACATTTTAAACGCTTACTAAGTTTTGTTTAAAAGTTTTTCTTAAATGCTCTATTCTGAGAATTTTAAAAGAGTAAATAAAAACACAAATGTCTCTTCTTTTAAAGGGAATCAACAAAAGACCCACTTAAAAACAAGGCAAAGAACCAAAAGTTAAAAGACCATTTAGAAACTCATATAATTCAATAGCAAAAAAAAATAATGATAATAGTTTGATTTAAAAATGAGGCAGAGGATCTGAATGGACATTTTTCCAAAGAAGACATACAAATGGCTAACAGGTAAATGAAAAGATGCTCAACATCACTAATTATCAGGGAAATGTAAATAAAAACCACAATGAGATATCACCTCATACCTGTCAGAATGGCCGTCATCAATAAATCAACAAACAACAAGTGCTGGCGCGGATGTGGAGAAAAGGGAACCCTCGTGCACTGCTGGTGGGATTGCAAATTGGTGCAGCCACTATGGAAAGTAGTATGGAGGTTCCTTAAAAAATAGAACTACCAGGGGGCGGCCGGTTAGCTCCGTTGGTTAGAGCGCGGTGCTCTTAAGAACAAGGTTGCCGATTCGATCCCCACATAAGCCACTGTGAGCTGCGCCCTCCACAACTAGATTGAAACAATTACTTGACTTGGAGCTGATGGGTCCAAGAAAAACACACTTAACACAAATTTAAAAAGTTTAAAAAAAAAACAAAAAACAGAGTATAGAATGGTGGTTGCCAGACGCTGGGGGTGGGGGAAAATGAGATGTTGGTCAAAGGGTACAAACTTCCAGTGACAAGATGAATAGGTTCTGAGGAGGTAGTGCACAGCATGGTGATTATAATTAACAGTACTGTATTATATACTTGCAAATTGCTAAGAGAGTAGATCTTAAATATTCTCACCACAAAAGAATTATAACCATGTGAGGTGATGGAAGTGTTAACTAACCTTACTGTGGTAAACATTTGCTGTACCAATATCTAACAAGCACTTTAACCTCAACATACCCAATACCAGGTGAACAATCTTCCCCCTCCCAACCTCACATTTTACCACCAAGTCTATCAATTTTACCACCTTAACAGTAATCCAACCTCTTCTCTCCTCTAAGGTCACAACCTAGTCAAAGCCCTCACCAATTTCCTAAACGATTGCCACTCCCTCTAGTAAAGTCTTCTCTAATTACTCCATCATACTACCGCCAGGATACTCTAACTAAAGCTTAAGTCTGACGCATTAGTCCTCTGCTTGAAATCTATTATTGCTCCTACAGTGCTTCTACCAGCATATCCTAAATTTAAATTATGTTCTCGGGACCATTAATGTTCCATAGATGTTAACGAATACTGCACAGGAAAAGATGATTTTGTGGTTAAATAACTATGGGAGATGCTGGACCAAACCAAGTTATATAGATGTATTTACTGAAATATTTTCAGAGTCTTTACTATACTAATATGAGTTATGACTAATACTCCCAAGAGGGAGTAGTTAGCATTTCCCAAAGGTATCTGACAATAGAACCCTTGTTTCAAATAGCATCTATTGCCATCTCAGGGAACATTTAGGATTCCCCTAAATATAGTCTTGGAAATATTGGTTGTGGAAATATAGGATAAAGTTCAGACTCCTTATCATGGTAGAGAAGGCAGCTGGCAATTTAAGGAGAGTGGCTCATTTGATTTGAGCACCTATCAGATTCTGAGAAGCCTTGGTAGGAGTCATTGGGGCTAACTGGATGGATCGAGGCCACGTGGGGGGTGACCAGAAGGTAACTGAATAAAAAGGGAATTGGATTTGAATTGTTCTCGCCTGTTTGAGTTGTCCAGGAAGGGGAAATGAGAGCAGAATTTTTCCAGAAAACAGTCTGAAGGACACATATGGTAGGGATCGAGGCTATACCTGAAAGAGTAAAAGAACAGATGGATTACTGTTTAAGCCCTTGCTTTCTTATTCGCATCAGCTACTTGTTCCTTCTCCAAAATTCATGCCCCCTTGTCTTTCCTCCCCACCCTTTCCCCACATTGCAGTCTGTTGCTCTCCTCTTCCTCCTCCCCTTCGAATATTTTTGAGATACTATTCTAATATTTCAAGGTTTTGCTCCATACTCTGGATGTTACGGTGACTTTTATGTGGTGATCAACAAGGAAACTCATCAGTAGGACTAATCATGGAATGTGAGGGCAAGAAGGAACATTTCCAAAGAGTAGCCAGGATGGTGACCCTGGTGGACCAAACATCCAGGGGTCTGTCTGAGGTAGTCATGGAGGCAGAAAGTGAGCAGGATACTTGAGTGGTATCCAGAAGGCTGCCCTCAGAGGGAAGAGCTGTACCTAGTCGTCGTTTTTTGGACCCAGACTACCAGCCAGGAAGTTCAATGCCTCCCCATACAGATAATAGTTGATTGGTCCATCATGGAGGCCAACAAAGTCCCTTCACACTCTGGCCCCTACTGATCTCTGATCACTCCCTACCATGGTCTAAAGTAATACACGGACTACTGTTTTCTGAGCATTTTCACATTTCTTTGCGTTTGAAACCTGTTCTCTCTACATAGGAAAGCCCATTCAGCTTTCTTCTAGGCAAGTCTTCCCTACAAGTCTGAGAATGTCTTGAGAATGAAAACTGTATCTTACTTGTTGCAACACTCCCAATGCTTAAAGCAGTGCCTGGCATGTGACAGCCACCTAATATATATTCCCAGGAGGGAAAGAAGAGGTTTCATAGGAGATTTCATAGAAGAAAGGCACTAAAGAGATAATGTCAGAGCATATGGGTCAAAAGTATGCTATTCGATGAAAGTCAAACAAACTAAATAAGATAACATAAAACTATGTAAAAGAAAAACTGAAATTAAACAGAGTAAAACTTGGACATAAACCATCTCACAAAAAACAGACCTCAGACTAGGTTCTCTTACACCACAATAAAGTGAAACAAAACAAGTCCATTTCATAATGTCTAAGTAACAGAAAAATAAGTTTACTTTGCCACGCACAAAATACCTAGCATCCCCTCTCACAAACAAAATTAATGACTGCTATTTCTTTCGCAATTACAACTTTATCCTTGTTCTACTCTCCCTTCCCTATAAATAAGATTTATTTGGATACCAAATCACAGAATTCCCCCCCACACTTTTTGATAGTATCCAATCTAGAGCAAACCCTCAGCTCCTTAGATGTTCCCCCAAACCACCCACCAAAACCCAAATCCTATAATAATTTCTCTCTAATACCCTCTTAGTGAAACACTCCATGGTTCCTCATGGCATTTGTTCTCCCTCACAGCAATGAAGTAATAAACCCAATTTATTCTACTACAGATATATTTTTGCTGGTCTTTGGCTAGAGTGTGTTAGCAATATATATAATTTATATAAATATATAGCTTTCATAAAATTTTAATTTTAAAGCATATAAGTTTTTAACTCCAAATTATGTTTAGAATACTTATCTATATTTGAAAATGTATATTCAGATATTAATAATAAATCCAATAACATCCCGTTCATAATATCATGATTTTATGCTGATTAGATATGATTATATATACAATTGTAACAGTTAATAATTAATGATAATTGTAAAAACTGTTCATTTTGTGCACAAAAACAATTAAGATCTTTCAAGTAGTTAATAAAATATGGAACTAGATTGATAATTAATATGAACATTGAGGAGAATGTTTTATCTAGATTACTTTAGAAAGAATGCTTTTTGAACTAATAAATGTTTATGAAAATGTTAACCATAAAGATTAAACTATGTCTCAGTTCTAGACTTTATAGAACTGTTTAATGTACTAGCATTAACAATGTTAAAATAACTTTTGGGAACTATATTTAAATTTTAGTTATCTAATTCCATTTAGGCCATGAGTCATGCTCTTCCAGCGACTTCAGCTGAAAGTGAACATTTATTTAATATGTCAAATGTACGAAACAGTGAGCATAGAAACAACTGAGCAGCGCACAGTGCTAAGATATTATAGTTCCTGCAGTGTTATGTCGAATTTCTAAAAAATTACTACTGAAGACTTTAAGTTGCAGTAATATTTACTTTTACATAAACTCTCAGTTTATTCTTATGTCCCAGAGATTCATGCTAAAATGGATAATAATTTTTAACTTTGTTCTGAGCTTCAGTTGAATATTGACTTCAACAGTTGGCCATTCAGGCTATCATCAACAAGACAAATGGTAACGAGTGTTGGAGAGGCTGTGGAGAAAAAGGAACCCTCATACACTGTTGGTGGGAATGCAGACTGGTGCAGCCGTTATGGAAGGCAGTGTGAAGGTTCCTCAAAAAATTATGAATAGAATTAACATATGACCCAGCATTCCCTCTCCTGGGTATCTACCCAAAAAATCTGAAAACATTTATACATAAAGATATGTGTGCGCCAATGTTCATTGCAGCTTTGTTTACGGTGGCCAAGACATGGAAACAACCAAAATGTCCTTTGATAGATGAATGGATAAAGAAGCTGTGGTATATATACACAATGGAATACTATTCGGCGGTAAGAAAAGATGATATAGGAACATTTGTGACAACATGGATGGATCTTGAGAGTATGATGCTCAGTGAAATAAGTCAGACAGAAAAAGCAGAGAACCATATGATTTCACTGATATGTGGTATATAAACCAAAAACAACAAAAGAACAAGACAAACAAATGAGAAAAATGCATAGACACAGACAATAGTTTAGTAGTTACCAGAGGGTAAGAGGGAGTGGGGGTGGGAGATGAGGGTAAGGGGGATCAAATATATGGTGATGGAAGGAGAACTGACTCTGGGTGGTGAATACACAATGGGATTTATAGATGATGAATTGTACAGAATTGTACACCTGAAATCTATGTAATTTTGCTAACAAATGTCACCCCAATAAATTAAAAAATAAACAGTTTGCCATTCAGCACTTGGCCAAAATGGGTCTACAATGGCCCTTGTATCTGTGCATAAGAAAGAATCTAGAAGGATATACACCGAGGTATGAATAGTGATTCTCTAACGTTCTTTATGGTGGTCTTTATGTTATGGTTACCCATTATCTCCATCTTCTTTACTCAGATAACCCCAAATTTGTTTGGGGCAGCAATGAACCCAACTTCCCATACACATAGCCCAGGGTGGCCACATGACCTCACTCTGGCCAATGAGATTTAAGCAGAAGTCTACTGGGTGGGGTTTCTAGAGGGGCTATTATTTCTCTAACAAAGAAAAACAATTTCATTGATTAGATCTTTTAGCTCTTCGCCTTATGCTCTTACTCCTTTCTTCCAGCCGAGAACACAGACAAGGTGGTTGGAAATTGAGCAGTTATTTTACAACCATAAGGATGAAATACACACACTGAAAAGATGGTGAAGCAGGAAGCTGTAAAGATTATCTTGAGCAGCTGCACCCACCCTTGGACTGCCTACCTCAGAATTAAAAACAAACAAACAAAAACACCTATTTTGTTGAGCTATCATGATAGGGTTTATTTACATGCAGTCAAATGCATTCCTAACTGGTACACTCTACCTCAAAAGAGAAAGGTTTGCAGCAATTTTTTTTTTACTTTTTATTAGGAGAAGGAGAAGGAGCCTTTCTTGTGACTTGAAAAGCAAGATGATTTCCTACGGGGGTGGGGGAAGTACTTTTGTTTCTTGCTCCATATCCACCCGTGGCGGAGAACAACAAATCTAGGAGAGCAGGAGATATAAAAAAACTCCTGCTCTCTAATTAAGTGGAATGAAGATATTAGATTTTCCTTACTAGAGCAGTGTCTCCTAAAGTGTGTCTTGGCACAGTAGGTTCTTGAGATGCACTTCAGGAAAAAAAAGGAAGGATTGAAGGAAGGAAGGAAGGAAAGAAGGAAGGAAGGAAGGAAGGAAGGAAGGAAGGAAGGAAGGAAAGAAGGAAAGAAGGAAAGAAGGAAGGAAGGATAGAAGGAAAAAAGGAAGGAAAGAAGGAAGGAAGAAAAGAAAGAAAGACAGACAGACAGAAAGAGAAAGAAAGAAAGAAAGAAAGAAAGAAAGAAAGAAAGAAAGAAAGAAAGAAAGAAAGAAAGAAAGAAAGGAAGGAAGGAAGGAAGGAAGGAAGGAAGGAAGGAAGGAAGGAAGGAAGGAAAGAAGGAAGGAAGGATAGAAGGAAAAAAGGAAGGAAAGAAGGAAGGAAGAAAAGAAAGAAAGACAGACAGACTGAAAGAGAAAGAAAGAAAGAAAGAAAGAAAGAAAGAAAGAAAGAAAGGAAGGAAGGAAGGAAGGAAGGAAGGAAGGAAGGAAGGAAGGAAGGAAGGAAGGAAGGAAGAAAGAAAGAAAGAAAGAAAGAAAGAAAGAAAGAAAGAAAGAAAGAAAGAAAGAAAGAAAGAAAGAAAGAAAGAAAGAAAAAGCTCCCTTGGTCAGTAAGTTTGGTAGATATCACATATTGAATCCTTTCCTCTTAGAAATTCAGTGGACATTGTGATGCTAAAGGCTCTAGATAAATCCTGTAGTAAAGAAATCTGCTTAACATTGTTTAACCAAATCCTTTAAAAAAACTTAGTAACACCTATTACTTACTATCCTGGAACACATGCATTAAGAAACTGCGTTAGAGAAAAGAATAATGACAAAAACTGATAAACGCAAACTAGCTTAAATCCTCAAAGAACCAGAGCAATGGCTCCTCTCTGACAAATGAATCCAGTAAGTCTGAGTGGGTAAAAAGAAACGTTTTATTCACATTGGAGGTAAAGGATTATTGGTGTAGTAAAGGGAATGAGGCTTACAGCAGCAGTAAGTGAACTATCAATGAGAAGCTCACAAATTGAGCAGGTATCAGCAGCAGCAAGGTGTCCTGAGAGGGTATTAGTTGATCTTTCTCTTGAGTTTTCCAAGTACAGCTGGTTCTTCGACAATTCACATGTATTTAACAATTTACGCTTTGACTTGAGGAGGGATGATTTGTTTTCTTTCCACTTTGTGACCTAAATACATAAGCGCTGGCGATCAAACACACACAATAGGGCCCTCATAGACAGACTTGCTTTTTGATTGTACTCATGTATTTTTGCACTTCATTTTGTTTACAAGCCACATCTCAGCTCATACTGGGAATCTCAGCTCTGTAGGTTTTGGCAAGTAACCCATTCAGTGGATCATTCTTAAATTTTTGGAAAGAGGTAGGGGCACCTATGAAATCAAAGGGAAAGAGGAGTACAAATACATGTGAAGAGATCTTGGTGGCAAAAGCTATTTGAGATTGGCCTCTTTAGTTAATGTCATTGGCTAATACTTTTTGTATGCATAGTTCCAGGTTGGCAGGAAATCAAGTATTTTTCATTATCTTTCTGAGTGTCTCATCCACCCTGAATTCTCTTAGGCATTTGACACTTGCTTACTTTCTTAATCTTTCTTTTGTTCAAAGGTTTTTTAAATACCTTTTATAAGTCCTTTTTCGAACTCTTTTTCCCTTGATACAATGCCAGAGTCCCAATCTGTTTCTTCCCAATCCATCACTGCGGTGATCAGTTCTTAGCCTCTGCTTCTCACACTCAAGGGTTCATTCTTTGTCATGATCTTAACTATCACTTCCAAGCAGCCCCAAATCCTGGTTCCTCATGCAGATATATAGACAATATATCAACTGAAGTTGATATACAATATACAGTTGAAGACAATATATTCAACTGAAGTTGAAAACTGTTGAAAAGGGGTTCCCACGCAAGGAAATGTAAATGATGTTTCTTCATTTATTACTCCACCAACATTTCGCAACAGCCCTGCCAAATCGGTATTACTGTCCCCAACTTAGCAATGAGGACACCAAAGCTCAGAGAAGTTAGGTAACTTGTCTGAGATCACAGGGCTAGTGAGTAGCAGATCAAGGATTCAAAGCCAAGTCTGCTCATCTGACTAAAATCGCTTGTTTTCTCTGCTCCTCCTCATCAGCTCCTTCACCAAAATACTGACTTACATCGCATCAGTGAAGAAGGAGAAGGAGTCCTAGGTGAAGCATTTATCCCCTCCAATTGGGGATTATGGGATGAAGTAGTGGAAATGTGGGGAAAGTGGAAGCTCAGACCTACCACGTGCTTCTCCTCCCCACTTCCAGGTTAGCCTTACACGTGGGCCAATTACTGGGATGTGAGAGATGCTGGACAGGCTGCATTCTTTCAAAATATCTTTCCAGTGCTCACCCTACCTCCACTGTCCCTGAAGTGCCCCTAGATCTTTAGGTTTCTATGCCTCTCAACATGGGAATAGACCCAGGAGAAGAAACATTCAAACTGAATTGTTCACATGTAATCATTCAGCAAACATTTATTAAGCAAATGGGATGCTATAATGACAATTATTTAGATAATCAAATTGTGGCTCAGAGAATCTGAGTGAGTCACCCAAGTGATATACCCCACTTTATAACCAGGGCTCAAACTTGGGTCTTCTGATTTTCAGTCCTATGCTTTTCCCTTTCTATCACAGTGACTCAAGGGGTTCACAGGTGGGAACTCAAAACAAACATATACAAATAATTAAATAGCAATTCAAAATAATAGTGTAAGTAATATCAAAAGACAATAAAAGTGCCAAATGACATAGACATAAATTACTGTAGGAGTGACAGGGAAGTTCACTGGGTAAGAGTCAACAGAGAAGGCCTCAAAGAGGAATTAAGACTTAAGCCTGGCCTTGGAAACTGGGTAGGAAAAAGACAGTGAGAAGAGAAAGGGAGAGTATTCTAGTGTGGAGGATAAGCAGAATAAAGGTGCAGAGGAGACAAAGTGCAAGTCTTATTTGGGGAAAGAATGAGGAGATCAAATTAGCTGGAGAGGACAGATTTGTATTGGGGAAGAAGGGAAATTTAGATGGAAAAAGTCCTCGTGAATTTCTAACTAAAGAAGTTTGACTTGTCTTGTAGACAATGGGGGAACAATGAAAGGGTTTTGAGTAAGACAGTGAAACTGTTAAAGCAATGTTTGGGCCAATTAATCTGGCAATATGGGTTGTATAGGATACATTCCTGTGAGGAGAGACTTGAGGTAGGAAGGCTAGTTAGTAGGTGGGGACAATTAATCAAGGATAAGGTGACAAAAGCCAGTATTAAAATGATACCAGTGGGATCATAAAGGAAGGCCAATTGTAATTGACACAATGAAGAAAAACGTGCCAGAAACTTGTGAAACAGAGAGAGAGAAGAATTGAAGTTGCCTGAGAGTTTTCAAGCCTAGGTGACTTGAGGAAAGAAGATGCCATGAAGATAAATGAGCAAGATAGGTAGCGAAACTGGTTCAGGGAGCTTAGTTTTTGACATCGTGGGTTGGAAATAACAATGGAAAATCCAAGTGAAACTGTCCAGTGAGAGTTTGAGAGAAAGCACAGCCCTAGAATTGAGTTGGCATGGCGTAATGGAAGGATCTCTGGGAGTCAGGAGAGCTGAAGCCTAGTCCCTGCTCTGCCACTAATTTGCCAGGTCATATCTCCTGGGCCTGTTTTGTCCTCTGTAAAGTGAAGGGGTGCCCAAACCCTAGGTTTCTGAGGTATTCTCAGGGGCTATGAGTCAACTGAATTGTATTCACGCACATATACGTTCTCTCCGAGAGAAAAATCAAGGGTCATGTGGGGAGGGGATTAAATAATCCCCAAATGCTATAACTATGACAGAACTTGGAATTCTGTTCTCTTTAGGGAGTAAAAGAACATGGATGGATCTTGAGATTATTATGCTAAGCAAAACAAGTCAGACAGAAAAAGTAGAGAACCATGTGATTTCACTGATATGTGGGATATAAAACTGAAAACAACAAAAGAACAAGACAAACAAATGAAAGAACAAAAACTCATAAACATAGACAATAGTTTAGGGGTTACCAGAGGGTAAGGGGGGAAGGGGGCTCTAGAAGAGGGTAAACGGGGTCTAATATATGGTGATGGAAAGAGAACTGACTCTGGGTGGTGAACACACAATGTGAGATATAGATGATGTAATACAGAATTGTACACCTGAAATCTATGTAACTTTACTAACAATTGTCACCCCAATAAACTTTAATTAAAAAAAAAAAGATAAGGAGAAGCCAGCAGAGAGAGAGGAAGTCAGAAGGGATAAAAGCAGGAGGAGAGAAATTTTAAAGCAGGGGGATAAAATAAGGAACTAAAATGTAAAATATTACAGTAAATGGAAGAAACATTTCTATCAAATATGACAAAGGGTTAATACGTATGTTATATATATATGTATATATATATATATATATACATATATATATATATATATATATATATATATATATAAAAGGATACCACTAAGATGCCAATTTGAGAAGGATATGAACAGACAGTTCACAAAAGAGGAAATGCAAATAGTAAACATGGGAAAGTGTTCAATCCCCTGAGTAGTCAAAGAAATGAAATTAATAAATTAATGTTTAAGCCATCCAAAAAGATTTGTTGTCAAATCCAATGCTAGAGCTGCCCAGGAACTGAAACATTCACGTGTCACTATGGCACTGAAAATGTGTGCAGTCCTTTTGAAAATCAAGATCCATAAAAACATTCATGTTCTTTGATCTGGTTATCCCATCCCTGGGATAGGAACAGAATTACAAAGAAGAAAAAAGTTATATGCATTAAAATGTTCAAAGCACAGAAAAAATTGGGACTTGCCTTACTGTCCAAGAATAGGGGAGTCACTGAATAAAATATAATCTACTGATGGATGTAATTTTATGCAGCCATTGAAATGATAAATATAAAAGACTGTGTAGCACAGAGTATTTACAATAAAATGGTTTTTTGCAGAATTAAAAAATATGTGTACACTATGATTACACTTATATCAAACATAGATGTATGTATCATACAAACTGAAAATGCATGGATCATGAAAAAAACAAAAAGAATTGTCTAGTGTTTGAAAGTATAGGTGAATATTTTCTTTCAAAATTTCCTTTAATGTTGTCATAGTGGAATGTTTTTGGGTTGCCTTTATGAAAATCTTTAAAGAAGATATGCAACAGGGATCCTAGAAAAGTCGAAGGGGGCGAAGGTGGAGACAAGAGCATTAAAGATCTTGCTTATGAGGTAATCTGTGTTCTTCTAGGTACAGAAAAGTGTAGGAAGGAAACGTGGTGAGGGAATGAGGTTTATGGTACTCTTCCCAGTAATGACAGTGAAATGAATACGATGAGAAGAGTAGCTAGAAGAGGGAGCACTTCAAAGAATGAAAAGGAGCACAGGAGCATTGAAGTCGTTTTTGTCTGCGGACCAGCCCCACCCTTACTCTTCAGAGATACCCCTTGGAAGCTAATAGGCAAGTAAGATCAGAGGCAGGTCAGCACGGTGGGGCAAAAGACCAGAAGGCTGGAGGCTTAGAAGAGCAGCTATGAGCTTCTACAAAACACCTGTCCAGAAGCTCCCCATGTTCTATATCCCCCACGGCCATACGCCTGCGCACCCTCAGATGGTGCTGGGGCAGGGGGGTGACTGCATAGACTGAGGGGAGCTATCGTAGTCCCAGTGCCCTGCCCTGGCCTCAAAGCCCTAAAGCCTGCTCTGAAAGACCTGGTGACAGATTCATTGTTTATCTAGGGCAGGAGCTAGAGAAAGGGAAGAGACCTGTGAAGAACCAGCTCTGGCATCGAGCCCTGTCACCACCCCAAGCTCTGCACAAACCTGCTCTGCCCCTTGGTGCTGGAACTCACAGCCAAAGACACGAGCGCTCCTCTCTCTCACTCTGAGCCATCCCCGTTTCCTTTCTTTAAGTACAGACAACTGTCAAATACGCTCTCAGCAAACATCATAAAGGAGGTGCAGTCCCATTCCTGTTCCAAAGGCCCTTAGCAGCTGGGGCACTGCCCCGTGAGGCTCTTCAGGGTCCCCAGCCCATGGTAAGACTCAGGGCTCCCTCTCTACCTAATGGCTACACTCAAGTTCAACAGTGCCGTGCCTCCAGCTGCATGTGGGGACCCTGGCATACAGGGCCTGTGGGACTGTGCCCTATTTCAGCACCTCGGTAGGCCAGACTATCCAGACTGCAAGGGAAAAGCAGTAAGTGGGTGTGGGTGCTACATGTCACATCGTTGACATCTGTGCTATGCTGGTGGCACTACTTCCTGATTCTGGCTATCAGATAAGTCAGGCCAATCCTGAGAACAATCCAGTTTCTCCACCCCTCAGGTTGAATGTGGTCTGGCTGGAGGAATGCATGCTATACAAGGACGTGGGGGGAAAGGGAGGTGGAAGGAGGACAGGGGAAGATGTCCAGGAAGCCTTGTAGGGTCAAGGAACAGGACCAATGACCCCGGGAACAGGACAGAAAGAAAGAGAAAGAAGTAAAGGAAGAGAGTGGCTGGTGCTGCTGCCTTTGGCTAAAAAGGAGAGGGCAACTGAAGGGTTTGCAAGAGATGGGGCCATACATGATTTCCTGGTGTCCCCTAACCCTCAGGAGGAGGGGCTGTCAGCACATTATGGAGAAGAGGAGGAAGCAGCCATGTCAGGTGACACTATTGGGTTCCCTCACCTCTGCCCTGCCCATTCCAGTCTTCCAGTGTTACAGTCTACCTGCACTAGGGGTAGAGCAGCCACTGTCCTGGGGTGTGGCTGTCCACCTACAGCTGCTGTTGTCACGCAGGGACACCAGCGCCAGGGAGGAGGCCGTCATGGGGCGCTGGGGCGCACCACCGCTGCAAAGCTGCCACAGCTGCCTTCGATACTTGTCTCCGGTGAGCAGGTAGAGCACGGGATCCAGGCAGCTGTTGGCACTGGCCAACGGCCGGGTCATCTTGTACACCACATTGATGACGTCCAGCACTCGGCAGTTAACTCTCAGCAGCCTCGCCGTGTAATAAATGGTGCGGGTGATGTGGAAAGGCACAAAGCACACGGTGAAGACAGTGAGCACCAGCACGATGGTGCGAAGAGAACGCAGCCGAGAAGACGGCGGGGCAGCCCCTGGCAGAGGCCGGTACAGGCGCCGGGCCATGAGCCCGTAGCACACGAGCGTGACTAGGCAGGGCACACCGAACAGCAGCCCCATGATTGCTGAGTTGAAGTGCACGAAGTGGTCAAACTCCTCAGGCCGAGTGGTGTCATGGCACAGGATGGAATCCCCGCTGGGGCTGGTTGTGACAAAGAACAGGTTGGGCACAAGGCAGCTGGCTACGACCAACCAAACTGCCAGGCAGAGAAGGCCCGCGAGGTGCGGCCGTCCCCAGCGCAGTGCCCGCAGAGGGTGGCAGATGCCCAGGTAGCGATGCACACTGATACAGGTGAGGAAAAGGACGCTGCAGTACAGGTTCCAATAGAACAGGAAGCGGGTGAACTTGCAGAGCCCGGTCCCAAAGGGCCAATGGTTGCGGGCCGCATAATAGTAGACAAGGGTGGGCAGCGACAGCACGTACAGAGTGTCTGACAAGGCCAAGTGGAACATGTAGGTGGCCGTTGCATCCCAGGGTCGGAGGTGAAAAAGGAAGAGCCAGAGGGTCGGGGCATTGAGGCCTAGGCCCAACACGAAGACAAGCGCATAGCTCACAGGCAGCAAGATGAACTTGAACTCCTCATTAAACCCGCAGTGCGGCTCCGCCTCACTTTTGCCAGGATCTGGGCTGGGGACTAGGGCTGTGAGCAGTGACGAGTCTGCACTGGCCATGGTACCCCTAGAGGTAGAAAGGGCAGAAGTGAGGGTGCTGGATTCCCCTGCCCACGCCCCTCCCCAACCCTGACCTGGGGCAAAAAAAAAAAAAAGCAGAGAATCGGGAGGGAGACGGGGGAAGCCTCAGTGGAAGCTGGGAGGAGTAAGTCTGGGTGCAACCCCTGCCAGCTGGGCCACAGGCTGAGCTCCCCTAGTCCAGCCAGGGGAGTGGTGGGCAACGGCAGTGCTAGGGCTCGGGAGGGCAGTAGGTAGTTTGGGTTGTTCTCATTCTACGACTGACCGTCCTTCGGAGCTTGGCTAGCTGAAGGGGTGGACGTCTACCAGGACTCTCCACTGTGGGAAGAGGCCCCAAGCCCAAGTGCCTCCCAGTTCATCAGAAGCAGCTGTGTCCCTGTGAAGAGAGCATGTCTCCACACAGTGCATTCACCTTTCCTCTCACCTGCCCCCATCGTCTCTGTACTACAGTTACCTCTGTCCCCAGTCCAGCCCAGCAGCCCCATCACCACCCTTACCCAAGAAACTTGGCGAGTCTCCTACCTGGTCCCCTTGAAGCTGAGCCCAGCTGACTCTGTCACCCTTCCCCTTGGCAGCCAGAGGGCATCTCCAAGGGGGCGGGGTTGGGGTTGGGGCCTGTCCCTCCTCCCGCCCTGGAAGGCTGTCAGAGCTGGGAAGGCCTGTCAAGATTATCTAGTCCCACCCACACACTATACACGTTGTGAAACAAGATTTCTGACCTGAGCAACTGGAAGAATGGAGTTACCCACTGGTGACAGAGATGAGGACATCTGCAAGAGGGGCAGGTTTGAGGAAAGATCTGGAGTTCATTTTGCAGCCTGTCAATATTTCGACATGCCTATTACCCATGTGAGAGGAGATGGTGAGGGGGCAGCAAGGGGGCACTTCACCCCTCCCCACAGATGCTAGCCAACAAGCTTCCCTTAGATGCCACCCCTTTCTGCACACCACCCTTCACTTCTATCACTCCAGGAGACCCTGCCCTAAATGCGGGAGAGAAGGCAGAGACCAAGCCTAGATGTTTGAGAGCCAAGTGCTAGGAAATGCCCAATTGTCCGGCGTCCTGGGCTTGGGGTTCCTGGGGCTAACTGTGGCTTCATGATTATGGAGGTCTCAGGCACAGGGGCCAAGCTCTGGGCCTGGAAGACCTGAGGATGAGGTGGGTAGTACTGGGCGAGGGGGGGGGCAGCCTGGAGCAGAACCCACTCTGAAGGGAGCTGGGAAGCAATGGGGACTCTGAACCTGATCTTCAGGGGCTGAGAATGCTGCCCAGCTGGATCCTGGGAGTGAGAGGAGGAGGCAGGCCTGCAAGGGAGGCTCTAGAATCTAGAACACCTGGAAGGCCCAGAAACCTGGATGGGGGAAACCCGGAGACGCTTGTCCCGTGGCGGCGGGAGGGGGCAGGTGAAAGGTAGCCATGGAGGAAGCAGTCATTGCCTGAGTCCTGGACAGCTGACTGCTGTGATATTGTGTAAAAGGCCCAAGTGTTTGCAGTCAGATGGACTTTAATTCAAATCCACATATCAGCTGTGTGACCTCAGACACCCCTTTGTAACTTAGTTTCCTCACCAGTCAAATGGGGATAATAATACCAACCTTTTAGGGGTTCCTGCTTAATCGGTGTGAAAGCACTTTGTAAACCATAACATGCTGCTTGGTCTATAAAGCATTTTGTACCATGACTTTGTTCCCAGGGATGAAGCTGGCCTCTTCAGAGGAGGATAAGTGTCATTGGAGGCTTGTCATGCACCCAAGGGGACAGTCCAGTGTCCACTACACTACCGTGTTTCTCCAAAAATAAGACCTAACTGGAAAATAAGCCCTAGCGTGATTTTTCAGCATGACATCCCCTGAACAGAAGCCCTAATGTGCTTTTGGGAGCAAAATTTAATATAAGACCCGGTCTTATTTGGGGGGAAACACGGTAGGAAAGCCCCAGCCGGAGTCAGCTTCTGACAATCACTGCTTCAAACTAGCTTAGCTGTCTCTGCCAGGTTTGTGCTAGTCCCTGGACACAGCTGCAGTTGTCGCTGCTGCCACCACTGCCACCCAGTGGCTATTTCAAGAAAAGACCTCACCCAACGTTCCCCAACCAGGAGCTAGCTTCTACTGTCACCGGGGCCAGAAGGAATGACATCCCCAGTGCAATGGCCCGACTCGCTCTCTTCCTCATTTCTGTCTATGACTTGGGCATCACTCTGCTTCTCCTATTCCTCTGGATGTTCCTTCAGACTCCTTTCCTGCTTCCTTTGTGTCCTGTTTCCCCCAAATGGGTCCTTTCCCCAAGGCTTATTCCTAGAGCCAGTCTCTACGCCCCCCCTCCTCCCCTCTCCTCTTTCCCCCTTAAGTCCACCCCACCCCTCCCCGTTTCTCTCCCTCTCTCTCAACATCCACTCTCATGATGTAATTTACAAGTTATGAATAATTATAATGAACAATGAGACTCCAGCATACAGATCTCTCTCTAATCAAAATTTCTCTCTCACATTCTTATTACACTTGATTTCTACTGGGATTATGGCACATAAAGCCTGGTTATCCTCATTTGTGTTTTTGTTCATCTCCTCCCAATCCTCCCACCCCCACAGTAGACCCAGAGCCCTCATCCGGAACCCACTTAAGTCTACTGGTATGCTTTCAGTTGTAATCACAGAAAATTCTAACTCAGCTGACTTGAAAATAAGGACACTTATTATCTGGCCTCTAAGTCCAGGAATGGGCACCTTTGCAGTTAGCTACTTCAACAGCTCGGCGATGTCCTAGAGAATCCTGATTCTTCCCATCGTTCTAATCTTCATCCCTCGGCATGTTCAGCAACTCTCATGATCAGACGCTGGCTGCTGCACCTCAGACATTGCATCCAAACAAGGCAATATTCAGCGACAGAACACGAAGGCCTGTCTCCCTGGATGCTTATTTTTGTCACTCAGGAAACCTTTCCCAGAATCCCCCTAGCGTACTGCCCTCACATCTCAGTGGCCTGAATTTCATCACGCCTATAACCAAACCAGCACTGGAAAGGGAGATGAAATGACCATGGTGGGCTTAGAAGAGCAGAATACCATGTGGAGGGGGATAGAATACCTAAAAACTGGGCTTCTGCCCACAAAAACGAAGGGGGATATGGCTATTGCGTTGCTGAACAATACTGTCTGCTAAACTTCCTCACTGGAAGGCCTGGTTGGGAATATCATTGGGGAGTGCAGAGTGAGGGTGGGTAAGGACCTGAAAATACCCACCCATCAATCACCAGGGGTTAGACTCCATAATTAGGGGCGACTTCCTTTGCTTTCTTACTCTTGCCTCCTTGTAAAATGCAAATGCTCTTGGTCAAAATGAAACTGTGGTGACGGTTCTCTTTGGGAGATGACTAACTGGAAGGGGCAGAAGGGAATTTTCTAGGGAGACGGAAATGTTCCATATTTTGATCTGGGTGGTGGTTACATGTATGTATACTTTAGTGTGTTAGATTCTTCTTGCTGCTGTACTAAGTTAGCACACTCAGTGGCTTAAAACAACACATACATTCTCTTCCAATTCTGGAGGTCAGAGATCCAAAAACAGTTTCACTGGGCCAAAATCAAGGTTGTCAGCAGGGCTGTACGTGAGCTGCAACAGGCACCTTGCAACTCTGAGAGGCTCTGGGGAACGTCGCTTGCTCGCCTTTTCCTGCTCCTATAGATGCTCTCCTTGACTATGGCCCCTTCCTCCGTCTGTGAAGCCAGCAGCATAGCATCTTGCTTCAGTCCTCACGTCTCTGTTTCTGCAGTCAAATCTTTTTCTGTGTCCTTCTGCCTCCCTCTTATAGAGTAGTGATCACATTTAGGGCCCACCCAGATGATCCAGAATAATCTCATCTCAAGATCCTTCATTGAATCACATCTGCAAAGTCCCTTTTGCCATATAAGGTGACATTCATAGATTCCAGGGATTAGGACCTGATATCTTTGGGGGCCATATTAAGCCTACCACAGTAGGTAAACTTCATCACACTGTGCAATTAAGATTTGTGCATTTTCCTGTTCGTAAATTATCCCTCAATCAAGAAATGCTCATACCCCAGGAAAAGAAACAATGATTTAAGTTCACTCATAATAATGAATTCAAGACCTACCAGATCCAATTTCTTCCTGCTGAGAGGACCATGGACCTGAGTTGAAAGAGGGAATGAGCCGCAAGAGTGGGTCTGAAGACAAAAATGGGCTGCAGGCTGGTCCAAAAGTGCATTCACTCTGACTTTTCACCTTCCTCACGGGCATTGCCCTTAGCGAGTATATGACTCTTTCCTGTGTGTCCAGCATTAGTTTCAATCCCACTGTGGTCTCTGCAGAGCCTGGGCTTCTAGCTCTACCTGAAAATCCTTGAGAATGAGACAGTTACAGCAAGTAAAAGACAAGGGCCTGGGAGGCATGCTGGCAAGCAATGGCAAGGCTAACCCAGCCGGCTGTGCAAAGGGAATATAGGACAGCCTCTGAGCCACAGCCATAGCCAACCTCCGTGGAAAGAACACCCCATTGTGGAGAGCTGAAGGCTCCATCGATGGTTAGATACTAAAGACCAGCCAGCTCTAAGGGGAGAGGAAGCAGGTAGGGCCCTGCATCCCCAGAGCTTGGAGGTCTGTCTCTACATTCTCCAAGTGCATGAAGCCTGGGCCTGGGCCCTATGGGAAGGACAGTCACATAAGAAAGGTTGCTTTTGTTGCTGCCATTTTGGGGATCCTGGCAGCTGCAAGACAGAAATATCTCTAATGCCATGAGTGGTGAGATCAGTAGGAGGCAAGGGAAGCTGCTTAGAGCCTGTAGCGTGGACTTAGTTTCAGGGATTGGAGAGAGTCAAGAGCTGGGGGAGGAGTTCTCCGAGTGGGGCAGATGCACATGTAATGGCCTGTTCCCTCCACGTGCAACATCCTGTTCCTGAGCCAAGAATCCTTTGTTACCTTCTTCTCCAACAAGAAAAGGAGTTCAAGGCTCAAGTACACACACAGCTCTATGCACTCATCCTCCCCTCCCC
The DNA here is from genome assembly GCF_964194185.1 of Rhinolophus hipposideros. NCBI lineage: Eukaryota > Metazoa > Chordata > Mammalia > Chiroptera > Rhinolophidae > Rhinolophus > Rhinolophus hipposideros. The sequence continues at coordinate 2,500,467 of NC_138046.1, read as the reverse complement.
TTCCTCCACTCCCTCTTACGGGAGATTGACTCCTGCTGTGCACGGGGGGGGGGGGGGGGGGGATAATCAGGGCTCCTAGACAAAAGCCCCAAGAGTCCCATGTCCTAAGTGGTGGGGGGCTGGGGAAGGGGCACCCTTTTCCAAGCCCTTGGCTTTTGTGTGGCCTGTAATAGATGATCAAGAGAGACAGAAAATGAGTGTGACACAAAGCTCTCTTCTCAGAAACGCAATGGCTTAAACTTTGACCACTTCTGTTTCTATCCCTCATCATGCTTTTGCTTTAAGGCCTGACTCCACTTTGATCCTGGTCCTTTGGTTCAAGGCCTCACATTGCCCTAAACCTGTATTTCCCCTGCTTAAGCTCCCCTACCTTTAACACCATCAGATGCAAACTCCTACCCCAACCCTGTCCCAACACGAAGAGCCTGCTAATCTTTTAGCCACTAATCTGCTTTCCAAACTCTTGGCACCTGACTATTTATAAAGCAGCACTTCATGCCAACCCCTCCCCAGAATCCTATTCTACTCCCCTGACCCCCACCAATCTGAGCACTCAGAGGACCTTGGGTATATGATGCTGGGGACGGAAACATAGCAACCAGAGATGGAGACTGATGTAAACTTCATCTCTCTCTCCAGGTAATAGTCCAAAGTCCTCTCTCTCCTGCCCATACTAGACCCCACATCCTTTGCCCTTAGCATCTCCCTTAATATATCAGTGAGCAGTGCAGTGACACCTTTCCTGACATAGCCAGCAGACACTCAGGCTGAGAGACCCTACGAGAGACCTCTGGAAGCTCCCCTAAGCTCATCCCTGGGGCCCGACCTAGTATGCATCAAAGGGAAGCACTAGAGAGATGTCTTCCTCTCTCTAAGGGCCCCTAGTCCAAGACCTAGCACCTAGGACATGGACCGGGATATGGATGAGAAAATCTGGAGAAGCTGATAAGAGTGATGAACAGGTTCAAGGAAGGCTTTCAACTTCCATAGAGCGTTCTGCCACCAACAACAAAGAGCACGAGGGCCCCAACTCTTTTCCTCCCACACCTCTCCTTTCTTAGCTGAGGGACAAGATCTCTGTGAAGTGAACTTGGGCTCAGAATCCATTGTAGGAGCAAAATGGACAGAATAGGGAATCTGGGTTTTGTTCATTCATTCATTCGGGTATCTAACAAACATGTCTTGGCACCTACTGTGTGCCAGGTAATGTCCAGTCTCATACAGTCCAATTTTCCTTACAATTTTCTGGATGGAGGCCTATCTCCAGCCCCTTTACAGACAAGTTTCTTCTCTCTGAATACCCCCACCTATTCTAGGAAGGACAATATGGTTAACCAACAATTTAAAAAAAAAAAAAAAGAGGGCCCCCCCCCCATGTACAGGATGGGTGAAAATATGGCTGAATCAGTACCGTTGGCAGGAGAGAGAATACAAAATGCGCTTCGTGGTGGTGAGGTGTCTATCTAAAGAGCAAAGGTTGCATTACACTAGGTGTGTCTGGGTGGTACACCGAGGTGGTGGAAGGACACTAGGGACCAAATGATTGAACCTTCCTCTTTCTTTCCTTCTTCCCAGAAAACGCTCTACATCAACTCCATGGCCAACATATCGAGGTGTGTAAGAACACCTTCTAACTCTCTGATCTTGTGATTTGTCCACTACCCAAACCCAAGTACTTGCCTTTGGGTTAGAGGGGTTTCCAACCTGTCCCAACTTGTGACTTGGACTCTACCCCAGTTCCCTCCACCTTTGCACCATTTCATGCTCCTCAGGCCTCTACTAATCCTGGGAATATTTCCTTTTCTCCCCACTTCCCTTTCTTTCCTCTCCCTTCCTCTTCTCTTCCCTTGTCTCCCAATCTTCCTCCCTATCCTCTTTCTGGTTTTCTCCCCATAGAGTATTTAAGAAGACCTGCTCCAATAGGAAGGTGAGAGAACCTGGCCCAGTTGGGCAAATGGGATATGTGGGTACATCTTTCAAGGTCTCAGGGGTTTGGGTTGGGGGCTTCAGGCGAATATGTTCAAAGATGATTATGAGAATAACATGGGAGATTGTTCCACAACAGCTTTCCATCCCTCTGGGGAAACTGGACTTCGTGGACCACGTGAACACGGTGGAACCTATTGGTCAGTGAGTCCCAAAAGGGAAAGAGTCTGGGGAGAAGAGAATGGGAGCCAGGGAGCGAAAGAAAGCGAAGAAAGGACCATGCAGAAGAGAAGGGCAATTAAAGGGAAAATGGGAGGAACCATTTCAGGGATCAACTTCTGCTTCATCGTCCGAGACCTTTTCCTGACCAGGAGTGCCATCGCTCCCTCTCTCCACCGATGGTACAGTCCTTATTGACCCTGATTACTTCAAAGGTCAACAGACTAAGTAAAAAGCCTTGTTGGCCTTTGTATCAGGGGCCTCAAACTGAAATGTCACACATGCCAGACAAGTAACCTGAATCAGTGGACTAGACAAGTGGACCAGAGGGATATAAGAAAACCAAAAAGTGGTGGGCACTGTAAATGTCTTGTCTGGGGAGGGCTAACAACTGGGAATTCTGGTCCAGTGGAGCCAAATTTTCTGATTGTTGAAGAGGAACTGGAAACGAAACTCAGAATAAGAACTTCAGAGTCTCCAAATCTGAAAAGATTATGGTGCCCCTTCCCCAAACAATATTCAAAAATAGATATATTTCTAAAGTGTAAATAACATTTGACTTTTCAAATTTTACATGCATGCTGAAATGTAAATAGCTTCTAAGAGCTCTGATTTTCTCCATTATCATTGGTGGTGCCTGTGCTTCGCTGCTGATTGGAACATGGGCTTAGACTGCCTGTGGACAGATTTAATACATCAGGAATCCATATCTTATGCAAATTTCCTGATTTGCAAATGTTGGCAATGAATTAAAAGTTTTTAAAGGCCTGGACAAATAAAAAACCTGTATTTTCCCGTTGGCTGGCTGTGACCCTAAGGCTATCATTTTGCAACCTCTGGTGTATGTCTTTCTCTCGCTCCTTTTGTGTAGGGAACCCCCACCTCCACCCCCACACACCCCCCATCTTTTCCATTTAAAAAAATCCCAAACAAAGAAGCAAATGAAACAATAACTACAGCAAGTAACAGCAAGAGACATCACTCTGGCCACAGCACTAGAGATCAAGATTACACTGAAATATTTTTTCACTGCTTTTTTTTTCTTTTAATTCTTACTCTGTGATCCAACTCAGTTGAAAATTGGGTTTGATTTGAAAAAGGCTCAGAATAAATGGGTGATTACTAGTTCAGGTGTATCCTATAGATGTTGTGGAATAAAATAGCCTTAATCTCTCGGATTAAGCACTATGGATAAGCAGCCCAGCCAGTTTTAAATATCAGAGAAACTTTGGGGTATAGCCAGTAAATTAACCAACTTATTTAAGATTCTCAATTACTGTTTATTTCTAAAACCTAAATCATTTTTTTCACATTCCTGCAAAATATTCAGAATAACTCACAGAAAGAATTCTTTAGTTTTTAAAAACAATGCATCACCCCAATAAATTTTTTTAATAAAAATAATGTATGTTGATTCAGGAATAAGATGTGTGTTTTTCTTTTTATTCTAATCTTTATGTTCCTTAATAGAATTTCATATTATTAGTCACTAAAATTGTGTATGTTTCTTAAATTAATTTCTTAGATATTTTATGTGTTTTGTTACTTTGCTGAAGAGAATCTTATTTACGTCATAGTTTCTAGTATGTTTTTTCCTATCAAGGTGCATTTATTGATGTAAGATATGCTTACTCTATACCACTAAGTAATTAAAGGCCAGTTGTAGGGCGGTATATGTGGTTATGTAAATGAAGTGTTTAACAAAAATCTATCTGGGATCTCTATTATTTCTTACAACAGCATGTGAGACTACAGTGATCTCAAAATAAAAAGTTTAATTTTAAGAAGGCAGTGAGACGGGCGGCTGGATGGCTCAGGTGGTTAGAGCACGAGCTCTGAACAACAGGGTTGCCGGTTTGATTCCCACATGGGCCAGTGAGCTGTGCCCTCCACAAACTAGATTGAAGCACATTGAGCTACCGCTGAGCTTTCAGAGGGGCGGTGGGATGGCTCAGTTGATTAGACAAGGAGCTCTCAACAAGTTTGCAGGTTCAATTCCCACATGGGATGGTGGGCTGCGCCCCCTGCAGCTAAATATTGAAAACAGCAACTGTACTTGGAGCTGGTGGGCTCTGGAGAAACACACTGTTCCCCAATAAATTTTTTTTAAAAAGGCAGTGAGAGAGAAGTCATAATACCTAAGATGGACTTATGCTTAATTGTAGAAACAAAGTTGGGAAGCAAATACAACAGATATTAACAGAAATTACCTCTGGAATATGATGTATAATGGTGGAGCTTTGATTTACCTTTTTGTTTGTGTTTTCAGACAATTAATATGTATTATTTGTGTAATAAACACAGCTACAAATTAATAACTTTAGGATAGATGTTGCATACTTAAAAATAAAAACAAGATATGTCCTAGCACAATCAAGGATGGTTCCAAACTGGTACAAAACAGATAAGATCTCCCCAAATGGGTACAATAGGATAGTAAAGAACAATTCCTTTCATTAACACCTTCGCCTCAGGGGCTACTAGTGGCTCCTCTGCCTCGCCTCTCCTGATCTTTTTCTGTCTCATTCCTCATCTCTTTCACTCCCTTTCTCCCCCTGCTTCCTTCCAGCCACCTCTTTTCCTCATCTCACCTTCTCCATCTTTTCCTTTCCTTTGTCCATTCTTTCTTTTTCTTTCTCTCTCCCTTCTCCCACTTTAATTGGCTGTAATTGAGCACTAAGGTGAATTTATTTGTTGTCTCTTTTGAAAATTGTTGTTTGTCTTCATTGTAGGAAGACTAGAAAGTATGTAAGAGGCAGAAAGAGACTAATTCTAACACCCAAAGATAATCATTAGTAATATTTTAGTTCATATTTATTCATTTTCTATGCAAAAATACCTATATTTTTATTTAAAATGCTATATTACAAGTAAGGTTTTCAAACCTTTTTCACCTATGTCAATATATAAATATCTATAAATTTTTCAGCTGCCTAATTCTATATTGTATGGGTGTACCATAACGAATTTAGCCAATCCTCAATTGTTGAACATTTTTTGCTATTATAAACAGCCCTGTAAAGTACATACTTGTATATATCTTTTCATACTTGTCCAATTATTTCTTTAGCCTACATGCCTAGAAAATTAATGACCGAAGGGAATTCACACATTTTTAAAGCTTTCTACTGCCAAATTGCCCACCAAAATGGTTGTACCAATTAACTCTACTTATAATCACTCCCATTATCATTACTTTCAGTCTTTGTTGTATCTTTTGAGTATAGATTCATTTTTCTTGTTCTTAATTTTAAAATCAGGTAATCTGGCTGTTCGAAGTTTTCACCTCTTAAAAACACTAAAATAAGTTGCTTTCTACTAGTGTGTGCCTGTCACTAGTTTTCTTTGGGTCAGGGCTTCGACAGAAATAAGATTTCCCATCTCTGTTCTACATCCCTCCTTCCCTCAATTTGTCACTCTGTCCTTGGACAGGTATCCCTGTGTACCCCATCCCACACTCCAGTAGTGCATCGAAGTGGGTTTTTATTTGCCCCTAATCTTAGATACCAGTTGAAAAGCATCAGTTCAATTATAACTGTTCCATTTCTGCCAATATTCCCATCATCACCATCATCTGTAATCACTTCACAGTTTCTAAAGGAATTACTTTTTTTCTTTTTTGTTTAGTAAAAGTTTATTGAACTGAAATGAAACTGTGGTCAGAATTCTAAGTAAGCAGTAAACTTTATGTATCTGAGTCAATCAGCCAGTCAAACAATACGTACTTATACATTAATTAACTTCTATATGGCTAATTTACCAATACATTTCTGAGTCTAAAATGGAAAGAAAAATATATTAAAAATTTGAACTTTTATTATAAGCCTCAGAAGTATGTCGTCTTAGATGAGGCTTAAGTTTAGAGAAAAATGCCCCAGATTCTAGCAACACTTGGTTACAGCTACTCTCTCTTATCAGGGATTGAATATTATGAGTTGCGGTAGGAATTTCTTATACATCACCTTCTCATAGCCACCCTGTGAGTTAGGGCTGGGCTCGCACAAATCTGGGCTTTGGAAACAGACAGGCCTGGGTTGATATCCTAGGCCACCGTTGGACTGCTCTCAGCTCATTTCCTCTAACCACAAAGTGGAGATAATACTTCAGAGGAATGCTGTGAGGGCTAAATAACGTGCAGGGAGCTCCAAGTGCAGTCCTCTGATTAACAGGTGAAATAACTGGGACTCAGCGATTTGTGGGGGTTCTTTACATATTGCAAACACTAACCTTTTGTTTGTTATATGTGTTGCCAGTATTTCTCCCAGGATCTTGCTTGTTTCATTGCTCATGAAGACTTTTAATGTCAAGAACTTTAAAATTTTACTGCAGTCAAATGTGTTAATCCTTTTTTTATGGTTACACTGTTTCAATCATATCACATTGTCTCTCTGTGTCTTCCTATGAGCCATTTAAGACCTCCTTTCCCCCTCAGGCCTGACAGGTCACTCTGTTCCTCCTTTACCTGCAGTGTTTGTCATGTTGACATGTGCCTTTCGCTATGGCCATGATGACTTGGACGTGATTGCTCTGACGTTCCGCAAAGATCTGTATGTACAGATCCAGAAAGTCATCCCAGCGGAGCCCACCAGCCCCTGGAGGCCCCTCACAGTCCTGCAGGAGTGACTGCTGCACGAGCTGGGGGACAATGCCTACCCCTTTTACCCTGTCCCCAACTCCTGGACAAGGTTTCCAGGGAAGATTAAAACAGGAAGCTAAAGAACACCAGAGTGAAGTTTGCACCCCTGGAGCCAGGCCCTGGCCCCTGGGCCCAGACCATCCACCGCTTCCTTCTGTCAGCTCAGCCCCTACAGCTCTAGGCCTGGATGGAGCGGGAGATTTGTTACCCCCACTTTCTGCCCCTACCCCACAACCTGTCTGAAACCCTTTCTTCACTGATTTCCTACTTAGAGAGACAGGGATGGAAGCCAGAGTGGCAACAGTGCTAAGGAAACAGGAATTCGAGGTCTTGATCTTGGCCTTCTCCCTGCAACCTTGTGATGTGCCGGGCCTCTCCTCCTACTTCAGGTTCACTACCATGGCAAACCCATCTCTGTCAATGTTTCTATCAACAACTTCACCAACAAGGTCATCAATAAAATCAAGATCTTAGGTGAGCTTCTTTTCCTATCCCCCTGTATCTTGTCCCAAATCCACAGGTCTTTTTACAAAACTCTTCCCCATGTAGCCAAACAGCTTCATCTAGGCTTTCCGTCCAATGCAGGCTTATCAACGTGTTTCTCTTTGTCCAGGAGCACGTCTTAGCGCATCAGGCATAGTGTGCCCATATATTAGGTCACATTTGAGGGCAGTGAGTTGGGGTTTCAAGGATGACTGACTAACTATAGTCATGTGCTTTTCCTGGCTGTTCAGTTGAACAGATCACAGGTATTGACCTGTATTCACTAGACAAGTACAACAAGACTGTGTCCATTCAGGAGTTCACATACTGGCACTGGGGCCTGGGTCAGAGAACCAAGGGATGGGGTGGTAGGAAGAGGGCTGGGGCCTGGAGGCAGAGGAGAGGGTTGGGGAAAGTAGGAAGTGGGTAAATGCCCAGGACAGAAAGGTCAAGATGAGGGCTGACATAGATAAAGGGGAGAATTGTACAAGATCCTCATGGGAATGAAAGTTTCCTTAGTTGGCAAGCCTAGCCTAAGTTCTTCTTCTCCTTTCAAAGGGAGACTATTGCTGATAACTCCAGCTTCTCCAAGAGCTTTGCAGTAACCCCACTCCTGACCACCAACTGCCAGAAACAGGGCCTGGTACTGGATGGCAAACTCAAGCATGGTGATACCAATCTGGCCTCTAGCACGATGAAGCTCAAGTGTAACTCCCAACGTCCATTTTCTATCCCCAACCCATTCTGCACGCTATACATACAGTTGTGAGGTCTCACCTTCAATGAAGCCTACCTAGTTTCTTTTAGGTGTTCCTACGTCAATGTTCACAGATCCCTCCAGGCCTGAGGCCCAACAGGAAGCTAAATAATGCCCATGGGACCAACGGCAGGCTTAGGTCACAGGCAGCAAAAAAGGAAGAATGGAGAGAAAAAAATTCCTATGTTGTATAATATTTCACAGCTCACAAAATTCTTCCATATGTGCTCTGTTAAAGATAAGAATCTCACCAAAGTAGGCTGTCAAGGCTTTCTTATGTCATTTTACAGTTAAGGACCCTGAAGCTGAGAAAGATGAAGGGACCCGTCCATGCTTACATAGCTAATAAGTGGCAGAAGTGGAGAGGATTCTATCACCGTCATCTGGCTCTAACACTGATATATACAGTAGCTATTAGGGAGATAGAAATGAATGGAAGACTAGGAGATGAGAAATGAAGGACAAAAAAAAAGGAAAATGATGTGATAGCAATGGATAGAATTCTATCAAGTCATTTATTTGGTCCTATACCTTCAGAGGCCCTAGTGTTAGCTACGTCTCCCACAAAAAAAAAAAACACCTGCCACCATCTGACAAGCGTTTATTGCCCGCCTCCCTGTGCCTATCGGTCATGTAACTGTAGACTGTTATTGCTAGAAAGACCCTTAGAAATCACCCAAACAACATTATTTTATAGTTGGAGGACCAGCATCCCAGAGCAATGAAGAGAGTTGCCCAATGATTTACAGGTTTCTGTGTCTTATTTTTCAATCAGTGGGTTTTTTTATTGTGTACCCGTTAAATCCTCATTCCTAAATTAAGCAATGTAGGAGGATACAAAGAAGTGTAAGACAATCTGTGCCTTGAGTCAGTTTATGCCATAGATGGGGAACAAAGAAGAGTGCAAATGCAATCTAACAGTTAAGTGGTAGTGCATGTGGTTCAGATTATAAATCCAATAGAAGCTAAAAGAGGCCAGCATAGCTGGAGACATTTCCCTGGAGGAGATAGAATGAGCTAGATCTTGAAGAATGTGTAGAATCTGAATAGCAACAGAAGAAGGAAAGAGCATTCCAGTTTGGGAGCACAGCATGAGCAAATGCTAGAAGGCGGGAATCCGCATGGCACGTTTTGAGCATGGAGGGAAGATGGGTCCACTTGGGTTGTATCCTAGGGTTAGGGGTTAGGGCAGAAAAGGTTAGAGAGGCTGGGCGATGCCAGATTGTTAAGAATCATGCAAGCCAAGCAGAGTAGTTATATTCAGAGAGGTAGGCTCTTGAGTAGAGGGTGACATGGTAAAACTGGATTTTAGGAACAGAAATGTGGTCTCAGTGAGGAGCGAACAGAGCCTGGGAGAACTTCGGACGACAAAAAGTGCACAGGAAGGGACTGGGGGACTTAATGAATGACTCCCCAACCCCCACAAATATACAGCAAGGAGCTGCTGGGGATGCTGATGTCCTATAAAGTCAGAGTCAAGCTGGTGGTGTCCCATGGAGGCTGAGTGAGGTGAGGGCTCACGGTCTGTTTGATCAGAGATTGCGGAGCAGACGGTTTCTCCCTTCTGTTTTCCTCCCACTTGGGCTGATCGAATCAAGATGTCCCCCACCCCTTCTCCCAGACCAGTTTCCCTTTGAGCTCAGTGAGCAAGCCACCTTCCCTTCCAGAAACCCATTCTGTGGCTAAGTTGGCCTCCTGATCCCTCCTCCCCCAAATTAGGTTGCCACTTTCCATTTCCAACCACTAATTTTAGGGTGTCATTCTAAGGTCTGCATCCTCCGTGACCTGACAGCCAGGTAAGAGGCTGCGGGGAGGGGAGCTGGGGCAAGAGAGGAGTCAGAGGCCATCCATCCCAGGACCGGAAACCTGAGGGAGAGAGGCTCAAGGAGTGGACTTGGAGGGAAGTCAGTAACTCTGCCTTGGGTCCCTGGCAGTGTTGTTGGTGTGGAGCTGCCCCTGGTCCTGATGCCTCCAGCATCTCATGGTGAGTGACCAGGTGGGACGCACAGAAACAGTGATCCTGCGGGTTGGGGGTGAAGCCCTTCTGATTTTATGAATCAGGGGCTGGCAATTTGGGTAGCAACTGACTAGCAATAGGCAGGTTAGTGTCGAGGTTTTCAGGGAAAGGAGTGTGTGTGTGTGTGGTGGGAGGAGAGGGTTAAAAAGGGAGGGGGGAGAGTAAAAAGATATTTCTTCAGAAACTGAACAGCTCCTTGTTAGCTTCAGCTCCATTTCCCCCTCCCTCAGCATGCTTGCCACAGAGGCCGCTAGGTAAGGAAATCTGAGGCCCCCCGAAGCCCCGTCCTCCTTTCCCCAGTGTCAGCCTCCATTTTATGACAATGGTAATGTTAAAAAGCTTCCCTGGAGTGTTGCTTTCAATACGTGTGCAGTGGGCACCTGTGGTTTAGCTTCATGTCACAGTTCAGTGCTTTTCAGCCATCCTCCTTTCCCTTTCTGTATCCCCCGCCCTCCACACAATTGCCCTCCCCCGCCCATCCCTTCCATTTTTCCTTTTCCCCGCCCCCACTGCCCATACTTCCCTCTTTCATTCTTTGATCCTTTCCCTCCCTTCCTGCATTCTTATTTCCTCTCGGACTTCTGTGTTGGGAAACTGGGGAGGGAGCAAGTGACGGGAAACAAGCCACTGTGGTGGGTGTGGGGTAGAGGGAAGCTACCGAGAGGGGGCTGCGGATCTGAACTGGGATCAAGAAAAGGAGTGAACGTGGAGGACGCCCAGAAAGTTGTCCCTAACCCGGCACTCCCCTCTGCTTCTCTGCAAGCTCTGAGGACATAGTCATCAGGAGTTCGCTTGGCGGGAGCCAAGGCTGGAGGAGACCGGGAGGAGACCCCGGAGGCTTTGGCAGAGGGGGTTGTGCCTGCTCTGGCACGTGTGTGTGGGAGCCCCACTGTAATGCTCTAATAAATCAGCCTGTCCACACGAGTCTGGAGATCTCTTTGGTATTTCCTTCTCCAGGAGGGTAATCGACTACTGAGAACCAGCACTCTCTTCCCTATCAGTGATTAGATAGCCCTGTAGCATGTGTTTTGCCCCTAAACGACCCCCGACTTCCCTCTGGCACACTGCCCGCCCTCTGTGGACACAACTTCCCTCGGGACCCTGGTCATCTTTTCCCCCACCCCCATTTATGATCACCCACTGCCCAGCCCAGGGAACAGCAAGAGCTGTGGGCTAGGGGCCATGGCTGTGAGCCCAGGCCTAGGAGCGATGACAAAGGTGGCTTGAGTGGTGGTTGGATGCAGAGCGCCCTGTGACCTGTGAGGCCCACAGTGAGGCCGGAGGCTTCAGCCTAGAAACCGCCAAGGGACCCCTGGACCCGTCTGTGTGCAAATCTGAACTTGTGTTCCTGGAGGAGCAGAGCGGTGGGGGTCTGGGTTGGCTTTGGGGATAAGGAGGTATGACAGTATGTAATGGAGTAGGGGGTCCTCTGGGGAATCAATTTCCTCCTCGCCCAGGGTGATGGACAGCTTACTTATCTGCCTCCCTGTGGGGACAAAATCAAAACACCACCTCTTCCTGTTCCACAGCGTGACTGCACAGGCCAGGTGAGCACACCACCACGGCATCACACCGCACATTTCTGCCACCTTCCTTGGCCAACTCACACAAGGATTCTTCTCTTCAAAGTTACCTATTGTAAGCGTTGAGAAGATGAGCCAGGACAACCTTCTCAAAGCAATCTCCACTTCTGGTTCTAAGGCTGCCTGGTATGGGGGTAAAGGAGGGGTACAGAGTGAGTTATCTCCCATTTGCAGGCTACCATTGGAACTGACTCCTGAGAAGAGTACTTGGAGGGCTGAGTAGTGAGTGTTCTCTCCTATCACTAACCCTATACTTCAACCCCTTAGGCCTATTCATCACAGGTTATTTGTGGCTAAACAAAGGCAAGAAAAACGTGAAGGCTCCCCAAATCACCGACCCTGTCCTGTTTCTCATTCTCTCTGCCGTCATCTAAGCTCCAACTATAACAGACAAAATCCAAGAGGCTTCAAGGCCTTAAATCTGCTGCTCTACAGGGTCTTCCTTAATCAAAACAGTCTATTAAGATTGGACCAGTTCTAGATTAGAAAGCCACTTCGTTTGTGGACATCGTAGCCACTTTTCCGGGACCCAGTTTCCTTGACCCTTTATTTTGCTTTTATTAATTTCTAACATTATTTAAAAGGCTAGTTGTCTATCTTTCTCCACTTTTATTTTATGCAGGTTCAACTGCAGCTATGGGACAGAGGTCAGAAGTTCTGCAGCGTTAATTCCTAGCTCCATTTATGATTCAACCATTGCAGTGGTTGTCTATGACATCACAAGGGGGTGTCACGCCATGTTTTATTTGAAACGAGGATTGAGGGAAGCAATAGGGAGCTGGTAAGACTTGGCAGAGAGGAAAGATAGGTACATTCTTCCCAAACCTCTACTAAATCTTTCAACGCTCCGCAACACATTTTCTTGTACACATCAATTCTACAGCAGTGAGGTTACCTCAAAGGCTGATAGTTCATTCCCCAGTTTTCTTATCCGCACCTTCAATAAACTGGTCCTTCTGCCTCAGCCTGTTACTGCCTGTGCCTTCATGCTGTACTTAATTTTTCATAATGCAACTGCATCACGCCCCAACCCAGAGCCATTTCAAGTGCCGCAAGGTGAGAACCAATTTAGGGCAGGAGGGGTTTTGCCTCTTAGGCCCAGGGCACCTAGCTGGGACTTCTGACCATGTTTACCGCACTTCTTAGATGAGTTGTTTGAAAGCCTGTTAACTACAGGGAGTCTCAGACCTCAACATTCAGTAGAGCCAGCCAATACAATCTGCCTTGGTGCAAGTGTCAGCCTCTAGCTTCTTTCTCAGATGTCCACTCGGGGGCAGCAGAGCAACAGCAGCGTAGGCTAGGAGGGGGGCTGCCTGCATGCCCAGGAAGCAGACAGCTAGAAGCCATCTACCTCCAGCTCTGCTCACAGGACGTTGCCACCTAACAATGGCACTGAGCCTCTAGAAGAGGTACCACAGTAGAGCTGGTGGAATTTATAGAAGAGCCAGACCTTCCCCACAGAGATACATTACTATTTACAATGGTTTCCCATATTGGGAGACTTACCTTACTTATTTAATATTTCAGATCTCCAAGCTCCACCTCAGACCAACAGAATCACTCCCAGAAAAATGGCCTGGAAATACATATTTAAGCTTGCCAGGATTCTTTCCAGGAAAATTTGGGACTTTCATTATGGGGGCACTTCACCCCATACCTCATTAGACAAGTTTCTATTCTAAATGGGTATTTTGAACATGCCAATGGAAATGGCATAGAGTGTGGCCTGGAGCCTCAAACAATGGATTGGTAACTAAGGAACTAAGAATGTGGCAGGTTATTTTTTTTGGGGGGAGAGGGGTGCTGGGGTGAAGAAAAGAGGGAAGCTGGCTGTCAGTACTACTCAACCTACAAGTTGGAAATTGGGAACCAATTTCTTACTGCTGCCCCTGAAAAGAAAGGCATCTAAGCCTCTCCCTTAGGTGATGTTCCCGATCAAACAATGTGGGGAAGAATGATATTAATATTGCACCCTGCAGAGAAGTGTCCAAAGATCATGGGGGTGGGGTCACCATTTCCTCCAGTACCTCTCACCCTGTACCATTCCTCAGCCACACTGTAGCAAGGTTCCCGGGCCTTCCTGATTTCTTGGGCAGACAGAGATTTGCGACCTGATTTCTTGGGCAGACAAGAGATTTGGGAAGTCGGTATACTGCTGCTGTTACTCCCAGTGGCTCCTCTCTTCGGAAGAGCTTTGATTTTTGCCTGAACAGCATTTTACACCAAATCAGTATCATCCAAAAGTCACAACAACATTTCTTCAGCATCGTGTTTTACTTTTTAGGGGAGAATATAGAAAAAGGAGGGAAAGGAGGAAAAACAGGGTCCCACTAGGGTCTCCAAAGTGTATGAGACTGGTACTGTAAGGATGTGTGGGATGAGATAGCCAGCAAGATTAGATTAAGCTCTCCAAGATTCTTTTTTCTATACTCTAATGAAAATACTATGACATATGTGTAATTGCCTAGCACATGGTATTCAATAAATGTCAGTTGCCTTTTCTAGCAGGGTTCTCCACAAGCTGGGCTCTACCCAGACATCATCCTCCTTCTCCTCTCAGGGAGTGAAGGTCACCAAAAAAGCAGGGAACTAAAAGAGCAGTAGTTTGAGTAATGCAGTTGGCTAGCTGGCTCAGTGCCCGGCCTTCCTGTCTTCCCATCCTCCCCACACCACTATGCCTGGGTGGGGCTTAGAGAACAGTTTCCCAAGTGGCTTTCCTGAGGCCTGGCAAGCTTGTCCTAGAACATTCCATGTGGAGGACTATGGGTTGCAACTCTCTAGTGCACAGTCCTCTCTTTTTGGCGATGATAATCTGGGGAAAAGAAGAAAGGGGGGGAAAAGCAGGATTATTTTCAGGCCTGAGTACACACTTCCCCATCTCTAACTTGTGGAGCCTCTAACAATCAGCAGAGTTCCTCCCCAGGGCCCTGCCAGGTAGGTAAAAAAGATAGTGACACTTACTGTAGGGAAAGAAGCGGACACGCATGCTGATTTCACGGGCTGTCTTCAAGATCTCAACGGCCTGAAAAGAACACAACAGCTTGTACAAATGAAGAGATATGGCCCAGGACAGAATCATAACAGGAGGAGGGGAGTTTGCCACTCGAATCTTCTGGATCTCTAATTGCTGCTTACTTCTGGTACATTTCCTCAGGAGAGTCTTTCTTATCAAGTTATAAGTTAGGCTAATCCTGTCCAACTTATACTACCTGGGATGGCTTCTTGCCTCACCACAGCCCAGATGCTGTGCCCACCTTGCTATGCTCAATGTCTTGGAAATCCACATCATTCACCGCTAGGACTTGGTCCCCTTCCTGAAGTCCTGCTCGATGTGCATCAGAGTCAGGAATCACCTGTTGGTAAGGAGAGAATGTATGTGATTGAGGTGAGGCAATTTCTCACTTTTAAGTGAAATTAGGTGTTATTGTTTTATTTGTTTGTGACAATGTAGGGAGATAGATGCTTGCCAGGTGGGAGTTTTAAGTGGGAAAGGGTGTCGCCATTATGCCCCTTCTATGAGTCGACTGAATCATCCTTCTCCCAGGCCTGGGGACATCAGGGTTCTGCAACCTGGTAACCACAAAGGGAAGTGGCCACCCATATTGCCTACCAGGGCACGTACCTTGGAGATGAAGATGCCTAGCTGGGAGGCCTTTCCTCCTCGGATGTTAAATCCCAACTGCAAGACAAGAGCACAAAATGGGGGCTCAGTGTGGACCACAAATACAAAAATATCTGGTAAAAGCACCATATGATAGCTTGGCTATGTGGCGCTCAGAGAGAAGTCAGAAGTTGCAGATGTGGTACCTCGGCTTTTCTGCTCATAAAAGGTAGTTTCCTTACCTCCCCACCTGCTTCGCAACCTGTCCCCCAACTGTGGCTAACTTCTGGGCCTGGTGTGGACAAATCTAGCCTGCAATAAGATGTAACTGTTCCATAAGCTCACCTGAGCTCCAGGGGGCTTCTTCAGTGTGACAATTCGGGGCAGAAACTGGGTCAACTCATTGTTGTAGTCTGGGTGGTAGACCCTCTGCAAGACACAACAGCAACCCCAGAAATCTTAATACCAGACTTAGATCTTATGCCCACCTTCATCTGGAACCAACGCATCGCCCTGAAGTCAGGAAAAGGTGAAGCCACGGACTTAGCTTAAGTAGAGGTGATAGTACCGTCCAAATGGATAGACAGATGACTTGGGGAAATAACAGCAGTCCAGTAGCTCTCCATTTCTTTAGCTTGACAGAATGGAAACTAGGGCTCTGAATTTCCAGAATTCTCTGCTGTGAATGGACTCTGGCAGGAGAATTCCCTAAGAAGCTACCAATAGGCCCACTTTCTCAGAATCCGACTTCTGGGTCCCATGTCTACAACAAAGGCTAAGATTCATTCTCCACTGAGCTTTCTAACCCTGCCATCCTACCTTTTGTACATAATGTCATGCCCATGGGGAACATTTTCCTATTGTAGGGTACAGGTGGTTCCCACCTCATGAGGAGGGATCCACGCTGGGGGATTCTCATAGGCAGGCAGGAAAACCACTGGGTAGTCATCATAAGGAATCCGGCTGTCCATGTCTGGCAAGGGCCTGGAATGGAAGGGTGAATCAAAGCTGACAAAAATGGTTCCAAAGGGACAACAAGTTTCAGAAAACAACCCCAACTCATCCAGGGCTGTCAGCTTATAGTCGCAGCCCACTTCTAGGTGACAGACTAGGGGAGAGAAGGAAGAAAAAAGATGCAGGAAAACAATTTACTGGATTTCTCCAGTAATCGCCCCACATTCCCTAGATGTGATCGGTAATGGTGGGGGTCCCCAGCTCGACCTTTCCTTCACCACCAGCCACCTTCCAGTCCCCGCCCCGCATCCTGCCTGAGTCCCACACCCACGACACGGTAGATCACCCGCCGACGGGTCTCAGCGACCTCCGGCTCTGCTCACCGCGAGCGCAGCCGAGGGACCGGAAGCGGATGCTAGACCGGTCGAAAAGGGGCGGGGTCAGGGCGCGGCGCACAGCCCTCCGCTCCCCAAAGCGCCTTCCTGCGCACGCTGACGTGCGTGCTCCGCCCGAAAATTGTCTGCACTCCGATTGGCTTGCGCCTCCACGGCCGATTTGAAACTTGGCGGTTAAAGCTCCAGTTGGGACGGGGCGGCGAGAGACCGGGAAAGGTACGTTTAGTTTGGTGAGTGAAGGGGACACACCTTAGCTGAGGATCCGCCTTTCCCGGAACCCTGGGGCCGTGGGTCTTTGTCGTCGTCTCCGCCGGGGGCTTTCTTTTCCATTTCAGGCATCACTTGGGTGTCTTCAAAGTGTCGGGCTGTTGGCAGTCCTTCGGTGGCCGCGTCTGAAGGACTGTGACTCTCCAGCGGCAGCGATCCCGCTGCGAGGGGGAGGCCGTCTCAGCTAGCGCTGAGTTCCGTAACCCACCCCCATCTGCGGAGGGCGGGAACTCAGGGACGACCCCCTCCCACCCCTGCCAACCCAGCAAGATTCATCAGCAAGCCTCGTTTTTTTTGTTCCCCAGAGTCGGTGCTGTGATAGGATCATGAAGGAAGAGGTGAAGGGAATTCCTGTAAGAGTGGCACTGCGATGTCGCCCTCTGGTCCCCAAAGAGATTAGTGAGGGCTGCCAGATGTGCCTTTCCTTCGTACCCGGGGAACCGCAGGTGCGTAGCAGTCCTGGGCCTGTCTCTGAACACCTGGGGCCGAATGGCAGTGAGGGGCGTGGTCTGGCCCTGCGTTATTCTTACTCCTTTTTCCTTGCCTCTAGGTGGTGGTTGGTACTGACAAATCCTTCACCTACGATTTTGTGTTTGACCCCTCTACTGAACAGGAAGAAGTCTTCAATACTGCAGTAGCGCCGCTCATAAAAGGCGTATTTAAAGGTGAGGCTGTTTTAGTCAATCGGTTCTTGAGCGAACGCTGTGTGTTAGGCACTGTGCTTGGATGCTGCAAATACAGCAATGGATGAACGTGGGGCCTGCCTTCAAAAGGCCCGCAGCCTGGGAGCTAGTGCAGTGTCACGTGAAAGTCTCCGCACCCTGGAATCTACTTTTATACTGTATTTACTTTCTGTGCTTCTGCTCACCTTTGACTTGTATGTATTTTTGTTTGTCCTGGAATCTCATTCCAGTCTAAGCTCTTTGATGGGTACTGATGATCAGCAAGCGTGCCTGCCTACTTGAGGCCCAAGCAGTGCCAAACCCGTGGAGGGATTCAGAGATAAATAATAGAGCTTCCGGGTCCTGGAGGAGTTCAGAGTCCACCGGCCGCAGTAGAAGTAGATGACTGCATACACAATTTTGGACACATAAACAATTTTAAACTTTTTGCACTCATCTTTAAGGAAAACTATTTTAGAAGTTAAAAATATACAATAGTCCTGCTATAGAAGTAGCAGTGCCCTCAGATGAAGTAGTATGAAAACCAGAAGGATGCTTGGGGAATTTGAGATGAATTTCACAGCATGGGGAAACTTTGAGATAGCTCTTGAATGATGAGTAGAATTCTTTTAGGTAGAGAAGGAGATTTCCTAAAGGCCCTGAATACCCTGACCAGTTAGTATGCTTCATTGCAGAAGCTAAGGCTTTAGCGTCACTGAAGACCAAAGCAGACTCTGAAGAAGGGAAGTGTCTGAAAGGTCTTCAGTTATTATTCTAGTACAGTGGTTATTCAGGATTCAAAGCTTTCTAGCCATACCTCTGTAAAGTGAACTGTCAGTGTCTACTTAAATGTTTTTTCAGAGGGAACTCACGGACTCATGGGCTAGTCCTGTTGACTGGTTTTTTTGGACAACTCTAATTGCATTACATTATATTCAGATGAAATGTGCTTCCTGGTCATTTCTACCCAGTGGTGTTAGTTCATCCTTCTAGACAAACAGAAGCCTTCTTCCAGGCAACAGCATTCACATTTTTTCCCCACTTTTTAATGATGTCAAGAATCTGGACACATTGAATACTTTGTTTCAAATTTTTAAAAAATTAAAGCAATAATCTCAAACTTATAGAAATGTTGTAAGAAGAGCATAAAGAACTTTTTTTCCTAAACCGTTTGAAATGAGTTGTTCACCTTATGCCCCCTAAATACTTTAGTGTATATTTGCTACAAACAAGGACTTTCTCCTACATGACTACATACAGCCATCAAAATCATGAAATTGGCATTGCTACATCACTACCATCCAGTCCTCAGACCCCATTCAAGTTTCACCAATTGCCTCAATTATGTCCTTTATAGTAAAGGGTCTGGTTCAGAATCACATGTTGTATTTAGTTGTACTGCCTCTGTAGTCTCGTTCATTCGAAAACGTCTTCAGTCTTTTGTTTGACCTTCATAATCATGACACTTTTGAAGATCACAGGTCAGTTATGTTGCAAACTGTTTCTCAATTTGGGTTTGTCTGATGTTTATTATTAGATTCAGGTTGTGTATCTTTAGCAGAAATATCACAGAAGTATCGCTGTATTCTTACTGAATCCTGTCAGGCATCACATGCTCCTGATTTGTTCCATTACTGCTGATGTTCATTTTGCTCATTTGAGCAAGGTGTTATCTGCCGGCTTCTGCATTATAAAGTTAATCTTTTTCCTCTTTGCATGTTTGGAAAACCATTATATTATTGTAAGTCTCTCCTGATTATTAACCGTCTCTCCTTCCCTTGAGCCATTCCTGAAACAATAAGTTTAAGGTTTCCAGAGTCTTCATTATCTGGTCATCCTCCTTAGCATGAACCTTCACAGCTTTGTAAGAGCACTACACTATAGTTCTACTTTCACATTTTGAACTTGGCAAACTATGAGAATTAAATTACAGTCTTTAGAAGCACTGTAATGTGGAAAATGATTCCAGTATATACAGAGGGTGCAAAAAATGTATACATATCTTAAGAAAGGAAAACTGTATTAAAATTGTAATACTCAGTATGTGCTGACAACAAAAGATGAATACAAGTCATGTGTGACTCCTGCAATTACAACAGTGACTCGAAATGGCTACCATCAGTGTCCAGACACTTCTGATGATGGTGAACTACTGCTTGAGCAACGTTGACCAAAGTGTCCACTTGTATACATTTTTTTGGCACCCTTGGTATATGTGTTTGGTTAACATTGCTCTGCAAAGACAAAGCCAGTATTTTTGAGCCAGCTCAACAGCACCCTCTTGTACTCTGAACTCCCAATACCACAGAGCCCTGAGTATTTTGTAAAAAGTGCTGATACTTGCTTTCCCCAGTTATTACTATATACACATATCTGTGGTATCGCTGAAGATTATGGAACATTATTCACTTGCCCCATAGTCGTGCCACGCGATACCAGCAATCTCCTCATGACGATCTCAGTTTAACACTTTATGATCTTTCAGAACATCAAGGTCTTCATTTAGACAAACGAGTTCTTTTTAAAAGAAAAAAAAAAGCAAAGGACATCTATCACATGGAGTCATACTTAAATGATGACATTTCTGTGAGGAGCCTGATGATATGGTCCAGATGCAGTCTGAGAGTTCAGATAAGGAGTAGATGCTTTGAGTGACTATAAAAAGCAACTTTGTTGCCTTTTCAAATGAAGACTCTACTCTGTTAATCAAAGAAATACATGTTGGAATCCCTTCTATTTATGGAGCTTCTAAGACTTTCATTTAATTCCCATAATTTAGAGTTGCTTGAAGGAGAGAGAGAGTAGAATTATAAAGCTCTGAATGGCTTTTTGACAGTGACTTGGCCACCTTCATCATCTCAGTCATATCTGTAAGTGTGTTACTTCCTAGCCTTCAGGGGCTCTCAAGAGGGACACACATTCTGGGGTTGGTATTTTTCTTCTTTGTTTATTTGAAGTAGTGCAAAGTCATGGCAACCCATATAACTTTTCTCTGTGCCTGCTATTCCTAAGAGACCCTGGTCTTAAGAGAGCGGTTTCAATTTGGTTACAAGTAATCGCTGAAGGAAATGGAGTGCACTGGTTGGGTGAAAATATATGAGCACCTCTGTGCACCTGACCTCTATTTTGCCAGGATACAATGCAACCGTCCTGGCCTATGGACAAACTGGCTCTGGAAAAACCTATTCGATGGGAGGTGCATACACTGCAGAGCAAGAAAATGAACCAACAGTTGGGGTCATACCTAGGGTAATACAACTGCTCTTCAGAGAAATTGATAAGAAGAGTGACTTCGAATTTACTCTGAAAGTGTCATACTTGGAGGTAAATGATTTATCTTTAATTATTCTGAGTTTAAAATTTATCTTTGGGTAGAAAAATAAATCCTAATCAGGTTTTTCCTGGCATGACTCAAATTAGTTAATTGCATTTTTCCTAAATTACGTTTTAATAGATTGACAGAGAACACTTACTGGCTCAGTTTTTTCCTTGTTATCAGAATAGTCTGTTTAATCTGATTGTCAGAGGAGTTGGCATCGCCATATAAAAAGATGATAGGAATTCTTTAATTCCAGTTTGGCCTCTATTATTGATTTCCTGTACAGTCTGTAGAAAAAAATATTTGATTTCCCTGTACTGTTTTGAGGCGTAAGTGATAATACTGCTACTTCGTGAAGAAAGTTATCGAAGTTGTGTGACATACTGAGCTGGGTAAGTGATGATGCTAGAGCGTGTTTATGCAACAGGTATTTATTGAGTCCCTGCTATGTTACAGGCCCTGTTCTGGGTGCTTGGGATATATCAGTGAATGAAACAGATAAAAATCCCTGCCCTTGTGGGCGTTTTTATTCTGGTGTATATCAGTATACAAGTAGATTGACCACTTACATCTAACCTCGTGACACCAAAAACACATGTTTAAGGAACTTATGGCTTCTGAGAAACTAGCTGGTTGGTTCCATAACAGTGATATGTCTCATCCTTAAGGAGCAATAATTAAACATATATGATTTAAGCGTGCATTTATAAATTATATGTGACTACTCCATCCTGAAGTCGAATCTTAATAGGTATGGGAGGTGTATAGTTGGAAGATGGGGACTTAAGCATTAAGATTCGCTTTCTTGAATGTCTTGGTTAACCCAGTTGTGGCCAGAGTACTTAAATGAAAAAGTAACTTAGGAACCTGGTATGTTAAATAGTAGTAACAGTGATAATAACAAACAAATATGGTGGTTACTGTGTGCTAAACACTATTCTAAATATTTAAAGTTCTGGTAGTTGTTAAAATACTGGTTGCTACATCTCCCTTTTGCTTCCCTCTTCCACCCTCCACTAAGGACCTGCTACTTATAATTTAACAAAATTAATGAGGGTGACACTGTTCTGACACCATCAAAGAAGTGAATTTGGGTACCCGTGTTACTTTTCATTGTATCTGCTGTTCCTAGGAGACTGTCTTAGAGTAGTCTCAATTTTGTTGCAAGTAATATGTGAATGCATTCTTGTAAGTATCAGATGATTGCATATAGGGTTAAAGTCCTTTTCTTAATTAAAAAAATAAAGTTTGTTGTAAAAAATTTTAATGCAGAAAGTCACAAAGGATTTTAAAAGTCATATGTGATGCCACCACCTCGAGATTACCACTGTTAACAGCTTGTTTTTACCACTTTATTTTCAACAATACCAGATTTACAATGAAGAAATCTTGGATCTTCTATGCCCATCTCGTGAGAAAGCCTCTCAAATAAATATACGGGAGGATCCTAAGGAAGGCATAAAGGTGTGTTTATTATTACTAACTATTATTAAATGTTGGTCACTACTGAAGTTCACATCCCTTTTATTTGCCATTATGGTTTTAAGTGACTACTACCATCTTTCAGATTTTGTGTGGTCCTAATTCCCTTCGTTAATCTCAAATTCCTAGATGGGCTCTCTTGTGGAGAAGGGAATTTTATCACCTTCCTGTTACCTCTAGATATAATGCTAATATCACTTAAATATTTATTAGCTATTTACAGAGTTCTAAGGCTGAGCTGTCCAGTACAGTAGCCACTGCCACAAATGGCTATTTAAACTCAAATAAACTAAAATGGAATACAATGTGAAATTCAGCCCCTCAGTTACACCAGCCACACATCAAGGCTCGTGTATGGGATGGCACAGATATAAAACTTACCCATGGTCACAGAAAATTCTGTTGGACAACACTGGAATAGACATTGTGCCAGGCTCTGGGATGATATTTAAAAATTAACAAGGTAAGTCATATAACATTTTTTATTCATAAGTACCAAAGGAAAAAGAGCTTGCTTATTGAGAGGCCTCTTCCACATGGTAGAGATGTAGGATAAGGAGCTACAGCTGAACGGAACAATTGAGGCAAGGTTGGGAGTTCTGTATGTGGGAGTGGGCCAAATCCGGAGGCAGTGTTGAAAACAGGCAGGGCGTGGGTCTAACACCAGCTGGAGTATTCAGGAGTGGGAGAATGTGAGGCTGGAAGTGGATGGGAATAGGTAGTATCCACTTGGGAAACTTGGGAAAAGACTGTCCTCCCCATCTTCCTTTCCCGCACGGAAAGGCGGAGGCTTAAGGTGCAGGTGCCTGAGAGACAGGTGCTTGTGCTTCTGGCCTCTTCTTTCCTTCGGGGTTGTTAAGTCACTAGCCAAGTAGCAAAACAAGGCCTGAAGGATCGGACCTATTTGGAAAGCCTGATAAGCTTGGAACACAGCAGACAGTCCAGGTGGTGTGGATAGGAAACCTGGGCACGACGCATGCTGCCGCCAGAACGAGTGTTAGTAGTGAGCCAGCCCCTGACCCGGCTAAGGCAGGATTACATCGCAAGCCTTGTCTGAGGTCTAATGTGCAATCCAAAGAAGTGTAGAATTCAGAGTCAACTCGGGGTGGGAAGGACAAGTTTGTAAGCACTCTTCGGATGGGATGAAGGGAATGTAAGTAAGTAGAGATAAGAAATAAGGGTATTCTTGTAAGGAATAGTTTCCGCAGGGAAGCAGAAAATACACTTGGGGGTACTAAGACTAGACCTGGATTTGAGGATATGGGTTGGGAAGTCATAGGAGATAAGTTATGACCAGATCAGGAAGCCAAATGAAAGAGTTTAGTTTCCATCCCTGTGAACAATGGATAAGCTTTTAATAATTCCAAATGAAAGATCACTGTGACTACTTTTAACAAGTTTTCAGCTTATGTGGCTATCTCTCTAACTAAGTTAGCTCCTGCAGGTTAGAAGAGTACCTGAAAATCCCTTTGTACCCTCGTTATCGAGCACAGGGCTTCGTGGTTTGGTGACATTTTAGGGAGCGGGATTTTAGGAAGACTAAACAGAAATGGATTGAAAAGGAGAGAGGTGAGGATGCGGATATCCACTTGGGGAAACTGCCTTAGTTTTCAGGCATGAAGTGATACGGGCCTCGGAAAGGCAAGTAGATGTGGAAAGGAAAAGGAGACAATGGATTAAAAAGAAGAGGGGCTAGGACTTGGTGACAGATGGTACACGGCAGAATGGGGGGAGCTGAAGGTGAATCTGAGGTGTCGAGAACAGAGATAGTAATAGAAGTGGGGAAGCAGTGGAAAGAATCGGTGTTACTGGGAAGATGACTGGTTTATAATATACCGATTTCAGAGGGTAATTACAAATCAAAGACTAGAAATTAGGGTACCGATGTAGATTTGAGAGCTGTGGAGTAATCAAATCATAGCATATCGGCGCTGGAAGGGATTTCATAGTCGTCTGGTTCAAACTCCAGAGGCTCCAAGAGAGTTTCACTTGTACAAAGTCTCCTGGGTAGATATGGCGGCAAGCCTAGGACCCTGTCTTTCTCGCTCCCTGGTTTCTGGTTTCCAGTGGAAACCATACCATGCTGTTTCCCCTAGTGAAAATGAGGTGCAGAACGGGTGAGAAGGTTAGGGACGAATGTAGGGTCACACAGAGGAGAAAGTAACTGTTTGGGTTGCCCTTGCTGTCTCTGGAAGGCACCTAAATGCCGGACATCTTTTCTAGATCCAGTAACAGCCCGCACTGTGTTTCGGAAGCCCCCAGGGGAGATCGGGGACCTGGGTTTGCAGGGATCACAATGGTCACAGAGTTGCTAGTTAAAACCATGGCAATCCTCTTTATGAAGCTTCTGCTGGAACATCGAGACGTTATTTTTTTCAACCACCAATTCTTGTATTTCTGACGAAGCACTTGAAGTACAAATCATAAGGGAGTTTTTCTCTCTCTGAATTAGATTGTGGGTCTCACTGAGAAGACTGTGGTCGTTGCCCTGGATACTGTTTCCTGTTTGGAGCAGGGCAACAACTGTCGGACTGTGGCCTCCACAGCTATGAACTCGCAGTCATCCCGCTCTCATGCCATCTTTACGATCTCCATAGAGCAAAGAAAGAAAAGTGACAAGTAAGTTACAGTTCAGGGTCCAGAGTTTTCACATTGGTTCTACTAAAGTTGAATGTTAGGTTGCTTCTTCAGTTGATTTCACAAATCATCTGACGTCAGCATGCAGCACAGCAACCAGCGGGGCCATTTTGACTGACCTGAAGGAAAATGAGAGCTGGCGGGTCACCTTTCATACCCAGCTCCCCTCACGCTTGTGTGCCCTTCTCACTGTGTCTTCCTGTCATTCTCACAGGAACAGCAGCTTTCGCTCCAAGCTGCACCTCGTAGACCTTGCTGGGTCGGAAAGACAGAAGAAAACCAAGGCTGAAGGGGATCGTCTAAAAGAGGGTGAGAAGAATTAAGGTCACGGTTGTAGATCAGACTTGCTAGTGCTCTTCCTGGTATTGTTGGTACCTTGACTGGGGGAATTCAGGTCACGTTCTGACAGTACCTACAATTCAAGCTTGAGGCTGATTTCAGAAATAGTGAAAAATTGTTTCTTTCCCTTGCACTCATTTTTCTAATTTAGGTGTGAGATTTGGATCTGGCCCTTGCTTTGATTTCATCTGGTCCAGGCAAGTTTTAGTTTTTGTTTTGTTTTACCCCCAACCACTTATGATTAAAGTCAATATCCTCCAGTATTCACTATCCTTCCCAGATGTTGGCACTTATAAACCTCATCAGCATGGTTTCCATATCTTCATGTAAGTTGTTGGGTGTAAATGATGATGCTTCTAAGGCTAGAAGAACCCATGGTCTAGCATGATAGTGACCTGGTAATCTGCATGCTGTTGGAATGGGATTTTAAATGATTATTAATCTCTCTAACCAAAATTTACAACCAGCTCTATTTGTCAGTTTTGTGCATAAGGATCTCATCCAAGATGTCATCAAATGCCTCGCTAAAGTCCACGTGTGTCCACCATATCTCATAGCTACCAGCTCAGTGACAGTACAGAGGAGAAATAGGAGCCTAAATTGACTCTTAGTGAATTCAAGCTGGCTTCTAGTGCTGACTCTTCCGTCTTTAAGTTCTCGCAAGCAACCCTGTAATAATTTAGGAGACTTATATCATATGCAGTGGTCTGTAATTTTTGGAATTAGCTTTTACGTCTTTTTTTGAAAATTGAAATTACATCTGCCCAGTCTTCTGGAACATCTTTCTGTGTGATTCCTCAAACATCACTGACACCGCTTTAGCGTTCTCATTTGAAATTACTCTCAGTTCCCTTGGCTGTAATTCATCTGGTCCAAGATATTTGAACTCTTATTATAGTACGTGACGTCTCACTTACTACTTCTTTACTCACATTAGGCTTCAGTTCCCTCGGGAACTGAGAAGGCAGAAGCAAAAATAGTCATTGAGGAATTTTACCTGTCACTCATCATTATGATACCACTAGCACAGGGCACACACCTATTTCTTCCTCGTTCAGCTTTTTGTCCTGAATGTATTTAAAAGTGCCCTTTTTGTTTTCCGTTTGCACTTTGAAATTTAACCTTCTTCATACTATTTTTAAAGGTCTTGTGCCTCTTACCTTTTTTTAGGTGCACATTTCTGAGCTATTTTTTAACCGCTTTATTGAGATATAATTCACATGCCATCAAATACCCCCATTTAAACCGTAAACTTCAGCAGATTTTAGTGTGTTCACCGAGTTGTGCAGCCACCACCACAATCTCATTTTAGAACATTTTCATCACCCCCCAAAGAAACGCTGTACCCATTAGCACTTACTACCCATTCCCACCCCTTCTCTAACCCTAGGCAACCACTAACCTATATTTCATATAAAAATAATCATATAATATGTGGTCTTTTGTGACTGGCTTGTTTCACTTAACAGAAGGTTTTTCACTTCTTTTTTAAAAGATTCATCATGTGATTTTTTTATTATAGTTGCCATGCAGTAGAATATTAGCTTCAAGTGTACAGCATAGTGATTCGACATTTATACACCTTACAGTGTGGTCACCAAGATAAGTCTAGTAACCAGCTATCAGCATACAAAGTTACTACGATATTATTGACTGTGTTCCCTGTGCTGTACGTTACATCCTGTGACTTATTTCTTTTATAACTGGAGGTTTGTACCTCTTATTCCCTATCACGTTTTTTCCCCCATCCCTCTACACCCTCCCCTCTGGCAGCCATCAGTTTGTTCTCTGTATTGGTGAATCTGTTTCTGTTTTGTTTGTTCGTTTATTCTGTTCTTTGGATTCCACATATAAGTGAGATCATATGGTATTTGTGTTTCTCTGTCTGACTTATTACACTTAACATAATATCCTCTAGGTCCATCCATGTTGTCGCAAATAAAAAAAAAAGATTTCATTCTTTTTTTATTGCAGAGTAATATGCCATGGTGTGTGTGTGTGTGTGTGTGTGTGTGTACATCTTTATCCATTCATCCATGGACACCTAGGTTGCTTCCATATTTTGGCTATTATAAATTACGCTGCAGTGAATATGGAGGTGCAGATATCTTTTTAAATTAGTGTTTTCGTTTTCTTCAGATAAATCCCCAGAAGTGGAATTGCTGGGTCGTACAGTAGTTCTATTTTTAGTATTTTGAGGAACCTCCATACTCTTTTCCTTTAGTGGCTGCACCAATTTACATTCCTACCAAGTAGTCAACAAACAGCAAGTGTTGGCAAGGATGTGGAGAAAAGGGACCCCTCGTGCACTGTTAGGGGCTTTTCAAGGATCGGCCATGTTGTAGCATGGATCAATACCTCATTCCCTTTGACTGCTGCATCAGATTTCACACTATGGGTATTGAACATTTTTTCAGTTGTATCCAATTTGGCTCTTTTGACTATTGCTCTGTGAACATGTGTGTATAAGTATTTGTGTGGACAAATGTTTTAATTTCTCTTTAGATATACATTAGGGTGTAATAGCTGGGTCATATGGTAACTGTTTACATTTCTTTTTTTCTTTTCTTTTTTTGTTTGTTTTCTTTTGTGTGTGTGTGTGTTTTTTTGTTTTTTCTTTTTTGTTTCTTTTTTCTTTTTTTGTTTTTGTTTTGTGTTTTTGTGTTTTTTTATTATTTTTTGTTTCTTTTTCTGTTTTCACTTTTTTCTTGTTTTCTTTTT
Source organism: Rhinolophus hipposideros (assembly GCF_964194185.1). Lineage (NCBI taxonomy): Eukaryota > Metazoa > Chordata > Mammalia > Chiroptera > Rhinolophidae > Rhinolophus > Rhinolophus hipposideros. The sequence continues at coordinate 2,472,469 of NC_138046.1, read as the reverse complement.
TCTTTTTGCTTTTTTTGTTTTTTTATTCTGTTTCTTTTTTTGTTTTTCTTGTTTTTCTTTTCACATTTCTTTTTAAAAAATTAAGATGTAATTAATACAGCATAAACTTCACCCTTTTAAAGTGTACAATTTGGTGATTTTTAGTATGTTTACCAAGTTGTGTAACCATCACCACAACAAATTTTAGAATATTTTCATCACCCAAAAAAAGAAACCCACACATACTCACTCCCCGTTTTTCCCCAACGCTGCCCTCCCTTCCAAGTATTGACCATTCCATCTAAGAGTAATCATGCAGTATGCGGCCTTTTGTGACTGGCTTCTTTCACTTAACATAATGTTTTCAAGGTTCATCCATGGTGCGGCACCTAGCAGCCATTCATTTCTTTTCATTGCCAAAAAATATTCTATTATGAGAATAAATTGACTTTTTATTTATCCATTCATTTCTTGATAGACATTTGGATTGTTTCCACTTTCGGTTATTATGAATAATGCTGCTACGAGCATTAATGTACAAATTTTTGTGTGGATGTATGTTTTCATTTCTCTTGGGTATACACCTAAGAGTAGGATTACTGGGTCATATGGTAATTCAGTGTTTATCTTTCTGAAGAACTGCCAGACTGTTTTTCACAGCAACTGTACCATTTGACATTCTTACTAACAATATATAAGGATTCTAATTTTTCCGCATTTTCAGTTTTATTACGTCTTTAATTATAGCCATCTTAGTGGGTGTGAAGTGGTATCTCATTGTGGTTTTGGTTTGCGTTTCCCAGATGGCTAATGATGTTGAACATTGTTTTATGTGCTTATTGGCAATTTGTATATTTGGAAAAATGTTCGTTCAGATACTTTGTACATTTTTAATTGGGTTATTTATTTATTTTTATTATTGAGTTGTATGTGTTTATATATTCTGGATACTAACCCCTTATCAAATATATGCTTTGCAAATTTTTCTCCCATCCTTTGGGTTGTTTTCTCACTCTGTTGATGGTATCCTTTGAAGTACACATTTTAAAATTTTTGATGAAGTCCATTCATCTACTTTTTCTCTTGTTAGTTGTGCATTTGGCATCATATCTAAATAACCATTGCCTGTGGAAGAAAGACAAAGAGGAGGTGGCATGTGTATACAATGGAATATTGCTCGGCCTTGGAAGGGAATCGGTCCTTGTCATCTGTGGTGGTATGAATGGACCTGGAGGGTCCTGTGTTGAGTGGAGTATGTGAGACAGAGAAAGAGAGATGCAATGTGGTTTCACTTATATGTGGAATCTAAAGAACAAAATTAACAAACAAATAAAACAGAAATACACTCATAGTTACAGAGAACATTTTGATGGTTGCCAGATGGGAGAGGGAGTTGAGGTGCTGGGTGAAAAAGGTGAAGGAATTAAGAAGCACAAATTGGGGCATCTGGTTGACTCAGTTGGTTAGAGCATGGTGCTCCTAACAACAACGTTGCCCATTCGATCCCCACATGGGCCACTGTGAGCTGCGCCCTCCGCAACTTGATTGAAACAACTTCTTGACTTGGAGCTGATAGATCCTGGAAAAACACGCTTAAAATAAAAATAAAAGTTTTGTGTGTTTTTTTTTAAAAAGTACAAATTGGTAGTTACACAGTAGTCACAGTGATAGGAATATAGTCAATATTGTAGTGACTACGTATGGTGTCAGATGGTTACTAATGTTACCAGGGTGATAGATGTATGTGGGTCTATTTCTGGCTCTTCTGCCTTGTTAGTGTATTGATTTATTCTTAAACCTTTTACGAGATCTACTTATGGTATGTTTTAATCTCTGGGAAGGCAAGCTTCCCTTCACTTTTCTTTTATCAGAATTTTTTGATTATTTTCTCTTCCAGACCAACTTTAGAGTCAGGTTGTCGAGTTCTGTGAACAATTTTGGGGGAATTTTTATTGAGAACTGCATTGAATTTATGGATCGATTTCAGGGAAATTGAGCCTGCCTATCAGGAACATGTGCTCCGCGTTTATTCACGCCTTCTTCTGTGTCTTTCAACGCTTAGAGTGTCTTAATAGAATTCTTGCACCATGTGTCATTGGAGGCTTACTCTGGAATATGATTATTTTCATTGATATTTTAAGTATCTTTTTTCTATTTTGTTTTCTGGTCCTGTCTAGAAGTATTACTTTTCAAAATTTCGTCTTGTATCTAACCTCATTGCTGAATCGCTTTCTCTGTTTCACTGCCAGTTGTGTTTTTTGGTTTTCTAGGTGGTGTTAACTTTTTTTCAAGCAGACACTTTGACCTCTTACTTTTCAACATTTATACCTGACTTCTCTTCTTATCTTTCTTCATTATAAAGTTGAATAGTACCGGTGGTAGTAGCCATCCTCATCTTTTTTTTTTTAATTTATTTATTGGGGTGACAATTGTTAATGAAATTACATAATTTCAGGTGTACAATTCCGTATTACATCATCAATAAATCCCATTGTGTGTTCACCACCCAGAGTCCTTCAATAGATGAATGGATAAAGAAGCTGTGGTATATATACACAATGGAATACTATTCAGCGTTAAGGAAAGATGATATAGGAACATTTGTGACAACATGGATGGATCTTGAGAATATAATGCTAAGCGAAATAAGTCAGACAGAAAAAGCAGAGAACCCTATGGTTTCACTGATATGTGGTATATAAACCATCCTCATCTTTTTTCAATCTTTTTTGTACCCTAACTGTAATAGTGCTAGTGTTTCACCTTTAACTATCCATTGTACATTTCTGGTCAATATCCTTTATCAGGTTAAGGAGGTAACCTTTTATTCCTTGTTTGCTAAGAATTATATAGTTTTAAAATAAGAAATAATTGATGAATTTTATCATGTATTGGGAATTAATCATCATGTAGCTTTTCTTCATTTAATCCGTTGATAGAATGAATTGTAAAAGTAAATTTTCTATCATTGAATTATCTCCGATTGATCATTCTTTGTGTACATTGCTGGATTTCATGTACTAGTTTCCAGTTTAGGACATTTATATATCTGTTCCTATGAGAAAGGGACCTCTAACTTTGTGTGTGTGTGTGCTCTCCTAGTCTGGTTTTGGTTTCAAGGTTTTGCTAACTGTATAAAATGAGTTGAGAAACTTTCCGTTTTTTCTGTGCTCTGCTACAGTTTTTATAATGTGGGAATTATCTCTTAAGGTTTCTTGAAGATTTGATATTTTATATCTTGAGCCAACTTTGTTAATTTATATTTTCTTAGAAAATTATTCATTTTGTCTAGGTTGTCAAATTTATTGGTGTAATATTATATATAGATTGACTTTATATTTAATCTCTATACCTATAATGTCTCTACTTTAAGTTCATTTGTTTCTATATCGTCTCCATTTTTTCGATCATATTTGGCAGAATTATTGATTAATTACTTTTTCCTTTTTTACTCTCTATGAATGACTTCCTCTTAGGTTGTTTTATTACAGTATTTTTGTATTGCTTTCTGAGTGTGAAAACTTAGTTTTCTTCTTTTCCTCTGTTCCTTTTATTTTTTAAAGCTTTTCAAGCATATTCAGAAGGGCTCGGGATAGTGTAATGAACCCCCATGTATCTGTCATGCAGTTTCAACAATAACTTAATTTATGACCTGTCTTGCCTTGCCTCATCTGTATCCTAACCACTTTCTCCCTCTGATATTATTTTGAAGCGAATCCCAGACATATTGTTTATTTCACTTTGTATCTGAAAAAAAAAAGAATTCTTTAAAAAAATACAACCAACTAAAAATTAATAATAATGCCTTACTATCATCAAATACCTAGTCAGTGTTCAAATTTCCAATGGTTTCATTGATTTTATTTATTTGAATCAGGATCCAAACAAAGTCTACACATTGTTTTTAATAGGTCTTTCAAGTCTCTTAATCTATAGGTACCCCCTCCATATCTCTTTACCCCTCAACTTCCTGGAATTCTTTTATTGAAGAAATCAGGTTGTCTTGTAGAATTTCTCGTAGTCTAAATATCACTAATTGTATGTCTATGTAGTTTTAACATGTTTCTCTTTCCTCTGTATTTCCCACAAAGTGGTAGTTGGATCTAGAAGCTAAATCACATTCAGAATCAATTTTTCCCACTTATTTGTACGTACCATTTGATTGTCTCTCTTTTGGTGGTATAGCTCATTTATTTTCAATTGTCTTTATCTAAAAAGATACATTTAAAGCTATTCATTTTCCTTTAAGTACCACTTGGATATAATCTTATAATTTTGAGAAATAGTACTCTGTTCATCTCTAAATAGGATGATATTTCCTTTTTAATTTTCTGTTTAACCTAAGAGTTATGTAGAAGGCATTTCTCTGTATCCTTTTGTTGTTAATTTCTGATGTATTGCATTATGATCAATAAATGTATGTGATTTCTGGTTTTTGAAATTTAGTGTGAATCTTGTTTGGTATTTGTTAATATTCCATGTATATTTGAAAAGAGGGTGTGTTCTGTTGGGTATAGAGTTCTGAGCTGGAGGTCAATATTTGGAATCTCTGGGTGAGGTTGCCCAGGCACGTTGTGTAGAGAAAGCATGGATAATATCAGTGAGGAGCACCGATAGTCAGAGTAGAGGGTAAAGGAGCAAATCAGAGAGGTCGAAAAGACACTGGAGAGTATGGAGTAGCTAAAAACCAAGGTAAGAGTTTCTAGAAAGAAGGGATTGTCACCTGTGTCAGGTGCTTCAGAGTGGTTACATAAGCCAAGGACTGAGAAAAGACATGTGGGTTAGTCTGGAGGTTTCGGTGGTCTTTGCCAGTTGAGTGGTAAGGAATGACGACCGGCTGCATCAGACTGCGGGGTGAGTTTAACTTCCATTATGAATGTGGTCTTTATTTTTTCCATTAATTTCCTTATTCTTGTGTCCCTTTACAATATGTGCGGGTATTTTGCCTGTTTCTAAACTTTTCATAAGTGGTCTCATAATGTATGTGTTCGTCACTTTTTTTCCTGTTCAGTGTTATGGTTGAAAGATTCATCCATCTCGATGCATGTAGCTCTAAGGTTTTGTTTGTTTGTTTTTTTGGGTTTTTTTTTTAGAGTCTTGGGTTTTCTTAGTATAAAATCACATCAGTAAAAAGAAAATGATCTCTTTGCCAACATTTATTCCTGTTATCTAATTCTCTTATTTTTTGTTTATTAGCAAGGAAAACGATGTTAAAGGATACACCCTGGGCTGGTAAAATCGCTTTCCTCAGTGGGGGGATCTAGTTTCTGCTTCTAATTAGAACGGTTTCAGTGTTTTAATATTTGGCATGATAATTGCTAATGGTTTGGGTGCGCAGTATTTAATTCCTTTAGTTGCAGAAAGTCTTTTTTTTTATGCTGTACTGTAATCTTGAGTGATCTTTTTAAAGCTCAAGTTGTCTGTTTCCTTCAGCAACTCTATTTCCTTAAAGGCCTATTCTAAGTTTCTGCAATTTCCTCTCTTTGCTTTCTGGGTCCCCTTATGTGTATTGTTATTTTCCTTTGTCCGCTCCCTGGGGCTCAAGTCCAATGCTGGGGTGCCTTCAGTCATAGCAGCTGTGTGAGTAGAAAAGGCACAGTGGTCTGTACCCATGAGCCAGCACTGTGGAAGCAGTCCTCGTGCCAATCAGCTAGCTTGTCACACCCTGAGAGTGTATCGAGAGGAGGGCTCTCTCTCCTCTTTCTTGTTCCCTGGTGCTGGCTTTCTGTCAAGGTAGAGAGGACCCAACCCACGTCCTCAGTTTCCTCTCAGCATTTTCAGATCCATAGCAACGTGGCACAGTCACATAGGCAATCTCGACTGTCCCCTAGGAGTTCACAGTCCTGTGGCCAAACCTTCACCAGGAGCCATGTTTCATCCTTGCTCTTGGCTCTGCTACATCAGACCCCAGGCCTTTGGCCCAGGAGTCTCATTTGGTCCAGGGGTGAAAACGCTGTGTCACCCCTTACCCCTAACTCTCGGGTTTCAGACCCCCCCTGTCACCTCGCTCTCTCCGTGCCTACTTGGCTCAAGAACAGAGTAGATGGATCAGACTTGGGAATAAAAGGGGTCTGGGTATCTTTAACCTATCATCGTCCCAAAATCCATCTATGTTCTTAAAACATACTACCAAATTCCCATGAAGGTGTGAGATTATTCATTTTTCTAAAGTTTTGTAACTTCTACTAAGTATTATTAGCAATTTCATAAGTGAAAAATGGTATCTCATTTTCTTTCCTGTAGTTATCAGTGAAGTTGAACATACTTTTATATTTATAGACCATTTCTATTCTAGATTAAATGACCTATTCAAGGTATTTTTCTCCCTTCTGTCAGTGTGGGTGCTGTACCTTTCTTGTTAAGTTTATTTTTTGTTGTAACTTTGAATATAAAATATTCAGCTCACTGCCAGATAGATTATAAACAGATTCCAGATGGATAACAGATTATTCAATTGAGGTATAATACAGCATACATAAAAATGCCCAAATCATAATTTTCCACTTTGATGAATGTTTACAACGTGAACACACTTATCTCACTAGCACCCACATCCAGAAACAATATTACAAACACCCCAGAAGTACCGCTTGTGCCCAGGTCAGTCTGTCTTCCCCAAAGAGTAACCTTTGTATCTGATTCCTTTTGTTCAATGTAAGGTCGCTAGAGAAAATAAAGGATGTCCAGTTAAATCCTGAATTTTAGATAAACGATGAATCATTTTGCATGGAACATACGTTCATTAAAAATGATTCATTATTTATCTGAAATTCAGATTTAACTGGATGCCTGTAGTTTTTCTTTTGCCAACTCTGGTAACCCTAAGTCAACCTCGTGCTCATGAGAGCCTCCCTGTTATTGCCTGGAGTTGTAGTTCCTTTTCATTGCTCTCCATATTCTGTTGGTGACTGTGCCACAATTTATTTTTCCTTTCTAGTGTTGGGTGGGCATTTGGGTAAGTTCCAGTTTGGGGCTATTATGAGTAGTGCTGCTATGATCATTCTTGGACCCATATTCCTTCAATCCTGAATCCTCCTGCTACCCTATCTCCTCAAAGAAATCTGTGCTGCTTAGCAACACATCATTCACTCTTAGTTACATTTTTCGGTGACATAAAGCATAAATACAGAAAACTGCATATATTGTGTCTATAGTTTAATAAATAATTATAACATGAGCACATGTAACTATCACTTAGATTGAAAAATAGAACCGGTAACCTTGTGGTTGAGAGCCCACTGGCCCATGTGGGAATCGAACCAGCAGCCTTCGGAGTTAGGAGCATGGAGCTCCAACCACCTGAGCCACCCGGCCAGCCCTGTCTTCAGTCTTTAGTTGCAGGAGGCGCAGCTCACCATCCCATGTGGGAATTGAACCAGCAACCTTCTTGTTGAGAGCTCACGCTCTAACCAACTGAGCCATCCGGTTGCCCCTTAAGTTTGGGGCTTTTAATGTTGCCCTTTGTAACCATAGCATCTTCCAATGTATTTTTTCACCTCTGAAGGTACATACTGTCAGGGGGCTACATGGCCGTTTTCTGGGCCCCCTATATTTCCACCTTCATCACCCACCATTTCCTCACAAACTACAGGGTTCCAGCCACAGCAGTGTACTCATCGTTTCCCAAACAGTACTTCTGTTTCAGACCTGTGTCATTGTACTTGTATGTTCTCTGCTGGGTTGTTTTCTTTCTCCCCACTGGCCTGGAAACCTGGTTCCAGAAAGCGTGCCTGTTCTTCCTTCTCTATTGGCTTTTCCCCCTCAGCATAGAAGCATACTAATGGGTTTTTCCCATTTTAAAACAAAACAAAATTCTTCATCCTCCTCACACTACTGCTGTCTTCCGTTCACTCTGCTCTTTGCGAGCCCTCCCTCGTCAGCCCATTGAAACTGTCCTTGCTCAGGTCCCCCAGTGACCTGAACAAGTGGATCCATTCGGCTCTTTCAGTCTTCCCCTTACTTGGTGACTCTGTGTGTCGGACAGAGTGCCCCTTCTGGGCATTCGTTCCTCCTTCGGACCTGTGACACTGTCTTCTCCTGGGTTTCCTCTTTTCTGAGCACTCTTTCTCAGCCTCCTCTTTTCCCACCCACCCACACCGGAAACACCTAGGTTCTGTCCTGGGATTTTTTTTCTTTCTCTTGACACTGTTCAGCCCATCACCTTGCCACCTCCATACTTAGATGCTTGTAGCTGCTACCTATGTGCTGCTGATGCCAAGCCTCTACCTCCAGCCCATGTATCACACCTACATTTCAGCCTCAGTGTCGTTGCCATCTTATTGCCACCTCAGGAATGACCCACAGGTACCTCCCATGCCACGTATCTAAAACTGAACTGCTCGTCCCTCCCGGGCCCTCCAGCAACTGCAGTAAATAATACCAACATCCCCGCAAGCATCGCCATCCGAACCCAAGGCATCATTCCATACTCTCCTTCACTCTGGTTCCTTCTCCCAATCCCTTCAGTTACCAAATCCTGCCAGCCTCACTCACTCCTCTCTCACATCACTTTCTTTTCTCTAACCCTACTACCACTTCCTTCATTCAGACCTTCATCATTTCTTAGCCTGTAGCAGGCTTTCCAGTTGGGGTCTCCCTTCAGTCGGGTACCCTTTCCAGTCATCGCACAACCAGCAGCCAAGGTGCTTTCTAAGCAGGAGCTCCTCAGCTAGGACCACAGGCCTTTGCGAGGCCTCTGTGCTCCAGCCCTGCCTACCTGCCTCGTTTCCCCTCTCCCCACCCGTTCCTCACAATCTGCTCAGCCATTCTAAGTATGTGAATTTCGTCTGTGCGTCTTTTAACATGCTGTTCCCTCTTCCGGAAACGTCTTTTCTCTGTCTTCACGAGGCTCATCCAATTTTGTCCTTCAGTGCTCAGCTCCGATTTTATCCCCTTGAAGAAACTTTCCTTGACCACCTCCAATTCCTCCCGCCACCCCATCCAGTACTTACCTCCTTCCTACACTAACAGAACCTCAACTCTATATTCCAGTCATCTCCTTATCTGGCTGACTCCTCAAAACAGCAGTCAGTTGAAAGTGGGAACTGTGTCTCATTCATCTTTGAACCCCTAGAGCCTAACACGTTGTCATAGATGCTCATTGAATGCCTGAGTTCTTTCTCCCTTTGGGTCCGACTGGCAGCTTCTATGAAGACTTCAGTTTATAATTCAGATGTCACCCACCGATGAAACCTCTACTTTCTGTCAAAATCTTTCCATCAATTGATGCTCCATAGTCTTCTTTTGTAACATTCTGTTGTGATTTTTTTCAAAGACACAGCAAAGTTGAAAGATTTTACAGGAAAACTCCTATACTTAGCATCTGGATTTCACCATTAACATTTTACTCTATTTGCTTTATTACATATCTGTCCGACTAGCCACTCTTTAATCCATATTCTTTTTCAAAATGCATTTTAAAGTAAGTTGCATACATCAGTATACTTACATCTAAATACTTGAGCTTACATATTATTAACTGGGGTTTAATATTTGTTTTACATTTTTAAATGTAAAATTTAAAAGGAAAAACAAAATGTAAATGTATATTCGCTGGGTTTTGACAAATGCATTTACCTAAAAGCCTATATACCATGTTTCCTCGAAAATAAGACCTAGCAGGACCATCAGCTCTAATGTGTCTTTTGGAGCAAAAATTAATGTATTAATATAATAAGACCTCTCCTCCCAGTCAATTGCCACCCTGCCAAGTCTCACAGCATGCTCCCTTTTCATTGTAATTATTTACTTGTCTGTTTTTCCCAGTAGACTTTGAGTTCCTTGAAGGTAGACACCAGTTCTTATTTTCCTGCCCCCTGTGCCAAGCATTATATCTGGCACACAATAGGTGTTCAATAACTGGTTTCTTAAACACCAATTTTTTATTCCCAAATCTACCTTCCAAATATAATTCTGAAATGCCAACTTGATCATGTTTACCCCCTCTTTAAACCTTTCATTTGTTTCTATCATCTATCACAGATGTTTTTAATCTGCCTTCCTTTTAAAGCAGAGGAACTCTTTTTAAATGAAACGTTACAACAAATTCTAACAGTTGAAATACGTTTTTTAAAAGATTTTATATTCACATAAATTTATAAGTTCAAATTTATAACAATGAGTAAGTCAATCTTTAAACAGTAAGAATATTATAGCTACTTTTATGATCATAGTTTCTTTCTTTACATTAACTGGCGTATCATAACATTTTCCATGATAAAAATGCAATGTTCAGCAAAAGACTTGTATCTAGAATATATGAAGAACTCTAAAACTCAGTGCTAAAAATCAGTCCAACTAGAAAATGGGCAAAAGACATGAGCAGATACTTCATGAAGAGGACGCACAGATGGCAATAAGCCCATGAAGAGATGCTTGATATCCTTAGTCATTAAGGAAATGCAGATGGAAACCACAATGACCTATCTATCACTTAACACCTCTCAGAATAGCTCAAAGAAAAACATGGTGACAATACCAAATGCTGGCAAGAATGTGGAGACACTGGGTCTCTCATACATTGCCGTTGGGAATGGAGAAAGGTAGACCGCTCTGGAAAATAGTCCAGTAGTATCTTCTAAAACTGAATGTGTGCTCACCATACAATACAGCAGTTGCACTACTGGGCGTTTATCCCAGAGAAGGCATGTGTTCACTCAAAACCCTGCACATGAGTGCTCATAGCTACTCTTTGTAATAACCCCAAACTAGACCCAACTGAAGCATCCATCAGCAGGTGAATGGTTAAGCAAACTGTGGTCCATCCATGCATGCCAGGTAATAATACTCAGCAGTAAAAGGAATGAACTTTTGATACAGACAGCAACTTGGATGGCTGCTGCTGCTGCTGATGATGATGATGATGGTTCTACTTGGAAAAACAGGCCAATGTCATGATTGTATGGTGCCATTTATACATTGTTGAAGTAACAAAGTAATGGGGGGAACACATTAATAGTTGCCAGGGGTTAGGGATTGGGGGTGACAGGGTAGGTGTGCCTGTATAGGGTGATAGGACAGTTCTGTATCTAGATTACGGTGATATTTACGTGAAGTTTTACCTGTGCTAAAAGTGCACACAACTGCATGCACACACACGTGACATGTAAATCCGCTCTGGGGATCGTGCCAGTGATAATTTCCCGGGTTTGATACTCTACTGTAGTTATTATGCAAGGTGTTACCATTGGGGGAGGCTGGGTGAAGGTGCACAAGACCTTTCTATACTTTTTTCTGCAACTTCCTGTGAATTTATAATTATTTCGAAATAAAAGGTTTTTTTAATGCAGTATAATGAAAGGTAATTTTTTCTCTTTCCCCAAATTCCCAGTCCACATCTCTAAAATTCTCTTTTTATACAATCAGAAACATACTATGTACTCTGTTCTACTCTGCTCCTTATTTTTCCCACTAAATGATATTTGTTAAGACTGTTCCATATTAGTGTGTGTGTATGTATATGGATATATATATATATATATCCATATATATATCCATATACATATATATGCCATGGTCTTTGTGATATCTATATACTGTGGAGATACGCCATTGTATTTATTATGTTATTCCCCTATCAATAAACATTTAAGTTGGTTCCATTTAATAGCTTCTGCTGTTACAAACTAGGCTCCAGTGAACATTCTTAATTCTTTTTTTTTATTAAAGTTTATTGGGGTGACAACTGTTAGTAAAGTTACATAGATTTCAGGTGTACAATTCTGTATTACATCATCTGTATCGCACATTATGAGTCAGTTCTCTTTCCATCACCATATATTAGACGCTGTTTATCCTCCTCTGTAGCCCCCTTACCCTCTGGTAACCCCTAAACTATTTTCTATATCTATGAGTTTTTGTTTCTTCATTTGTTTGTCTTGTTCTTTTGTTGTTTTCAGTTTTATATCCCACATATCAGTGAAATCATATGGTTCTCGACTTTTTCTGTCTGACTTATTTCGCTTAGCATTATACTCTCAAGATCCATCCATGTTGTCACAAATGTTCCTATATCATCTTTTCTTACCGCCGAATAGTATTCCATTGTGTGTATATACCACTACTTCTTTATCCAATCATCTATTGAAGGACATTTTGGTTGTTTCCATGTCTCAGCTGCAATGAACATTAGAGCACATATGTCTTTACGGATAAACATTTTCAGATTTTTGGGTGGATACCCAGGAGAGGGATTGCTGGGTCATATGGTAATTCTATTCGTAATTTTTTGAGGCACCTCTACACTGCCTTCCATAACGGCTGCACCAGTCTGCATTCCCACCAACAGTGTATGACGGTTCCTTTTTCTCCACAGCCTCTCCAACTCTTGTTACTATTTGTCTTGTTGATGATAGCCATTCTGACTGGGGTGAGGTGATATCTCATTGTGGTTTTTATTTGCATTTCTCTGATGATGAGTGATGTGGAGCATTTCTTCACATGTCTATTTGCCATTTGTATGTCCTCTTTAGAGAAATGTCTCTTCACGTCCTCTGCCCATTTTTCAATTCGGTTGTTTCTTTTGTTGTTGTTGAGTTGTATGAGTTCCTTATATTTTGGATATTGTCTCTTCATCAGAGGCGTGGTTTGCAAAAATCTGCACATTCTTAATGTATGGTGTCATGGGATTCTGAATGACAGTTACAATTTTATTTAAGGTTTTGCATCTAATTTTTCCTATCATTTGTTCTGGTGACACATTATCAAGGAAATCCTGATTCACACTGATACATACTTGTGAGTTATAAACATTTTTTTAAAGATTTTATTGGGGAAGGGGAACAGGACTTTATATTGGGGAACAGTGTGTACTTCCAGGCCTTTTTGTTGTCCTTTCAGTCTTAGTTGTGGAGGGCGCAGCTCAGCTCCAGGTCCAGTTGCCGTTGCTAGTTGCAGGGGGCGCAGCCCACCATCCCTTGCGGGGGTCGAACCGGCAACCAAACCGGCAACCTTGTGGTTGAGAGGACACGCTCCAACCAACCGAGCCATCTGGGAGCTCAGTGGCAGCTCAGATCAAGGTGCCGTGTTCAATCTTAGTTGTAGGGGGTGCAACCCACCATCCCTTGCGTGACTCGAGGAATTGAACCTGCAACCTTGTGGTTGAGAGCCCACTGGCCCATGTGGGAATCGAACCGGCAGCCTTCGGAGTTAGGAGCACGGAGCTCCAACCGCCTGGGCCACCTGACGGGCCCTAAATGCAATTTTAAAAATAGTCAAAATAGTTTAAATAGTGGTGATGGCCACACAACAATGTAAATGTACTTAATGCCGCTGAACTTTACACTTAAAAATGGTTAAAATGGTAGATTTTATGTTATGTGTATTTTACCACAATAAAAAAAAACTTTAAAACAAAATCCAAATTGCAATTGCAGAAACTGTGCAGTATCTCTGTAGTTCCCTGAAGTATCCCTAAGGTTCTGAGGAACACAATTTGAAAACTGCTGCCCTACAGAATAAATACAAATACCTGAGCAGGACACAGCTGTCATGCCCTTTATGACCTGTCTCTAGCTGTCCTCTGGCCTCACTGTTTGTCACTCTCCATCTCTTAACTTGTGCTGTATTCATACTCAACTACCGTACTGTACTTCTGAAATGTCGACTGCTCTCTCACAAACATGGGCCTTGCCAACTGCTGTTTCCTGTGCCTGGAATGCCCTTACATTCTTCTTTCCTCCCGTTACCTCCTCTGTCGGCATTGTCCTACTCATCCTTCACAATTCAGCCCAAATTTTCAATTCTCCTCTGAAGCCTTCCTGTACCTTCCCAGACAAACTTGACCACTCCCTCCTATGAGAAGCCATTTTCGCTGTGCATATCTCTTCCTTTATATTTTCAATTACTTGTTTTTGTGTCTGTCTGTCTGTCTGTGTCTCCCTATAGACTGTGAACTCCTTGAGGGTAGCGATTATTGCTTATTCTTCTTTGTATCTCTAATACCTAGCAGACTGCTACAGCATTGTACATATTCGTTAAGTGTTCAGTGAAGACACTCAGGTGTGTGGAGTGAGAATAAAGGAAACATCCAGGATGTCTCAGGTTTGCTGTTTGTTGGGTGACTGGTTAGATGATGAGACAATGAGAAGGAACAGTGCTGGAAGTGACATCGATTTGCACGGAAAGACGAATTCTGCCTTGTTGAATATTTTTCTGCAGTGCTATGTGGGCACAGGCCAGTGGAGGTTAGTCAGCAGGCAGCTAAAATATAGCTTTGGACAAAAGGCAAGAGGTCTGGTTTAGAGATGCAGATTTAGGGAATCGTTAATATAGGTATTTATTGGAATTCTAGGCTTAGATGAGATAAGGCAGGGAGAGTATGCATAGTAAGAAAAGAGTATAAGACAGTCCCAAGAGAATATCAACATTTTTTTTATTAGTTTCAGGTGTACAACACAACATAGTGGTTACACATTTACACACCCCACAAAGTGATCACCCCAACAAGTCTACTACCCCTCTGACACCGTACATAGCTATTACAGTACCACTGACTATATTCCCCATGCTGTACTTTACATCCCATGACTATGTATTTTTTAATTATAGTTGACATTCAACATTATTTTATATTAGTTTCAGGTGTACAGCATGATGGTTAGACATTTACGTAACTTATGAAGTGATCCCCCGATTACTCTAGTACCCACCTGACACAACACATAGTTATTACAACATTATTAACTATATTCCCTATACTGTGTTTCACATCCCCTTGACTATTTTGTAACTACCAATTTGCACTGCCTAATCCCTACACTTTTCTTCCCCAGCCCCCCAACCCTCTCCCATCTGATAACCATCAGTTTTTCTCTGTATCTATGAGTCTATTAAATATCAGCATTTAATGGATGGATATTAGAAAGACTATCCCATTAGGTAGACTGGAAATAATTGAGAATGGGGACATAGTAGTTGCATGGCTCTAGAGGGGAGACTTGAAGGTTCCAGAGTTCTTTATATACATTTTCTACCAATGCCCTCTTCTTAGTCTCAACTTGCTCCTCTTTCCAAGGTACCCGGTGCCTCTAAGTGAGCAGCTTAGCTCATTTCCATAGAGCATACAGATTGAAATCATGAACTTTGGAGCCAGGCTGCCTCCATTGGAATCCTGACTCTGCCACTTATTAGCTGTGTGACCTTAGACAAGTCACTTAACTACTCTGTGCCTCCACTTTCATATCTGTCAATACGGGGATAATCATACTTTATACCTACTTTATAGGACTATTGTGAGGATTAAATGAGTTAATATGCATAGAGTACCTACAACAGTGTCCGGCTTATAGTAAACACTGTATAGCTTAGTAAGCACTCACTTAGCTGTTCTTGTCACTTTCATTATCATTATGGCCCCTGTGCAGGCACGTTAGTAGTAATGATAATTAGATGATAAAAAATGCTGTTCACCTAATTTCACAGCATTAATCTAAAGATTAAGTGTGATAATGGGTATAAAAAGTAAATAACTGCAAATGGTTGTTGACGTAGTCGGTAGTTATCTGTTCCATGGGAAAGGGCGAGAAGTACCAACAGACTCAACTGTGCAGTGAACATTTGGAACTTTGTCCTTTGAACTTTGCTTACAGTCACTCTCAGAAAAGTAAACAGGATCAAGAAGTTTCCTTAAGATCGATGAGGGAATATTTCTATGGGGTCTTTATTTCTTTTACCTTTCTCAGGATAAATGGATGTAAAATGTTAGATGCTTTACCAAGCAATTTAAATTTTGTTTCCTGCTATTAGGTATTAATATTAACCGAGGCCTCCTGTGCTTGGGAAATGTAATCAGTGCTCTCGGAGATGACAAAAAAGGTGGCTTTGTGCCCTACAGAGATTCCAAGTTGACTCGACTGCTTCAAGGTAAGCCTCTAAAAATAGGACTGAGTGACTCAGAATGGTAGTGCTGAGGAAGCAAAAGGCCTGCTCCATCCCGTGATACAGATAGCCCAGGTTTTTGGACCATCACACACAGAGCTGTCTAACTGATAAATAGGACAGAGAGCTGTTGGCAAGCAGGCTTCTAAAACCATGGGAAGATGTCTTCATATATGGCTTTGAGAGCCAAGCAATGTGTAGAATGCCAACTGTACTTACTACTTTGCACCTCAAAATGAACTTGCTTACTGTTTCTTTGTTACTTAGTGCTGAGAAGCAGGATTCTCTGGAGGGTTCAAATCTACCTAGAGGGGGCATCCGAGGAATGTTTAACCCCCACAGTAGCTCGGAACTTGCTTGGGCCTGGCCCCAGTTCTTTTAATCTGATTAACTGCTACACTTGGTCTCTCTCAAGAATGACACATGCAGTAGGATTCTCAACTATTATTTTATACATCAGAAATCTTTGTGTTTTTATATTGTCAGTAGAAGGAAATTGGTTGAAAGTCAATGTTTTTTTCTTACAGCTGACTTTGAAGTCTGCGGCCCACGTAGACAGTTCTGCTTGCGTCCTATTTGTTTGATTTCATTTCCCCCCATTGTTCTTTTTCAGATTCTCTAGGAGGTAATAGCCATACTCTTATGATAGCCTGCGTGAGTCCTGCTGACTCCAATCTAGAGGAAACATTAAATACACTTCGCTATGCTGACAGAGCAAGAAAAATCAAGAATAAACCTATTGTTAATATTGATCCGCAGACAGCTGAACTCAATCATCTGAAACAACAGGTATAAATTTGATGAAAGCAATTAAAAGAATGTGAGTGGGATGATAGAGCTTTTGTTTCTCAGCTTCTCTACCAGAAGTTTACAGATGTTAGTTGAGCATTATGTTAGTTTGGGGACATCTTAAAGTAGCTCCTCTTAACATGTTTGGTGACACATTTAAGATTGGGGCGTAGCATTGGAGATTTCACTGATGAAGAAGAAGTGAGCAGTGAGAGATGAGGCAAGAGAGACAGGCAGAAATCAGATCCTGGACGTCCTCATCTGACTTGTCACAGCTATGGGGAGCCATTGAAAGATTTTCAGAGAGTGACATGGTGAAATGTTTTAGGGATAGACTGTAACAAGTCTAAAGAAAGTGGATTAAAAGTGGGCATAACTAGAAATAGGAAAATCAACGAGGCTGTTATAATAACCCAGGTGAGGACTGTGGCCTGCATTAAAGACAGAAGCAACAGAGATGAAGAGAAGGGGACAAACTTAGGATGGGAAACCATGAGGTAGAATGTATAGGGCTTACTTGGTAACAAATTTGATGTGGGAAGGTGGGTGAGGAGAATCAAGGTGGATCCCCAGGTTTCTTGCTTGGACAACTGAGTAAATGGTAGTAGCAGTCACTGAGTCAGGGAATACAGGAGGAAAAACAGGGTCAGGTTGAAAAATGGAAATGATGACATTCAGTTTAGGGCATTTTGAATTTGACATCTAAGGGGGACATCTAAGTAGAGTAGCTAATGAGCAGAATGTGGTTGGATGGACAGTGAGTGCTAGATGAGGAAGTGGAAGAAGCTGATAGGCTCTTCTTTCAAGAAGATAAGATGAAGGAAGACAAGAGGTAGGTAGTCAAGGGTCAAAGGATGTGGGTCTGTCTGTTTTTAAAATATGGAAGAGACTTGAACACATGAAAGAACCAGTCGGGAGAAACTGAAATTGAGAATAGGGACTGGTTGATCAGGGGTCTCTTGGAGGAAGGATGAACCAAAAAAGAGACTTAGAAGATCTGCTAGAAGAGTACAAGGAAAAGCTCCTTCTCCTATTCCCCCTACACTGCCAAGCCCAGGCTCAGTTTGATTTTTTTAAAATAAATGCTCAATAAAAACTCATTAAAATGCTTAGGTGAACAGTGCTAGTTATCACAGTACTAGTTATTCATGTCATGCTCATTGTCCTTTTATCAGTGAACCCTGATGCATTCTGTAGTACCTAAGAGATGCCTTAGACGTCATTGCTATTGAGTCAAATGACCCTCGTTAGTTCTGGTTACTTACTATTGCTTGTAGTCCTGGTAATTTCACTGATAAAGGGAGAAGTTGCCTTTGATTGGTGACTATTTTTCTTTGCATTTCCCAGGTGCAACAACTACAAGTCTTGTTGCTACAAGCCCATGGAGGTACATTGCCTGGATCTATAAAGTAAGAATCATAGGTTAATTTTATATGTATATTCCAGCAGAGGCTATTTCTCCTCATAGTTATTTTCCCCGATACACTAAAGTTTCTGGTAGCACTTAGTTTTCAAGCTAGGGATCTTACCAAACTTGCTGACTGTTTAGGACTGAGCTAGTTAGCATTGAGGCAGCCTGATATAATGGGAAAGACATGGGTTCTGCCCTTAGGAATGTGTGAATTAGAATTCTATTATGAGGAAGATCGGTCTCTTCTCCCCCACTTATTTATTTGATGTTTTATTCATATATGTATAGACTCGTGGGTATTTATTTGTCTGTCCTATGGGTTAATATTCAGTACTGTCATTATTTGCTTTATTGCTCAGATTGTTCCTGCTTTGTCCACTAGGAGCTCCTTTAGGGTGGCTCTTGTGTTCCTCTTCTTTTTTTTTTTTTAATAACTATCCCCTTTTTAAAAGCTTTTATTAAAATACAGCTAACATACAATATTATGAGTTTCAGGGGTACACCATAGTTATCTAGCATTGCTATACCTGAAGAAGTGATCAGCATGATAAGTCCAGCAACCGTCTGACACCATCCCACGGTATCACAGTATTATTGACTATATTCCCCATGCTGTACGTACATCCCTATGACTTATTTGTGTCATACCTGGAAATTTGGACCTCTTATTCCCCTTCACCTTTTGCCCGCCCCATTTTTAGATTTTTCAATTACAGTTGACATTCAATATTATGTTATGTTAATTTAAGGTGTACAGCATCGTGGTTAGACATTTATATAATTTAGGGTGGCTCTTGTGTTCTTTACCATACCCTCAACTTTTTCAACATTTCCGCAAGATGGTCCACATCCATCTTATATTTTCCGCACCCCAGTTCTGGAAGGAGCCCTGGGGGTATTTTTTAAGTGGAAAATGGTGTTTAGAACCCAGATCTGGGCACTAGGTGTGCCGTTGTGGCTGGGGTGTCACTACTATAGTCCCCGTCAGTGAGTATGTGCACGTGTAGTAACCCACACATTCACTCATACATAACATTTTTATATCTGACTGTATACATATTAAAATGCACGAGTTTATACTGATACCTCTGATTCCAGTCCAACACTACAGCATTCATATTAGCCTCTCCCTCCTTATTTCCAACTTCTTTCTCCGACTTACCTGTTCAGTTTGAGTATACACACAGTTTCAGAATTGCTAGCCTATACCGCTGTGAGCAACACTTCTGTGAACTAGATCACGTCATTGATGGACAGTTCTTTTTGTCTTGAGGCTTAGAGTATCCAGGCAAGATACTGTTTCCCACAGTCACCGTTTCTATTCCACTTTGGGTCCCCCCTACATCTTCGTTTTAATTGTTTGTTTGTTTGTATTTTGAGTATGTGAAATATTATGATGGTGTAAGAGTCAGTTATACCAAACAATATACTCAGAGCAGAGAAATGCAAATCAGAACCACAATGAAATAATATCACTATACACCCATTACTATAAAAAAAAAACGGAATGACAAATTGGCAAGGAGGATGTGGAAAAATTAGAATCTTCGTGCACTGGTGGAGGAATTGTAAAACAGTATGCCTGTTATGGAAAGCAGTACAGAGTTTCCTCGAAAAAGTAAAAATAGAAATGCCATATGATCCAGCATTCCCACTTCTGGGTCTATATCTGAAAGAATTAAAAGCAGGATCTGGAGGAGGTATTTGTACACTCGTGTTCATAGCAGCAGTATTCACAGTAACTAAGAGTTGGAAGCAACCCAAGTGTCCGTCGATGGAAGAATGGATGAACAAAAGTTATATACATACAGCGGAATATTATTCAGCCTTAAAAAGAAAGGAGAGCTAATCACATGCTACAACATGGATGAACCTTGCAGACATTATGCTAAGTGAAAAAAGCCAGTCACCAAAAGACAAATAGTGTATGATTCCCCTTATATGAGATATCTAAAGCAGTCAAATTCACAGAAACAGAGAGTACAATGGTGGTTGCCAGGGGCTGCGGGGGGCACAAGGGGAGAGTTGTTTAATGGGTGTATAATTTCAGTTTTACAAGATGAAAAAGTTCTAGAGGTTTGTTTCATAACACTGTAAATATACATAACGCTACTCAACTGTACACTCGAAATGGTTAAGATAGTAAATTTTATGTTGTATGTTCTTTAACACAATTTTAAAAAGAAAGAAAGAACCCACAAGAGAACTAGAAGAAGATACAGGCGAAGCTCTATGTGCATATAGGGATGGTTAAGAACTTTCTATAAATAAGAGCCATGACAGAAAGCTGTAAAAGAATAGACTTGGGAGCAGTTGTTTAATGGGTATGGAGTTTCAGATTTGCCAGATGAGAAAGTTCTAGAGGCCTGCTGCACAACGATGTGAATGTACTTACCACCGCTGAGAAATACTAGCTCAGTGTTTTAATTTGCATTTTCAAAAATTATGAGTGGGTTTGAGCATTTTTCCTGTATTTCAGGACCACCTTTATCTCTTTTTCAGGTGAATTGTCTGTTCATGTGTCCCATTTTTCTATCAGGCTTTTTGATCCCTTGGCTCTTTTTCAAAAACTGTGGTAACATATACAAAACATAAATTTGCCATCTTAACTGTTTTTACGTGTGCAGTTCAGTGGATTAAGTACATTCACATTGATGTCCAACCACTGCCACCATCCATCTCCAGAACTTTTTTCATCTGGCAAAACCGACACTCTGCACCACTTAGCAATAACTGCCCATTTCCCCCATGCCCAGCCCCTGGCAACCAGCATTCTACTTTCACTGATTACTCTAAGTACCTCACATGGCAGGAATCATATACTATTTGTTCTTTTGTGACTGTCTTGTTTCGTGTAGTATAATGTCCCCAAGGTTCATCCATGTTGTAGCATGTGTCAGAATTTCCTTCCTTTAAAAGGCTGAAGAATATTGCATAATACATACATACATACATATATATATGGTGTCAAAAATATATATGCATTTTTAAGAAAGGAAAACTTTATTAAAATTATAATACTCAATGTATACCAAAAGCAAAAGATGCATACAAGTCACGTTTGACTTCTGCAGTGACAAGAGGTGCTCAAAGGGGTTCCCATCAGCATCCAGACACTTCTGATTATGGCAAACTACTGCTTGAGCAACGTTGACCAAAGTGTCCACTTGTATACAATTTTTTGGCACCCCCGGTATATACCATATGGTATACACACACACACACATATGCCATATGTTGTGTATCAATTCATTCATCAGTGGACACGGGTTGCTTCCACTTTTTGGCAATTGTGAATAATGCTTCTATGCACATAGGTGTGCAAATATCTCTTTAAGACCCTGCTTTCAGTTCCTTTGGGTATGTACCAAGAAGTGGAATAGCTGGATCATACAGTAATTCTGTTAGAATTTTTAAAACCTCCATACTGTTTTCCACAGTGGCTGCACCAATTTGCAATCCCACCAACAGTGTACAAGGATTCCCTTTTCTCCACATCCTCACCAGCACTTATTTTCTGGTTTTGTTTTCTTTTTATAATAGCCACCCTAATTTTGGCCCTTATTTTTAACAGTTCTTTATATATTAGTGACATTAGTCCTTTGTCTATAGTGTGTTACAAATATTTTCTCCTAGTTTGTTCCCTTTTATTTTGTTTATGGTGTTTCTTTGTCATGCAACACATTTTAATTTTTATGTAGTAAAAAGTTTATCAATCATTTCTTTATTGCCTCTGGAGTTTCTAGCAACTTTATTGAGATATAATTTACATACCTTAAAATTCATTCATCTTAAGTGTACAATTCAGTGATTTTTAGTAAATGTGCAGAGTTGTACAGCCATCACCACAATCCAATCTTAGAACATTTCTGTTACCCCAAAAAGATCCCTCATGCCATTTCCCCACCCCCAGCCCCGGCGACCACCAATCTGCTTTAGTCTCTAGAGATGTGCCCGTTACCCACGTGTCATGTACATGGTGTCAGGCAGTATGTGGACTTTGTGTCTGGCTTCTTTCACCTGTAATGTCTGTGAGATTCATCTGTGCGGCAGGTAGCAGATACCTGTACTTCATTCCTTTTCATGGCTGAATAGTATGTCATTGTCTTCCTAGACCACATTTTGTCTATCTACTCACCAGCTGATGGACTTTTGGGTTGTTTCCACTTTTTGGCTATTATGAAATATGCTGCTATGTATATTCGCTTGCAAGTTTTTGTATGGACATATGTTTTTGGTTTTTTTCCCTTCTTATTTCTTTTTTTTTTTTTACACTGTAGGACATATGTTTTTTATTGGGTAGATACCCGGAAGTGAAATTGCTGGGTTGCATATTTAACGTTTTAAGAAACTGCCAAACTGTTTTCCAAAGTAGCTACACTCTACGTGGCTTCTGGATTTTGATTCGTAGTTAAAAAGCCTTTCCCTGCACCAAGGTGAAAGAGAGATTTGCCCATGTTTTCTTCTAGTTCTGAAGCTGGTTTTATTTTTCACATCTCACTTTTCACATGGAGTTTATTCTTGTGTATGGTGTGAGCCTATTTTCTTTTAATATCCTTCTTTTCAATAACTCATAACCATTTTTTCTGATTATAAAAGTGATACATTGCTTCTTGAGGACATTTAGAAAAGTATTGTAAAAATCTGAAAAATTGCCATAATTTTGTTACCCAGAGATGATCACCCTTCTCTTTGTAATTCTCCCTCTTTGGGTAATTTAATCTTGGTTTCCTCATAATATTTTAAGAATGCTGGAGGAAGAAACCTGGTTTAGGAGCAATTGGCATCTTCTTTGCTTTCAGTTTAGCACAGTCCTGTTTCACATAGTGTAAGACTATTGAAGGGCATTCCAGACTTCTAGCTACCGGGAATATACTACAGGATATGGTTTCAGCTGCCAAAGTAATAGATTCTAAGAAGCAGTTGATGAATCAAACAATTAAACTCAATTGTTTATGTTTTACGGAGAAATAAAGATGCTGCTTCTTTTCTCAGAAATGTATATTTATGTTTTTAAAGACATTTCATGAGGCTTTTTACAAAATGTACAGTTTACATACCTGGTTTGTTTGTTTTTTGTTTTTTTTTCTTTTTGTCTTTGGATTATATGCTTTTCTTTTTGAATGTGTGTCATTAAAGCTTTTGTATTGATTTTCTGCAAGTGTTTGTCAATTTGCACATGCTCAGCTAACTGGAATTCTTAGCACTGACAATTAAATCGTATGTGAAAGAGGAAACATTGGTTTTCCATTGTATTTTTCCCCATTTGGAGAAACCTTGGAAATTTTTAGGGGAAGACGCTATGGAGTTAAAAGTGTTATTACTTTGGGAGTTGGAGGGTGATAGGATGGGTACAAAGAGTGAAGGGGATTAAGAAGTACAAACTTTCACTTATAAATAAGTCACAGGAATGTAATGTACAGTACAGGGAATATAGCCAATAATATAACCTTGTATGGTGACAGATGGTTACTACATTTATTGTGGTGATCACTTCATAAGCTATATAAATAACGAAGCACCATGTTGTACATCTGAAACTGATATAATGTTATATGTCAACTATATTTTAATAAAAAGTATCATTACTTTGCAGCTTGTCAACTTTCATAAACGGTGCATGGAAGTTTTCAGTTTAATGACAATAAGGAAACAAGAGAATATCAGAGCCATCTAAAATAACACTAAATTTACTGGTAGTTTATTTTTATAATCCACATTTTAATTGAACGTTCCATCATAAGAGTCTTAGTAAATTCTCAGCAATGTGATATGAGACTTCATGGTGTACCTAGCTATGAACTTTTTGAAAAAGAGCTTGGTAAGGTCTTCCATAAGAATTCATGGAGGCTTTAAGCTGGGTGAGACGGCATCTGTTCCTGCAGTCCTTTTCTATGTTTTATTGAGATTGAGAACAGCTGTTTCCTGTCTTTTTTTCTCGTTATTGTAGCCTTGACAACCATTAATTTTTCCCTTCAGTCTCCTTCAGATCAAATCTTCATATTTTTTTCTGATTTTTTTCCCACCAGTCCTAATTTCCAGTCTTTTGAACAATTGATCCCAGTGGATTATTAAAAAAACAAACAAACAAACAGAAAACAACAACTGTACTTCTTGTTGGTCTGCTTCATTAGTCTGGAACTGTTGTCAAGTAATCTGCACACATTCCAAAGGTTCTCATCTATATGTACCCTTCAAGCTCTTTCTGTCCCTCCCTTCCATTCCTATTTGAAATGGACAACATTGTTGCCACCACCCACTCTAAGCTCTTTCAAAATGATCGACAAATGAGCAGGGGGCTGTGGGTCATCAGATTCAGGAAGGCACGCTTTCAGAAGGCAGCACTTATTTACGGAGTATTGTGAAATATGCTCGTAGTGGCCACCGCTCCTCATTTCAACTTTCTGACTTCTGAAATGCTGTTTCCCTAAACTTCACAGTAAATAGGTTATGGACTTAGTTGAAGAGGTTCAATTTAGACCCTGAGCAGTGTCACTGCTGCCTCCTCCGTGCATTTTCTTTCCCTGCTTCCCTAACATTTAATGATGGATTGAGAGTGGGATGAAGAGAGAACATGTGTCCTGCCTACAGCTAGTCTTCACTTCTTACCTCCGTGGTACAAATAGAAAGATCCTAAAGCAAGAGCCGAGGGTAAAGGTTAGTCATTTCTGTTGCAACCATATGTGGCCCTGAATTATAATTATCTTCCTCCAAATCATTAATTTAAAGTATTTCAGGCATTTGTTCCTTATTCATCCAATATACTACCTGACTAGGAGAACACATTGTGATAGACACACTTTTTCTAGACTTTGGGGGTAATTTTTTATTTTTTATTTTTTCATGTAAAACAATGTAATTGTTAGACATTTACACCCCTCACACAGTGATAACCACCCTCCCCCAATCTACTGCCCCTCTGACATCGTATACAGCTGTTACAATTCCATTTACTCTATTCCCTATGCTGTACTTCACACCCCGTGACTATATATATATCTGTATATATATATGTGTATATATATATACACATATGTATATATATATATTTAATTATAATTGACATTCCATATTATTCAGCTTCAGGTGTACAGCGCAATGGTCAGGCATCTACACCATCCATGAAGTGGTCTCCCAGATGAGACAAGTGCCCATGTGACCCCCTACAAAATCTTTACAGCATTATTGATTATATTCCTCCCACTTAGAATTTGGGAATATTTTTTAAAGCACACCCCTACCCAAAAGTCCTATGGGATGTATTTTTCTCGACCTCTAATATAGGTGTTATCAATCAGGTATTTTTTCTAATCCATTACTTTCTTTGTTTTAGTGTGGAGCCATCTCAGAATCTCCAGTCTTTGATGGAGAAGAACCAGTCCCTGATAGAGGAGAATGAAAAACTAAGTCGTGGTCTGAGCGAGGCAGCTGGTCAGACAGCCCAGATGTTGGAGAGGATCATTCTGGTGAGACCCCAAGACCAAGCCGCTAACAACCCTGAACATTTAGTAGTTTTCGTTTCTGAAATAGCTGACAGGCCTTTCATTATGAGGGACCAATTCTGTGGAAAGAGATGGACAAGTATTACCATATGCCCCACGGAGCCCCTTGAAGTAACTACATGGCCTTATGTTCAAACATACAGAAAAGTTAAAAGAACTGTACAGTAAACACCTATGTATCCACCACAAAGAGTCTACAGGCATCCCATTTTGAAAGAGATTTGTTCTAAAACACCAGAGAGGAAAGAACCAGGTCCCTGGGTCACCTTAAGTCCTGCTTGATCTTTATCCAGAATACCAAGCAATACCTATCCCTTCAATAAGATTTTAGTTTCTCTCCCTTCCCCTAGCATTGTCACATTTCAGTCCCATCCCAAATGCTGCCATGGTGAGATAGAACTGCTGGGAAATTAATTTTAATTCCGTTCACGTAAGGTTAATTTCCAGACAGTGGATCACTACGTAGCCCATCACACCAGGTCTTTTTAACTGCTACCTGTCTGGTAACGTCCTGGATTGGTGCATGCTGGCTCTACCACTAACGTTTTTGCACTCGTCTCAGTACAACTCAGTCTTTGATAGCACAACTATTGCCAGAGTGAAAATGAGTTTCCACGAAAATGTAATTGAACGTCTGTAATTTACACGCCATTCACACATCAGTGTGCTCTCTAGTCAAGGAAGAGCAAGCTGCTTAAAGACTTAAAGGGGGCCGCATCCTCCGTCCGCCGGATTGCCCGTCACTAGCAGAAGGGGGGAAATGGGATTGAGGGGATTTTTATATGCAGTTTTCTGCATCCATGCTGCATTTTATGCCTTTGAAGTCACTCGAGAGGAGGTGTATGTATGGTGGACGTAACAGACAGTGCTTGTTATTCTAGCCACATACCCACCTGACCTTTATAAGGTTCTTACAGTGGCTGCCCAATAGGCTTATCGTTTGATGTCCTACAAGAACTTCATAATAAGCACAACATTTTTTATGCTTCCCAAATCTATCGCAGCATCTAGCATGTTACAGATACTGTGATTGAAATAAAATGGAAACTATCCATCAACGTTCCCAAAACGTGGCTGCCTCTGCTGTTTTTTCTTCCCTGCTTTCATGCTTGTGCCTCACCCCTTTTCTTGCTTTCTTTTGTTAAAACTAGCCTTCCACATGAGATGGTGTAACTTGAAAAAACTCAGCTGATACTCAGTGCGAGGCCCTTTTATGTTTGAAATGCCCTTATGCTGGGGCAGAGAACAGTATAGTGTGGGAGGCAGTTTCAAGTAAGTGGTTTTTCTGCAAACAGCAGGGGGTAGCATGCCAGGAAGTAATGCTTTTTCCCCCAGTTGCAAAGTTCTCTGGAACTGAGGCTTCACGCTCCACCCATAGTCTGAGCTTTGTGGCATAAGACCCAGCTGCTTAGGTGCTATTTTTAGTAGCTCATGTTGACTGAAAGGCTAATTTCCATGACTGTTAAAAAACAACATTTCTCACTAAATAACCAAAGCCCACTAAATCTGCCATTCCAGCAAAGGAGGCAGCCTTTCTACCTAGGTTTTAATCCATGGCAGCAGAGAGAGGGCATAATTAGGTAAGGCTGTCAGGTGCGGCCACTGATTATCTCATGGGTCTTTTTTGCAGACAGAACAAGCGAATGAAAAGATGAACGCCAAGCTAGAAGAGCTCAGGCAGCATGCGGCGTAAGTTGCCTACCAGACATTTGGTGCTGACCCATACCACCTCACCATCTACTCGTGCCCCCTCTGGCCTTCACACTGTGATTAACCCTTGGGTTCCTTTGCTTGAATTTTCAGCTGCAAAGTGGATCTTCAAAAGCTAGTGGAGACTTTGGAAGACCAGGAATTAAAAGAAAATGTAGAGATGGTTCGTAACCTGCAGCAAGTGATCACCCAGATAGCGGTAAGCCAAGTAGGGACAGTGGCAACAGCCAGATTGCTTTCAGTCCTTTTTCTTGATGCGTATAAACATGTCTAACTGTGCCTTTTGCTGAAATGACCAGACTGTGAGCAATGTGAGGACAGAGATCATGGGTCATTGGATATGATCTGAATATGAATTTGGTAAATCACTCATAGGTTACATATGCAATGACACATCAATATTTCAGTATTCTAAAATCAAATACTGGAAGCAGCAAAACAGCAGTGCAGAATTGCCTGGGTAGCACGAGCTGCAGTCATTGATTTGCGGTCCTTTCAGTGTAGGCTAACTTAATAAGAGGCCTTGTACCACACCCCAATTTTAAATAAGCTGGGTTCTGACAAATAGCTTAGAACAACCAGTGAGTACTGTAGCTCTCCTTTATAAACAGTAACAAATTCGTTTGAATGATCATTCTGCTATAAGTTCCCATTTTTATTTATTTTTAGAACTAAGGAGTACTTGTGGTCTTGGGAAGGAGTTATTTGTTGTTTTTCCCAGCAGGATAATTCTTATAATTCCACCACCCTAAAAACCTCTTTTTGTGGTTGGTATTCCTTCTCTATCTTAGGCCTAAGGCATATGTACTTTTTTTATTGGAATCATGTTATATTAAGGGCTCATGGTTAGTTAAGGAATTAGGTTCCATCTATCCCCTCTTGTGTATTATTCAGAAGCAATCATATGTATGTAAATGCCTGGTGGTAATTCCTAGCTCTCGGTCAAAGGTTTTAATTATACCAAAACAGTGATTCTCCACCCCAGATCTTACCCAGTGTTTCCTAGACTTGTCAAAAGGGTATTCCAAAATCATCCACACCTAGATTTTGCTCCAAAGAGTCAATGAAAATAATACAGTATAGTATTATGGAGGAAAGGGTCAGTATGGCCAGTTCCAAGAAACTAAATGACTAAACTCACAAAAGGACTGGAAAGCAATGTTTTAGAAACTTCGTGAGCAGTTCAAGATGACAGTATCCAGCAAACAGGCCACAATACTAGAGAACATGGGCTCCGAAGCCAGACAGACCCTGGTCTGAAGCCACTTCTGCCACTCACTAACTATGTACCCATGCTAAGTACTGTGTTAATATCCAAAGAAAATAAGTGACTCAAATCAAGATTAGTTATCCAGCCAATGCACTCAGAGAGTGCCCGTTGTACTCCATTCGTGCTTTGACTCAGGTGGTTACCTGCAGTTTCGCTCAGGTAGCAGATTTCATTGTTAATTGCGGTGAAACTTTGGCAGGAAGGCTGTTACCATTTTCACGGCTCTTGCTCAGGAACATCCGTGCAGTGCCACCCCACTAACTATCAATTATTTTCAAGAATTGTTCTTGCCAGCCTTGTAGTTTGTGAGTTGGTCACGGCTCACAAGTGGGACAGGAGCAAACAAGGGGCAAAAGGATAGGAGGCAAGGAAAGCTAGGAAGGCTCTTATGTCTGCTTTGATCCTCTTACAATAGCAATTTGAGCAAAGTGTGGTAGGAGCACAAGGAAGGGGTGATGACTGCCTAGAAAATTCAGGGAGGCCACACAGACAAAAGGGAGAGGACAATCTAGAGAGGAAAAGCAGAGAGGTGTGCAAGTTTAGAACACGGTGAGCATATAGAGTACCTGCCAGAGAATGGCCATCTCAAGGTTCTATTTCACCATGTACAATTCCGCTTCAAAATAGCTGAAACATCTGATGGATGAACATCTTGTGCGAGCTGCCTCCGAACTAAAATAATCCAGGCTGCAGAAACCTACTGGAGCCAAAGCCTCTAAGATCAGAAGAGTGATTCAGGGCTTCATTGTTTATTGTATACGACCACACCACCTCATTGCTGGGGCTTCGAGTCACATGGGAAAGGTAAACAAGGAAACCCACAGACCCAAGTTAATAAAATGAGAGAAGGCACATCCTCGGTGAGCAACTGGCACTATGACTGGTGCCCAATGTGGATATACAGGAAGTTGCGAGTGGTAGCTGGCTCAGAGAACTCTGTACAATCACTGTGTCTGCCACTGAAATTCATTTGGCCATGCAGCGGGAGGGCGCTAAAGACTGCCACTAGCTGATAAAGTCCCTGACTTCCATCCTTTGTCACAGTTAGGCAGAATAGGCCCTTGCACCCATGGCTCCTGCTGGACTCTTGAATGAGAGTTCTTATACCTATTGTTTGGAGACCCTCCCAGCTACATATTTTTTTGGAAATACAAAACAATATATCCTGTGGCTTTTATTAAGACTCACTACAGTGAAGACAAAATGTTTAAAATGTAAGTGCTTGTGCCCTTCGTTCCGGATTAAAACTATTTTCATTTTAAGTGGCGGGTGAACACCCCCTGTTCAGTTATGAAGGCAACCATTGTTCTCAGATCTTCCTCCTGGGGCTGTAAGCACTAAACTGTACCACTTTTTCCTTTACAATATAATTCAAGCAAACCTCCTTGTTACAGTTACCTGTGAGGAAATTCATGCGGTCCTTTCAGTTCCCACAAAATCAATTTTTTTGTGTGTTTTTATTCCCTCCTCCAAGACCAGTTCCATGAAAAGCATTTTGTATGCCTAGTAATGGCATTGCCTACATCCTACAAGCACAAATTTCGTTTCAGAAGGTATTGCTGGGTATTGTAGCTCAATGTACCCTAGCCTTGTTCCCCTGACCATCAACTTCTCAAATCAGGTATTTTTACCTTACAAAAGGTTCTCAGTTGTAGCCATAGAATGAAGGAGAAAGGGGTGGTTAGACTGAAATAAATCTTATTGTTATACATTTACATTTAGGACTATGTAGAACAAGTCACCAAAGCTGAAACCTTAGCCTTGTGAAATGTCATTGGGCCAAAAGGTAAATCCATAGTAACAACATGTCTTCTTTAAGGCATAAACCATCTACTTTGATCCTGACCCTCTGGAAGGTACTAGAAAAAGTCTCCAAAAGCCAGTGTTATAGGCCCTACTAATCTAGGATGGGTCTGTAACTAGTTAGTCCTTTTGCTGAAACTTAAAACATGGGAGAGAAGGAAAGGTAACTATTAGCCTGTAATATATTGAAGTGCTCTGTTTTGGGGTTTTTTTTAAAGGATTTAATATGTCCTGCCCTTAAAGAATCACCAATACTGTAAAGCATGATGAGAAAAGATGTTGGAATGTTGGAGCTTCCTTTGAATTCTCTTTGAGTCTCACTAGTTGAGAATTTCTGGACAGAATGAGGGAAGTGCTTTACAAACAGCACTTACTAAGGGCCTCAGTACCTTACCTTAAAGGTACTGAGATTTAAGTTTCAACAGTTATGTACCATTTCATGGGGCTAGTGTGCTCGCCCAAATTCTTTCCTTGCTATTGAGCCAATAGCTCTTTCTATGACCTATGACCCCCTTAATCGTGTGACTTCCTGGAAATAATCCTTTCTTCCCAGGGCTTTGCACAGTCACTTAAACAGAAGTGGTAATCCATGTTGCAATTGCCAAATGAAGTCTAAATTTCAGTGGGGAGAACAGAGCTTGCGCATATGCTGGCCTATAAACAAATTAGTCCTAGTAAGTGGTTTTAGATTTCCCTTCTGGTACTTGTTCCAATGCCCAAGAAAGGAAGGTGCCCTTCTCTGGGAGGGAATCAGTGCCTGTCCTTTCCCTCCAAATAACCACTGCCTGGAGTAGCGACATATGCTCAGTTCTTAAATATAAGAGGGACGGAGGCTGCACTATGTTTGTCTGACTTCATGAGAACGTTTTTCTGGGGTATCCACCTGTGGCATTTATTTCCTTATAAGGTCGGCTCTTGCTACCTTGACCGACTGTAAAATAAAAATCAAAAATAAACCTTTATTCTGTTCCCTTTTCTGCTGCCTCGTCTTTATTTGATATGTCTGTTCTTAGGATGGTGTGTCCATGAAAACTGGTGAGGCCTGGACATTACCGAAGTAGATTTAGTGGTAAAAACATAAAAAGAAAGGATGGAGTCTAGAAAGTGGGTTAAAGTTTTGCCTGTTGGAATGGCTAAGCGTTTCAGTCTGGCCCAGTAATCTCTGGCCAAGCAGGAGAGGTGCAATAAGTATGTCAGTTGCTTCATGACTGTGTTTTTTACATAGACTGCACAA
Source organism: Rhinolophus hipposideros (assembly GCF_964194185.1). NCBI lineage: Eukaryota > Metazoa > Chordata > Mammalia > Chiroptera > Rhinolophidae > Rhinolophus > Rhinolophus hipposideros. The sequence goes on along the minus strand of NC_138046.1, from coordinate 2,440,895 downwards.
TCAACTTTTATAAAGAACACAAACTCCTGAGAGGTGAGAAATGGAAATGTGGCTCTTGGAGTGTATATGACTACAAATGAGCCCAGCACCGTAAATGGTCTCTCTTATCTTGAAAAAAAAAAATGAAATAACCAGTATCCAATCCACTGGTAGGCTTCAGTTCAGAATCTTTTCCTAAACTGAAACATCACTTGTCATTGCAGGATGAAACTGTTGCTTGCATGGCTGCAGCCATTGATACTGCAGTGGAACCGGAAGCTGTAAGTAACTGGCCCCTTTGTGTAGAACCGGGAGCTTTAACTGCCATTTCCTGTAATTTATCACTCAGCTGGGGAAGACAAGCCCTGATTGCTCCCATCCTCCACAGAATGCCTTGGAAATCCCGAAATCTTGAGTGTAAACCTCAGCTTTGTAAAATCCGTAACTTGGATAGGCTGTCTCTAATGGTAAACTGGAAAGGGGTGGCAGGGCTTCTCAGGGATGTCACGTTCTGTATTTGCAGTCTGGCTAACTGATTTCTTGTGAGATGCTGGAATTCTGCATCAGCTGTCTAGCCAGTTAACATGAGGAAGGGAACAAGTTAGGAAATCATGGCAAGGTCTAAAAAGCACTAGAGGAGAAATGAACGAGAAACTTTTCTTCTCAGCGTACTTTTCTATGGATGGGATGGTTAGGGGCTAAAAGAACTAAGGCAAATATTTTGAGTGTTCAAGTTGCAAGAATAGATCAAATGTATTAGATGTTGGCTAAAGGTCATCGGGCAAAGTCCAGATTAAAAGCTGGACAATGGTTTGCTTGACACAGCTTTTTCTCCCTAAAGCAATTATATGCTGGTAGTTTTCATATTCTGAAAGAAGAACGATGGTGGACATAAATCGGTGTCAGAGGTCAGCTCTGAGAATAAATGAAGCTTCTTCTCCATTTCCACCATTCCTAAAGTACCATTTCCAGACCCTCTCTCCTCTAAGGACCCCTGAGAATGGGGCAAAGTGAGAAATGTTAACCAAAGCAATAAAGAAAAGAACAAGAAACTTAGTTCGCTCTAACAGGTCAGTTAAAGGCGATAAGAAATAAGGTGCTTGTGAGCATAGGGAAATCAGCTAGGTCAATTTACTTCCGATGTTTGAAGTGAATGTGAGAGAAGCCACCGTTCTAAAGGGACAGAGGTCCTGGGAATGGAGAAGAGCTGTGGGACGTGCTGAAGCTGGACCGAAGGGGCTCCAGTCACTCGTTTCCTGATCTTTTCCAGCAAGTGGAAACCAGTCCAGAGAGCAGCAGGTCTTCGGCTGCCTTCACCACGCAACATGCTCTCCGTCAAGCTCAGATGTCTAAGGAGCTGGTTGAGTTGAATAAAGCCCTGGCCCTGAAAGAGGCCCTAGCCAGGAAGATGACCCAGAGTGACAGTCAGCTGCAGCCCATTCAGTTCCAGTACCAGGTAAAATCTTTCCTATGGCAGCTTTTGTTAATGTCTCCCATCCCTCTTCAATCGTAAGGGAAGAAAACAGGCACACCGTTTCTGACAATGGCAGCACAGTGTAATGTGTGTAGATCAGCTGGAGTTGTACTGTTGGTTAAAAAAAAAAAGAATACATTCAGGATAGGGAACCCATACTTCTGGTTCATTGAATCTAGTACCTTACCTTCTGCAATTGGTTTCATGAATAGTTTGATAATGTTATCATTAAAATCATCCCTACTTGGAGAAATTCTCAGATAAGCATGCTGGCCTTCTGAGAAAGGTATATGTCTTAGTAGATGTTCTGAGTTAGTGTCAGTTATGAGACTTGTCATAGAGATCAAGTGACTGTTCTTCCCAGTGGGGGTTCTAGTGGTCCCTGCTAATTAATATGATATGTCATTACTTAAGGAAGGACAAGCCTTTGGCCTTTGGGTTACCCACAACGCTCCCCTGGCTCCAGACCTTATTTTGCCTTGTAGCCCCGTCTCCCCCATCCACGGAGGGATGTTAGCAGGCCTGGCAGGAGGAAGGGTGCATTGTTTTTCCATTCAGCTCCATCCTGCCACCCCCGAAGTCCTACATGCTGGCGTCAAGAAACCCCTAGAATATGCATGCGTGTGTACCACCAGCTCCCCTACATTTTCAGAAGAAAAATGTGAAACGTGTTTCTACTAAATGATTTTTGCCACTTTTTCCCCCTAGGAAAAAGGTTGCTTCCAAAACAATAATTGAGTTGCCAACAGAGGTTGTACTGCCTTTTTATTATCCCAGCCTTATTTAACTTTTTTAAAAGTTAATTTTTATTTATGTTAAACAATTGCATGTATATCATTTGTAAAAGTCAAATAGTACCGTACTCAGAAAACTAAAGCAATCTACCTTCTCCCCCGTTCCCTAGGCTTGTAATTTTAAGTTCTTTAAGCCGTTTCTCTTTTTTCCCCACTTTACAAAGTTACCGTTTTATTGTGAGAATGCTTGATATATACTCTCGTAGCAAATTTCAAGTATACAATCCAATATTCTTAACTACAGTCACTATGCTATACACTAGCTTCGCAGAACTTACTCGTCTTATAACTGGAAGTTTGTACCTGTTGACCAATATCACTCCCATTTCGTCCCCCCTCTTGCCCCTGGCAACCGCCATTCTATTCCATATTTCTATAAGTTTGACTTTTTAAAAACAATTACATTCTACAGATAAGTGACACCATGCAATATTTGTCTTTCTCTGGCTGATTTCACTTTGCATCATGCCCTCCAGCTTCATCCAGGTTATTGCAAATGGCAGGATTTCTTTCTAAGCTGTTCCTTCTGACATTTACCTCCATATTTCTCAATAAAAGTTGGTAGTATAACTATGTTCATTTAAAATACTTAAACATCATCAATTGACTTCCCACTGTGAAAGATGGGAATATAGCTCTCTTATACAGCCATCCATGCACACTTGTTCACCTCCATCTTTCAAAATGGTTATTTCACAATGTTTGACGAAATGAGTATTTAGTGTTTAAATTTTTATGATTATGTAAATATGTTGTGCAGCTGAGCCACATACTGCGTAGTATAATGTGATTCCATTTCCTTTCTTGTACAGCTTTCTGTATTTACTAGAGTTAGTAATCTCACTTTTTTATTTACTTAGTCTTCTATGTACCTATCAATAATTTATCTCCAAACTTCTTGACAGAATTATAAAACTCCTCTCAATATGGTCAAACATACCAGGTAATTTATCAGGCTATTTCTTTCTTGAAGGCAACCCTCCTGGAATGTTCTGTCCTGCTTTGCTTTCTCTAGGTCTCCTGCCCAGCCATCACTCTGGGACCATTGTCCTGGGAATCTGCTTCACTTCTCATGTCCATGTTCAAACAGATTTTGCATCTTCCTTGTTCTTGGGATACCCATCTGTGTTGGTGGAGTGAAACCCTAATAGCTTTCTGAGAATGTACATGAATAGAAAATGTTTTAAACAACTGCATGCCTGCAAATAGCCTTTTGTTGTTCTTATACTTATTGGTTCGGCTGATTCTTTTTATTCGACCTATATTTTTTTTTGTCTGGAAACTTTCAGGATCTTTTCTTTGTCCCCAAGTGTCATTTAATTTCACAGTGATGTGCCTTGGTATGGGTCTTTTCTCATTTATTGTGCTTGGTGCTTGGTACGTCCTTTCAATCTAGAAATTTTTGTTCTCCTTTAGTGGGAAGTTTTCTTGTATTATTTCTTCACTAGCCTCCTGTTTTTTTTCATGGATACAGTGCTCATCTCTAAGGATAAAAATTAAATTTTGTTAAGGTTTTCTTCTTCCTGCCCTGCCTCTTGTTTCCTCCTGATTCCTTCCTTTAGTATTTTTTGGTCTTTCTTTCAGTTAAGAAACATACCTCAAATTTCCAGTGATCTCTGGCTGTCCATTTATATTTAACAGTGATGCACTAAAAGCCAATGGAAAGTTCTGTATGCATGGGTTTCTCATGGGTTGGTTGGTTTCCAATAAAGAACTCTTTTATTCTCCCGTGTGGAGTTATGTGCGCAGAGTGGCGGTAGCCCAGAGAAAATAAGGGAGCTGGAGTCTCCCCAGTCATATTCACATACATATATCATTTAATCCTCTACCAGCAGTATGACACTTTAGCCCTGCCTTCCGCTGTGTCTGCTCTCTGAGTCCACAGAGGCCTGTGGTCCCACGGTATAAATTGGCTTGTTTCTTCTCGCCATTTGTCCGGTAGGAGTCATAGTTTAGCTTGTTCCACTCAGCTAAGTCAGTTACCACTTACCCACCTAATTTCCTTTTCCAAAAGTTTGTATCTTTTGAGTGCTTTCTTCATCCTTGTTGATTCATACCCTTCTTTTGGGTCATTTTAGTGGGATTTCAGGAGGGAGCAAGTTAAATACGTAGCTCAATCCTCCACATTAATAGGACGTAAAACGCAACTTTTTATGTTGCGCATTCATTTTAGGTTGAATGTATTTTGGCCTTTCCATGGTAAACAAAAGATTCATGGTAAGGCTGAGAAATCATTTCTCTCCTCTTGTACTCTTGCCTGCAAACACGGGAACATATGTCCCACCAGGGTATCTCTAGCTCTATGGGGAGGTGCTAGTAATAAGCTAGAGCTGTGTTAAGATACCTTGTCCTTTTCTTCTCTTGAAATCAAACATGCTTGAGCTCCCAAATCTAAGAGCTAAGAAGAAATAAATTCTTAATGTAAATAGTACTTTTTAATCACATGTAAACCAGTCTCTCTTTTTTCTAAGAAATAAAGGTGATTTTTTTTTTGTCCTAAACAGTATTCTTCCTATCACCCTGAAGCCTTGCCATAGAAAAATCTGAGGAGGTATGGGTTCTGATTAATGAAGATAACCATGAGTTATAGCCCAGGACTCACATATTTGAATAATTCCTTTTATGGCGTTGGTGAGATAATTATTGACTGCATGTGGCATCAATAATGAAGAGATACTATTTTTTACCCAGCTGATTGGTATCATATCAGGTGTTGACAAAGGTACGAGGAAACAAGTACTCTCATCCAGAGTTAGCGACAGTGCAAATTGGAAGAGCCACTGTGGGGGACAATTTGGCAGCATCTATTAAAATTGACAATGTGTACCCCAGTTATCCTGTAATTTCACTTGTGTCTACCCTAGAAAAACCTTGCACATGTGCATGAGAATATTTCATTATGGCAAGAAACCCAGAAGGAGCTAAGGCTATATATGCACTGATAAAATCAATTTCCAAGACCAAGTAAAAAACCCAGCAGGTTGCAGAATAATATATACAGAAAACATTCTATTTATCTTTCATACGTTGCAATAGCTACACACACACATGCACGTTTCTATGTGTGTGTGTCTAATATATATTATTTTTATATCTATTTACATATATTCTATTGTATATTCTAGACAAATGCTACAATATATTTATACATTAATTATATATGCTGCATATTTACATACATGTGTAAATGTCTAGAATATGATCACATCTAGAAAAATGTCTAGAAGATCTGGACCAAGCCGATAACAGTGGCTTCTCCTGGAGAAGAGACTAGAATTTTGGCAGGAGTAGGGCTGTTAGGGGGACTTGCCCTTTACATTGTATTTTCTGGATTTTTTTTACAAGAATGTTTTCATGTTTTAGTTCTAGAAGTACACACACATACACGTTATTGCCTGTTTAAATACGCAGGGTTAGTGTAGAGCAACAAGACTGGGGTTTTCTTTCGTTATATTGAAGTGTCTCAGTGTATTTCGTGGACAACAGCTCTGCCTATTTAGAAAGCTTCTCTGACGCAGCCCCACCTAACCTGTCCCTGCCTCTGTGTCATCTCAGTACTGGTCTAGGACCTGCATCTAATCTTCTTGGCTGCCAACCACTCACTCATCGGCCAGTTTCCTTTCATCTTTTCCAGTTATGAGAACAGGAAGGAGTCTATCCGTTGGACTTTCCCATTCTTGGAAACTACCAAACTTCAGTTTCTAAAATTTATTTCCTAAATGCACACAGAACTACAGTTACTATTGAACACAAGTCCGGAATATAAGAATGTTTGTGCAGCAATTTTCAGTTTACAAAATCTTTGCTTTTTTATCTTATTTGATCTTGCCAACAACCCTGTGAAGTATATCATGATGTTAACTATTTACATAGATAGAGAAACTCTTTGGGGTCCCCAAGACCACCCCCAGGTTCGACGACTTGCCAGGAGGTCGCCCAGTACTCAGCATGCAGTCCTACTCACAGCTAAGATTTATCACAGTGAAAGGGCATAGAACAAAATCAGCACAGGGAAAAGGCACATGAGGCAAAGTCTGAAGGAATCCGTGTGAGCTTCCGAGAGTCTTCTCCCAGTGTAGTCACAAAGTAGTACTTCATTTCTCCAGCAATGGCTGTGACAACATGTGTGACACGTGGCCTGTCAGGGAAGTTCCCCTGAGCCTAGGAGCCCAGGGTTTTTAGCGGAGGTCATTCGGGTAGGCACTCTCCGCCTGGCACATACCCAAATTCTAGACTCCCAGAAGGAAGATACATGTTCCTGGCCAGTCACATGGTTTTCACAGTTTAGGCACAGTGAGCCACTCTTGTCAGCTAGGGAATGGTGGGAACCCTCCCCAAATCCAAGTCCAGACACGAGCCAAGGCCAGTCTTGCAAGCAGGCCTTTTCAAGGGTAGTAGTCTCAGGCCTGCTGTGTTAACTCTGTTCTGCACAGAGACTAAGGCTAAAAGAGATGACGTGACTTTCCTTAAGGTATGTAGATGATAAGTGCTGGACCCAAGGTTCAAACCCAGGCCTTGGGATTCCAAGTCCATACTTTTCCCACTGCATGACATTAATCTTCATCAAATCAAGTACAAAAGTTTTTAGCGTGCGATTGAAGTGGTAAAATTGAATGCATACTTCCTTAAGATGTGGAATGTTGAAATGATTTTCTTCCTGTGCCTTTAATGCCTTCTTTCTCTCTGACCTATAACATTTGTAGGATAACATTAAAAATCTTGAATTGGAAGTCATCAATCTGCAAAAAGAAAAGGAAGAATTGCTTCTTGAACTTCAGACAACAAAGAAGGATGTCAACCAAGCCAAGTAAGAATAAAGTCAATAAATATTATGTCAAGTTCCTACTATGTGTGAGGAGCTGTAGAGGAAATAGAGACATGAAAGAGCCATTTCCTGCCCCCACAAGGCTTACACTGAGTGGAGGGGAGACCTACACAAAAGAAAAGTTAAGTATTTGAAGTTTTAAATAACATCTCATCATGACAGGAAAAGAAGGCCATAACCCAGCATATGATTAGTAGCCCAATAAATTTCTTAGGCAGTAATTGCTTTAAGAGTTCAGAGGCAGGAGATACCAGTTTAGGCTGGCATGATCAAGGAAGGCTTTCTACAAAGTTAGCATGTAAACTGGACTTTGAAAGATTATCCAACCTACCAAACACCAATAGTTTCTTTGTCCCTGAACTGAGGGTAAATTCGCTTGCAAAAAGAGTGAATGCCCAGGCTAGTAAAAGAAAAGTCAGTCTAGCCATTCCTCAGTCAGTTCAGAATAAGCCGAGACAGGTGACCAGAATATCCTCCTGTCCCTCAGACCTCTGCCTTATTGGCTATTCTCCCTTCTCTTTACTCAGTGACTCCTTTATATCCGTCTACTGAGTCTAAAGTTCACGTTCTTAAAAGTTACGGTGAACATTTACTTTTGACCTCAGACTTGTGTAATAATCATCAGAATTATTCCTTACACCTCAAGTGAAGTGAAATGGCTTCAAAGAAACATCCTTTTAACAGAGTGCTGGGGGCAGGGGGTGGTATACTGAGGCAACCGTATTGTTAACACACTCAAGAGAATGGTTCTTTGACTGTGTGTTAAGGCCCCATCACTGAGGCAGTTTGGGCTGTTTGCTGGTATTCCTGTTTTAAGATGACTATTTGACTGCTCACCCGTTTTATATAGATCAGGGTTGTGAGCCTGGGAGTCTAATCCTGTGTGTTTGCAAGTGAGGCTTTGCTGCCGCTAGTCTTCATTCCAACAGCCTCTGTGTTTAGGTTGAGTGAGCGCCGCCGCAAACGTCTCCAGGAGCTTGAGGGTCAAATAGCTGATCTGAAGAAGAAACTGAATGAACAGTCCAAACTTCTGAAGCTGAAAGAATCCACAGAGCACACCGTCTCCAAACTGAACCAGGAGATCCGGGTACTTAACTCTCATTCTTGCACTTAACCTACTGAAACTTACAAACATAGGGATTTTACTACAGAGGAGTTTTCAGGTGAGAAAGTAGCAGGCAGGGTCATCATTTCAAGTGTGGGACTCTCCAAAGACATCCATTTTGTGGGACATTGTTCTCGTAGTCATCTAGATCTGAACCACAAAACCCTTCTTTGACATTCAGGGTTGAATGTTAGAGTCTCTGAAACCAGAGGGCAAAAATACCTTAATATTTAGTGCTGATATCCTGACCACGTTCCACGATCATGAGGAATAATTCTGTGAAGTAGTTGCAAATGACAGGCACCTACAGAAAATACCAGGCATTGAATGTTCAGTTTCTGACATCTGCAAAGTAGCGGTTATAGGGCCACTGGAACCTTTAGGGTACAATGGTTGCTAGGTGGATTTGTCCTTGAGGCTTAGTATAATGCATATTTCCTTGAAATTTCATTTCTGCATGATGAATGAATTTAGGGCTGGTTTTAGCTTGTAGGCACATTTTTGCTTTTATTTCTTCAGTGTTCATTTGTGTAGTGAATCCTTGGAAACCCTGTGCAAGCATTGGAAGGCGTATTGCAAGCCTAATCAGAAAATCGATTGGCTGCCTTCTCTGCTTGGCTCTGGGTTTTCTCTCTTCTTAATGGTTAGTCTATCTATCTGCACATCAGCCTAGAATAGATGCAGATGACTAATACTGATACTGTTGTTGTTTTTATAGGTAATGAAAAACCAGCGGGTACAATTAATGCGTCAGATGAAAGAGGATGCTGAGAAGTTTAGACAGTGGAAGCAACAAAAAGACAAAGAAGTAATCCAGTTAAAAGAACGAGTAAGTAACTACTACTCCTCAAAGGCCTACCTAGTGAACCATTCTCTGGGCTGCATAACATTAAATCATCTTTTCAAACAACTGGCATCTCCAAATGTGACACATTCATGAATTTAAATGTGCAAGGTGCTATCTACTAGATACCATGGAAAACAGAAAGATGAGTAGTATATGGACTCTGCCTTTGAAGAATGTCTTGTATGAGGGGAAGGTGAGACTAAGCATGGTTTTCTCCGATATAAGAAATAAAGAGATCTTTAGACAAATGGTCTAAAACACCAGAGTAATTAAGAAAGGGAAACACACTTCTGGTTGGAGTGAAAAGACAATAGCTGAACAGGCCTTGGCTAATAAGTAGGATTTTCATAGAGACAAGTGCAGGCATTCCAGATAGAGATGGAATAGCAGGAGCAAAGCACAGATGACAACTTTGTAGGCATATTCAAGGAATGGCGAGTGGTCCCGGTGGGATGAAGGATAGTAGCAGAAGATTCCATTGGAAAGACAAGTTGAAGCTGGATTGTTAAAGATCCAAGAAGTTAGAACTTCATTTTGTTAGTGGAGTATAAAAATTCTTAAGGTGTTTGAAAAACAAAGTGATATCAGCAAAGTACTGCTTTAAAAAGATGAATGTGCAGAACAAACTGAAATATTGAGAAACCGGAGGCCAGAGCACAAGTTAAAAAGATAGTGTATCATCCAGAAAGATAGTAAGGGCCTGAATTAGAGTAGGAATGGTGTTCTTCAAAAGCACACGGGAAAGGACATGAATTGGCAGAAATTTTTAGAATTGGTCAGAATGTGATATGTTGGGTCAAGAAATAAAGAGGGTCGTCCTTTCAGAATGGTAGCATGAGGAGCTTTGTGGGCTCTACCTAACAAAAGAATCACAACTGATAGAATTTATAAAAACAACCATTAAAAATCTCTGGAAATTGCCCAAAGGGCATAGAGCAAATAAACAATAATTCAAGGAAATCTTCTAAATCTCAGTAAGGACAGCAAGAGTCTGTGGCATTTGAGCCACAACCAGCTCCCTCCCCTCACCTCCCATCTCCCAGTCTATGACTGTGGTTTCTTCTGTTTCATCCCCACAACTCCATGTTGAAGCTCTGTTTCAGGCAAGAGCAGCAAAGAGGTCTGGGGATCCCTTCTTTCACCTAAGCCTCATGCATAGGGGGAAGCTCTGCCCTGCTACAGAAGGCCAGTAATACTGGGGCCTGCTTACCCCGACCCATCTAATCATAGGATGCAGGTTCCATGTCAGGAAAGGCAAGCCAAGAAAAAGAGCGCCTACTGCCGTAGCCCAGAACCCTACTTATAGAACAGACATGTCACGCAGAGCAGTGGGAGCTGTCCACACCCCAGGTCCTGAGCAGTGGTGCAGAGGTTCTGCCCAGGGAGAGAGGCAGGCCATAGCAACAGCCATAGGAATGCTGCCTTCCCTAAGGGGACTGACTTTAATTTGGGGAAAGAGTTTGAAGAAGTTAAAACCTAAAGGTGCTATCAACCAAGAATCTTATAGACAGCAGTTTTCTTTCAAAAATGATGGCAGGCGGTGAGCACACAATTCATACAGATGGTGTATGACAGAATCGTACACTTGAAACCTGTATCATCTTATTAACCAATGTTGCCCTAATACATTTAATTTAAAAGACACAAAAAGAAGGCAACAACAAAAAAAAGATTTCCAGATAAACAAAAGCCAAGTGAATTTGTTTTTAGTTCTACCTTACAAGAAATACTAAAAGAACTTCAGACTGAAAGCAAATGATACCAGACAGGAATTTGAATCTGCACAAAAAAATAAAACAAAGAGTACCAATAAAGGTATTACATAGGTAATTCTAAAAGAGTTTAATTGCATATTTCTTTTCCTTTCTTCTCTTAACTGACTTAAAAAGCAATTGTATAAAATAATATGTATATAATCATATTGATGGGCCTATAACATATAGAAATGTAATACATTTGACAATAACAGCACAAAGGAGATGGCTGGGAGCAAAGTTGTATTTGAGTAATAAAATGACATCAGATGATAACGTGAATATACAGGAAGAAAAGATTAGAACCAGAAATGGTAAATAAGAACAAATTCTGTAAATATATATTTGAGTTCTTTTCATCTCAGTTTGTTTAAAGGACATAAAATACATAAAGTAATAATTGTAAGGTATTTTTGGGCTATGTATATTATACACAATATACAATGTATGTTGATTTAATATGCATAACAATAATAGTACAAAAAAGGAAAGAGAACAGAGCTATATAGGAATAATGTTTCTATATCTCACCGGAATTAAGTTAATATAAATCTGAAGTCGATTCTGATAAGATGTTTATCATAAGCACTGGAGCAATAACTAAGAAAATAACTCAAAGTATAGTGAAATAATCATTAAAGGAATTAATATGCTACACTACAAAATATTCATATTCACCTAATGTAAAAGAAAGCAGTAAAAGAATAATGAGCAAAACGATATGACAGAAAACAAAAAATGAACTTGAAAACATAAAACCAGTCATATCAATAATAACATAGTGTGAGTGGATTAAACAATCTAATCAAAAAGCAGAGACTGTCAGACTGAATAACAAAAACCAAGGTCTATGCTATCTCTAGAAGATACATAATGGATTCAAAGATACAAATAAGTCGAAAGTTAAAGGATGGAAAAAGATCTACCATTCAAACATCAACCATAAAAGAGCTGAAGTGGCTATACAAACAAAATACACTTTAGATCACAAAATGTTACTATTAATAGAAATAAAAAGGAACATCTTATACAGATAAAAGAATCAACCCATCAGGAAGATATAACAATTATAAAATTGTGCACCTATAACAACACAGCCCCAAAATACTGAAACAAACACTGACAGAAATGAAGGGAAAAATAGACAAATCAGCAATAATATTTGGACACTTCAATACCCCACTTTCATAATGGTTAGAACAACTAGACACAACCAGATCAGGAAGGAAATACATAGAAGACTTCATCAATATTATAAACTAACTAGACCTAACAGGCATCTAGAGAATACTCCAACCGACAACAGCAGGATACATGTTCTTTTGAAGAGCACATGGACCATTCTCCAGGATAGACCTTATGTTAGGTCATAAAACATGCATCAATAAATTTAAAAGGATTGAAATAATACAAAGTATTTTTCCAACCACAGTGGAGTTAAGTAGGAAATCAATAACAGAAACAAATTTGGGAAATTCACAAATCTGAGGAAATTAAACAACACTCCTAATTAAATGATGAGTTAAAGAAGAAATCACAAGAAAACTTTGAGATGAATAAAACAAAGATATGACGTACCAAAACCTATGGGATGCAGCTAAAGGGCACTTAGAGGAAAATATAGTTGTAAATGCCTATATTAGAAATGAAGAAAGATCTCAATAACCTAGCTTTATACTTTAAGACCTTGAAAAAAAGGAAAAGCAGACTAAACCCAAAGCTAGCATGCAGAAAGAAATATTAAAGGTTAGAGTGGAAATTAATGAAATAGAGAATAAAAAAAACAATAGAGAACATCAAGGAAACCAAAATTTGGTCCTTTGAAGTGATCAACAAATACTAACAAACTTTTACATATGCTTTATAAGAAAAAAAGAAGATTCAAATTACTAAATTTTTTTAGGAATGAAAGAGAATGCATCACTACTAGTCTTTCAGAAGGAAAGGGTTATAAGGGAATACTGTAAACAATTGTATGCCAACAAATTAGATAACCTAGATGAAATAGGCAAGTTCTTAGAAAGACAAAAACTACCGAAACTGACTGAAGAAGAAATAGAAAATCTTTGCAGACCTATAACAGGAGATTAAGTTAGTAGTTAAAAACTTCCCAGAAAGAAAAGCCCAGGACCAGATGTCTTCACTGATGAGTTCTTCCAGACATTTAAAGAAGAAATAACACGAAATTTTCAGAAACTATTCCATAAAACAGAAGCAGACGGAACACTCCCCAACTCATTATATGAGGCCAGTACTTCCCTAACACATAAACCATACAAAGACATCCCAAGAAAAGAAAACTACAGACCAGTATCTCATGAATATAAACTTGAGAATCTTCAACATAATACTGAAAAACTGAATCCAACAACATATAAAAAGAATGATACACTATGACCAAGTAAGGTCTATCTGGAAAAAAAATGTAAGCCTTCTTTAACATCTAAATATTAATATAATATAATATCAGTAGAATAAAGGACAAGAACCACATGATTATCTCAATAGACACAGAAAAAAGCATTTGACAAAATCCAACATCCTTTAATGATAAAACACTCAAATTAGGAATAGAAGGGAACTTTCTCATCTTGATGAAGGGCATTTATGAAAACCCTGCAACTAGCATCATACTTAGTGGTGAAAGGCAGAATGCTTTTGCCCTGACATCAGGAACAAACAAGACAAGTGTATCCACTCTTGCCACTTCTATTCAACATTGTCCTGAGCTTCTAGCCAGGGCTCTTAGGCAAGAAAAATATGTATATAAAAGTCATCCAGATTGGAAAGGAAGAAGAAAAACTATCTCTGTTAGCAGATGACATTATCTTGCATGTAGAAAATCTTCTAAAAAACTATTACAACTAATACACAAGTTTAGCAAAGTTGCAGCATATAAGTTCAATGTATGAAAATCAGTTGTATTTCTATACACTAGCAACTAACAATTTGAAAGTGAAATTAAGAAGAAAACAATTTCATTTATAATAACATCAATAAGAATAAAACACTTAGGAATAAACATAACAAGTATAAGACTTATACAAGTATAAGACTTAAACAAGTATAAGACTTATACACTAAAAACTATAAAACATCATTGAATTAATTATCTAAATAAATAGAAAGATAACCCATGTTCATGGATCAGAAGACAATATTCTTAAGATGGAATACTCCTCAGATTGATGTACAGATTCAACACAATCCCAATCAAAATTCCACTTGGCTTATTTACATAAATTCACATGCTGATCCTAAAATTCATATGGAAATGCAAGTGATCCAGAATAGTCATAGATCCAGAAAGAGTAATTTTGGAGATGTCCCATCTATCACCTCACAAAGTTACCCATTTTTTGTCAGTGTGTTGAGAACACTTAAGACATACTCAGCAAATTTCAAATATACAATATAGTATTATTCACTGTAGTCACTATGCTCTCCCTAGATCCCCAGAACTTATTCATCTTATAACTGGAAGTTTACACCCTTTGACTAATGTTTCTCCATGTTCCCCGACCCCAAGTGCCTGGTAACTACTGTTCTACTCTGGTTCTATGAGTTCAATTGTTTTAGATTCTCTCTATAAGTGGGATCATATGGTATTTGTCTTTCTCTGTCTGGTTTATTTCATTTAGCATAATGACCTCCAGGTCCATCCGTGTTGTCACAAATGGCAGGATTTCTTTCTTGTTAATGGCTGAATAATGTTCCATTATGTATATATACCAAATTTTCTTTATCCGTTTATCTGGAGACAAACATTTAAGTTGTTTCCATATCTTGGTTATTGTGAATAATGCTGTAATGAATATGGGACTGCAGTTATCTCTTAAAGATACTGATTTTGACCAGAGGGTAAGAGGGGAGGTAGAAGAGGGTAAAGGGGGTCAAATATATGGTGATGGAAGAACTGACTCTGGGTGGTGAACACACAATGTGATATATAGATGATATATTGTAGAATTGTACACTTGAAACCTATGTAATTTTACTAACCATTGTCAGCCCAATAATTTTTTTTTTAAAAGATACTGATTTCATTTCCTTTGGCTATGTACCCAATAGTGGGACTGCTATATTGTACAGCAGTTCTATTTTTTATTTTTTGAGGAACCTCTTGTTTTCCATAAAGACTATACCATTGAAAGACTCTTTAGTTATATTATAAGACTTTATTTTAGCTAGCTGAATAGCAATTAAAAGTCTGGCTCTTTTCTTCTCAGGACCGAAAGAGGCAATATGAACTGCTCAAACTTGAAAGAAACTTCCAGAAACAGTCTAATGTGCTTAGACGTAAAACTGAGGAGGTAAGAAAATCCGATCTGTTAGGTCAAGTGTATTGCTTAGATGCTGGCAAAGTGGAATCTCTTAAAGGAGCTGGTGTCCTAAGAAACCTAGGATGCTAATCCTGACCAGCAATTCCTAAGTCTTGATCCCTGTTGACGTGTCATGAACTGTGAGCAGATAAAAACCTGATGAAAATGGTACTGTTTAAATAAGGATTTTCTTCTAATTGGGCTTGCTTCTTTCCAAAACAACACAGAGTACTGTTGGTATGTGACATTTTCAGACACTTTCAAGCCTGCCCTGATATACGATGTCAGAGGGGTAGTAGACCTGGGTGCGGGGGTTATCACTTTGTGAGGCGTGAAAATGTCTAATCACTATGTTGTTTTGTACACCTGAAACTAATTTTTAAAAAACTTTAAAAAAATAAAATGAAGAAAAAAAAGAAAGAAAAAAAAGGAAATGTGTGCCTCCTGGACTCAAATTGTTGACCAGTATCATGTACTTGGAGACATATAAACTTGATTCCTATAGGAACACACACCATAGAATTTTTCTGTTTTTCTAGTTTAGTCATATGCTGGAAATTCGAATGTTCTTTTTACCCTTCAATTCAACATGACTGCGAGCCATTTTTATTTAGGCAGCAGCTGCCAACAAGCGTCTCAAGGATGCTCTCCAGAAACAGCGGGAGGTTGCAGATAAGCGGAAAGAGACTCAGAGCCGTGGGATGGAAGGCACTGCTGCTCGAGTGAAGGTACGGACAGCTTGACCGGCCAATTCTCTTGTGTATACTGGGGGTGGGAGAAAACGGAAGGTGCTTTTGTTTCATTTAGAGTTAACCACTGCAAAGCTAAAGGTCTGCCAGAATGCTTTATTTCCTGAGGATATGATATCGTTGAGTGGCTGTTAAATACCAAGAGTAGCGAACCCTTTCTATCTCTACCCCTCTTGAGTTGAGGGTCACTTAATTTTTAAACAATTTTATTGAGGTATAAATGACCTACAATAAATTGTACATATTTGACGTGTACAGTTTAATAAGTTTTGGCACAGATATGCACCCATGAAATCACCACCACAATCAAGATAATGTCAATGTCCATCAGGACCCAAACTTTGTGTGTACCCCCTTGTAATCCCTCCCTCCTCTGGACCCCCATCTCCAGGTAACCATTAATCTGCCTTTTGTCATTACAAATTTATCTTCACTTTCCATAATTTTATAAAAATTGAATCATACAGGATTTTTTCTGGCTTTCATTCAGTTTCATTAGTTTGAGATTCATCCATGTGATCGTGTGTATCAATACTTCTTTTTACTGCTGAGTGACATCCCACGGCATGGATGTACCACAGTTTTTTATTCATTCACTTGCTGATGGACATGTGTATTATTTCCAGCTTTTGACTATGACAAGTATTGTACTGAACATCATGTGCATACGTGTTTTTATTTCTTTGGGATAGGAAACCTAGGAGTGGAATTGTTGGCTTGTATAATAGGTATGTATTTTAACTTTTAAGCAACTGCAAAATTGTTTTCCAAAGTGGTCATACTGTTTTACATTCCTTTTAGCAATGTATGAGGGTTCCTGTTGCTGTGCATTCCCACCAATACTTAGTTTGAGTATCGTCAGTCTTTTCAACTTTAGCTATTCTAGTAGATAGGTAGTGGTATACCACTGTCATTTGAGTGTGCATTTTCCTGGTGACTGATGGTGTTGAGCATCTTTTCATGTGCTTATTTGCCATGTGTATGTTTTATGAAATATCTGTTCAAATCTTTTTCCCATTTTTAATTGGGTCGTCTTTTTTCTTATATTTGAGTTAGTATTCTTTATATAGTCTAGATATATTCAACAAAAGACTTCTATGTCTTATGAATATTTCTCCCAGACCGTGGCTTGCCTTTTCATTTTGTGACAGTGTTTTCTGAAAAACAAAGCTTTTTAATTTGGATGCCATCCGATGTATTGACATTTTCTTTTTATACTTCAATGGTTTTTATGTCCTATTGAAGAAATTTTTGCCAAACCCAAGGTCACTATGATTTCCCTCTAAATTTTCTTCTAGAAGTTACATAATATTAAGCTTTATGTTTAGGTCTGTGATTCATTTTGACTTGACACCTTTGTGAAAATCAATTGTCCATAAGTCAATTTCTAGATTCTATTTCATTGATCTCTATGTCTATCCTTCTGGCAATACCAAAATGTTTTGATGATACTAGCTTTGTAATACGTTCTGAAATCAGATAGTATAAATCCTCTAAAGTTGTTATTCATTTTCAAAGTTGTTTTGGGAAAACTAGGTCCTTTACAATTCCATATAAATTTTAGAATCAGCTTGCCAGTTTCTACAAAAATTCTGCTGGGAGTGTGATTAGGACTATATTAGAATCTATTGATAAATTTGAGGAGAATTTACATCTTAACAATATTGGGTCTTTCAATCCATGAACATGGTACATCTCTCCATTTATTTGTCTTTTATTTCTTTCAGCAGTGTTTTTGTTTTCATTGTATAGGTGTTACAACATTTGTCGAATATATTCCTAAATATTTCATATTTTTATGCTATTGGAAATCTGGATTTTTTAAATTTCCATTTCCAACTGTTTGGGCATACTTGCTGGTTCTTGTAGCTTTTTTTGCAGAGTCCTTAGGATTTTCCACATATACGATCATGTCATCTTGCAGATAGAGACAATTTTATTTATTCTTCTCGGTTCTGTGTGCCTTTCTTTTAACTTTGTCTTGGCTTATTGCACTTGCCAATACCTACAGTAAAATATTGAATACAGTAGGTGAAGGAGACATCTTTGCTTTGTGTCACTCTTAGGAAAAAAGCATTCAGTCTTTCACCATTAAGTATGTTAGTTGTAGGACAGTGGCAGTGGTGGTTATGATTTGGAGCCATTGAGATGCCTCTGCGGCAGCTGGTGGCATAGGTGGCTTGCGTGGAGGCGGGCAGAGGTGGCCTGCGCGCACCCGTGGCCCTGGCAGGTGTGTCAGGACACCCCAAGGCATCCTCCCGCTCCTGCCACCCGGGAGCCTCGGTCCAGTCCCATCCCCTCCCGCATGCCCCTACCCCAATCCCTTGGTCTATACTGCCGCACCTCCTCCCTGAGCTTCAAACCCATGCATCACCCTTCTCAAAACATGACTTGCAATTTCAAACCTGGAGACCTCATCTTCATCAAGATGAAAAAGGTTACTCTCATTAGGCAGCTCAAGTAGATGAGATTCCTGATGGAGCTGCAAAACCACCCACAAACTACCCTTTTACTTTTTTGGAATCCATGAGACTGCTTTTTAGGCCCAACGGTTATGTTTCCTTACTCAGAAAATAAGGAAAAGTGCAGAAAACTAAATAAATGCAAAGGCTTTAAGGAAGGTTTATGGGATATAGATAACAATCCGAAAGTGACATTTTCAAATCAACAGGCATCAGCTAAACTATCAAATGCATCATCTGATGTTAAAAGTGAAGAAAAAAAAGACTAGTGTTTCAAAGGAAGATGCCGACCATGAAGAA
The DNA here is from genome assembly GCF_964194185.1 of Rhinolophus hipposideros. Taxonomy (NCBI): domain Eukaryota; kingdom Metazoa; phylum Chordata; class Mammalia; order Chiroptera; family Rhinolophidae; genus Rhinolophus; species Rhinolophus hipposideros. The sequence continues at coordinate 2,422,284 of NC_138046.1, read as the reverse complement.
AAGCCAGCAATGAGGATGTGATGAAAGCGATTGACGAAACCACTCCAAAAGCTGCCAGAAGAGGGAGAAAGAGAAAAGCAGAAAAACAAGTAAAACCAAGGAAGCAGGAATAGTGACAATAACAATGTCACTGTTGATCTAAAAATGTGTCGTGAAAGAGGACAACCTGCAGCTGTAGAAGTCAGGACTCCAAAACCAAGAGGCAGACCCCAAATGGTAAAACAGACCTGCCCTTCAGAGAGTCACATCTTAACTGAAGAAGACAAAGGCAAGAAAATGGGGCAAGAGGAAAAACAACCTAAAAAGCAGCTTACAAAAGATGAAGAAGGCCAGAAGGAAGAAGCTAAGCCAAGAACCAGACAAGAGAGAGGGGAAGAAAGAAGTTGAGTCAGAAAGGGAAAATTTTGCTAAAATGGGTTACATCAACCTCTGATTCTCAAGAGAAAGGAGATGGTTGAGAAGGCAGAAAGAAGAGAAAAGGTGGAAGAAACTTTCAGACTGCTCCCAGAAGGAATAGGCTAAAAGGCCAACATGAGAAAGAAGCAGCAGATAGAAAACACAAACAAGAGGAACAAATGGAAACTGAGCGGCAGAATCAAGATGCAGGAAAGGAGCTAGAAGTTAAAGAAGTGGAAGAAGAAACAAGAAACATCAATGGATTCTCGACTTCCAAGGATACACGGTGAAATAAAGACTTCACTCTAAATTGACAACCTTGATGTGAAGCCATGTATCAAGGTCTTGGATGAACTTATTTCACTTCAGGTCACAATGCAACAAGCTCAGAAATGATGACAACACTGAAAAAATGACGGCAACTCAATGTGACTCTGATTATTATGGGAACGTCTGCAGGGATGTACGAGCTGTGACAATTGAGTTCGCAAACTTGCCACCATGTGCTTGCTTTGGCGGCACTGTATGTGGTCTGACAATTAAGTTTGCGAACTTGTTGCAACGATGTTGCTAACCTTTTTAGATATCAGAGGGATTATTCATTATGAATTTGTACCAACTGGACAAACTGTTAACCAAGTTTACTATTTCGAAGTGCTGAAAAGGCTGCGTGAAAAAGTTAGACGTGAGCTTTTCACCAATAATTCATGGCTCTTGCATCACGACAATGTACCAGCTCACACGGCACTGTCTGTGAGGGAGTTTTTAGCCAGTAAACCAATAACTGTATTGGAACACCCTCCCTACTCACCTGACCCAGCCCCCAATGACTTCTTTCTTTACCTGAACGAAGATAAAGGAAATATTGAAAGGAAGACATTTTGATGATATTCAGGACATCAAGGGTAATACAACGACAGTTCTGATGGCCATTCCAGAAAAAGAGTTCCAAAATGGCTTTGAAGGGTGGACTAGGCACTGGCGTCAGTGCATAGCTTTCCAAGGGGAGTCCTTCGAAGGTGACCGTAGTGATATTCAGCATTGAGGTATCAGCACTTTTTCTAGGATGAGTTCGCGAACTTAATGGTCAGACCTCATATGTATAACGGGTTTAAGAACACGTTTTGGGTTGGTGAAGGAGATTCTGTAACCACACAAGTGCTGAATAAATCTCTTGCAGAACAAAGGCAGCGCGGGGAAGCAAATAAAACCAAAGATCAAGGGAGGGAAGGGCCAGACAAGAAGCCAGAAAGGGAACAAACAGGTTCAAAGACTCTAAATGGGGGCTTGGATGCTCAAGAGGGCAATCAGCCACAATGTAATGAGACAGCACTGAAAAAAGGGAAGGCGAGGCCAGCAGTAAGGAAAAGCCAGCCCGTGAAGAGAGAGACTGAAGTGTCTCTGAAGGAGCTCTCCGCTAGATAACTAGGTTGACATGCCTGGGATGTAGACATATGGTGATGGAAGGAGAACTGACTCCAGGTGGTGAGCCCACAATGTGATATACAGATGATATATCACAGAATTGTACACCTGAAACCTATGTAACTTTAACAATTGTCATCCCAGTAAACTTTAATTAAAAGATTTACCTTTTTTAGTGTACAGTTCTGCAAGTTTTTACAACATGTACAATTGTATAACCACCACCACAATCAAGATATGCAATAGTTCTATGATTCCCCCCAAATTCCTCTATACCCCTTTGTAGTCAGCTCCTCCCACATCCTGGCCCTTGGCAAACACGGATTTGTCGTGTGTCATCATTGTTTTCCCTTTGCATCGGTGTCATATAAATGGAAACACAGTCTGCCTTCTTTCACTCAGCATAATGCATTTGAGATTCATGCATGTTGTTACCTGTAGTTTGTACCCCTTTTTTTTGGCTGAGTGGTATTCCATTGTACGGCTGTCCAATAGTTTATCCATTCACCTTTTAAAGGATATCTTGGGGTTTTTTTCCCAGTGTTTGGTGATTATGAATAAAGCTGCTATTAAAACATTCACATACAGGTTTCTGTAAACGTAGGTAATCATTTCATTTGGGTAAGTACCTGGAAGCGGGTTTGCTGGGTCACCTGGTAAGTATATGTTTCACTATGTAAGAAATTGCCAAATTGCGTATCTAGTTGTTCATTGCTGGTATATAGAAATACAATTGCTTTTTTATATTAACTTTTATCTTCTGACTTTGTCTAGTAGCTACTTTATAGATTCTTCGGGATTTTCTACATAGACAATCATGCCATCTGTAAATAGTGTTTTATTTCTTCCTTTCTAACCTGCATGTCTTTTATTTCTTTTACTTGCCCTACTTACTGCATTGGCTAGGAACTTCTGGATGATGTTGAATAGGAGTGGTAGAAACCCACTCAGTCTACCACCTTTAAGTATGATGTTAGCTGGAGGTTTTTCATAGATGCCCTTTAATAGGTTGAGGAAGTTCTTATCTGGTCTTAGTTTGCTGTAAGTTTTTATTCTGAGTGGATGTAAATCTTGTCAAATACTTTTTGTCTCTAGTTTGTTGATTTGGTGAATTACTGTGATGTTCAAATATGGAACCAGTCTTGCATTCTTTGGGTAAAGTCCTCTTGCGTGTGATATATCATCCTTTTCATGTATTGTTGAATTCAACGACACGTGAAATTAAAATTTTACTAAACTAAAAATTTTCTGTAAAATTTTTGCATCTGTGTTCCTGATGGATATTGGTCTGTTGTTTTCTTAGATTGTTTTCATCTGGTTTTAGTATCAAGGTAATGCTGGCCTCTTAGAGTGAGCTAGGGAGTAGCCCTTCCTCTTCCATTGTCTGGGAGAGTTTGTATAGATTTAATATCATTTCTTCCTTAAAAGTTTGGTGCAGGGTGGCCGGGTGGCTCAGTTGGTTAGAGCGCAAACTTTTAACAAGGTTGCCAGTTCAATTCCCACATGGGATGGTGGGCTGCACCCCCTGCAACTAAAGATTGAAAATGGCGACTTGACTTGGAGCTGAGCTGCGCCCTCCACAACTAGATTGAAGGACAACGACTTGGAGCTGATGGGCCCTGGAGAAACACACTGTTCCCCAATATTCCCCAATAAATTTTTTTTTTAAAGTTTGGTGCAATTCACAAGTTAAGCCATCTAGGACTAAAGGGTTTTTGTTCGTTTTTGCTCTTTGTGGGGAAGGGTGTTAAATAAAATACAAATTTTTAAATAGATATAAAGTTTTTAGATTATATATTTCTTCTTGAGTGAGCTTTGGTAGTTTGTGTGTTTCAGGGAACTCGTCTGTTACATCTAAGTTGTCAAATTTATTGGCATGAAGTTATTCATGACATTCCCTTATTATCCTTCTAATGTCTATAAAAGCTACACTAATGTTATCTATCTCAATCCTGTTATTGATATTTTGTGCTTTTCTCTTTTTTCCTGATCAGTTTGGCTAGAGGTTTATCAAAGAACCAGCTCATTCTTACAAATGGTAAATTTTATATTATGTATATCTTACCACAATAAAAAAATACCTAAAAATCCCCAGCTCATTAATTTCCAGTCTTATATCTATTATTTCCTTACTGCTTTGGGTTTAATTGCCTCTTATTTTTTTTAGTTTCTTATGGTAGAAGCTGAGGTCATTCACTTGAGTTCTTTCTTCTTTTCTAATATAGGCATTTAATGCTATAAATTTCCCTTTAAGTACTCCTTTAACAACATCCCACAAATTGTGATCGTTATGTTTTCATTTGCATTCAATTCAAAATATATTCTAATTTCCCTGTTGATTTCTTTTTTGACACATGGGTTATTTAGAAGTGTGTTATTTAGTTTCCAAATGTTGGAGTATTTTTTTCCAAGTATCTTTCTGTTACGATTTCTAATTTAATTCCATTGTGGTTAGGGAACATACTGTATATGACTTGAATCCTTTTGAATTTATTGAGACTTATTATGGCCTAGAATATGGTCAGTCTTGGCAAATGTTCTATGAGTACTTGAGAAGAATGTCTATTGTGCTGCTGTTGGGTGGTGTTCTATAAATGTCCACCATGTCGATTTCATTGATTGTGCTGTTCATTTCTACTGTATCCTTGCTGAGTTTTTACCTACTGGTTCTATCAATTATCGAGAGATGGGTATTGAAATCTCCAGCTTGGAATTATAAATTTGTCTTTTTGTCCTTGTACCTCTATCTGGTTTGCTCCATGTTTTTTTTAAGATTTTTTTTTTATTGGGGAAAGGGGTACAGGATTTTATTGGGAAACAGTGTGCACCTCCAGCACTCCTTTCCGAGTCAAGTTGCTGTCCTTTCAATCCCAGCTGTGGAGGGCACCGTTCAGCCTCAAGTTGTCCTTTCAGTCTTAGCTGTGGACAGCGCAGCCCAGCTCCAGGTCCTCTTGCTGTTTTTTAGTTGCAGGGGGCACAGCCCACCATCCCTTGCGGGAGTCGAACTGGCAACTTTTGTGGTTGAAAGGACGCACTCCAACCAACTGAGCCATCCGGGAGCTCAGCGGCAGCTCAGCCCAAGGTGCCGCGCTCAATCTTAGTTGCAGGGGGCGCAGCCCACCATCCCCTGCAGGACTCGAGGAATTGAACTGGCAACCTTGTGGTTGAGAGCCCACCAGCCCATGCGGGAACTGAACCGGCAGCCTTTGGAGCTAGGAGCATGGAATTCCAACCGCCTGAGCCACCAGGCTGGTCCCCTGATCCATGTTTTTTGAAGCTCTGTTAGTAGAGGCATAAACAATGAGGATTAATTGATCCCTTCATTCTTATAAAATGATCTTTTTTATCCCTGGTCGTATTTGTTCTGAAATCTACTTTTTCTGCTAATAATATGGCCCCTCCAGCTTTCTTTCAACTAATATCAGCATGGTATATTTTTTAATCCTTTTAGTTTTAACCTATTTGTACTTTTGTTGGATTACTCTTAGCATGGTATGTCTTCATCAAAAGTGAAAGTGTTTTCAGGGATGGTTACTTTTTTGAAAACTGAATTTAGTTAATTTTGTTTGCTTAAAAATATTCCATTCATCTACTTGAAAGATTAAGAATGGACATCTATTTGTTAAATAGTGCACACAATCAAAATATACTTCAATTCTATATTATAACTAGATAAGGACAAAGGTTAAGGAGAAAATGAAGAAGGTAAAGACAGAGTATATAGAAATCTTGCTTCTAGTTACTTGGGCTCTGGTCCGAGTGAACTGAAGTCTGGAGCTAAATCTAACCCCCGGGCTAGAGGTTCCTCATCCCTAACCCAATGGCAACAATTTATCTTCTAGAACTGGCTTGGAAATGAAATTGAGGTTATGGTCAGTACTGAGGAAGCCAGGCGCCATCTGAATGACCTTCTTGAAGATAGAAAGATCCTGGCTCAAGATCTGGCTCAACTTAAATTAAAAAGGGAGACTGGGGAGAACCCACCTCCTAAACTTCGCGTAAGTGCCCTTATGGATATATGTGGCCAAATATCAGACTGCAGTACCCAGGAACCCTCACGACTTTGGAGGATGACTTTACTCATAGCATTTCACCCTCATTCCCACTATTCTTCTTTACAGAGGCGCACATTCTCACTTGCTGAACTGAATGGTCAAGTTTCCGAGTCAGAGGATTCCATTACAAAGCAGATTAAAAGCCTGGAGACTGAAATGGAACTCAGGTAATGTGACCATCTCTAGGGCATTATGAAAATGTATGCTGGAATCAAAATAGAACCTATCAGTCCAGTGATTCAGAAGCTTTGTGATGGGGAGAAACAAGAGAAAGAGGCGATTTTTGGAAATACACACTTCACTAGACATGTTAGATACATTTTCTCATTTAGTCCCTCCCTGTGACGTATACCAGATGAGGTATGTACCATTCTTCTCACTCTGGCGATGTAAACTTAAGTTCAGAGATCCTAAGGTATCCACTAAAGGTTCTATCGAGCTGGGAATTTGGGACCCACTTCGTGTGCTCCAAAAAACCAAGCTTGTTATGCTGCACCATAATTTTTTTCATTAGTTTCAGGTGTACAAAGCAACATAATAGACATTTAAACCCCTCATAAAGAGATAACACACCCCTCAAGCTACTACCCCTCTGACATCATATATAGCTGTTACAATACCATCGACTATCTTCCCTATGTTGTACTCCACATCCTGTGACTATATGTACCTATATTTGTAGTTATAGTTGGCATTCAATATTCTACTTCAGGTGTATAGTGCATTGGTCAGGCATCTACACAGTCTATGACGTGATCCCCCTGGTAAGTCCAGTGCCCATCTGGCACCTTACATGACCTTTACAACTTTGTTGATTATATTCTCCCTACTGTATTAATTACTAATTTGTATTTCTTAATGCCTTCACCTTTTTCACCCTGCCCCCAACACCATTCCTATCTATCACCCTGATAGATCAATTATCTGGCACCATACCTAGTTATTACAATATTATTGACTATATTCTTTATGCTATGCCCTACATCCCCATGACTACAGTGTAACAACTAATTTGTACTTCTTAAGCCCTTCCCCTTTCCCCCATCCTTAACCCCCCCCTCCCATCTTAAAGAAGTCCCTCTAAGAGTCCTTGTAATACTGGTTTGGTGGTGATGAACTCCTTTGGCTTTTTCTTGTCTGGGAAGCTCCTTATCTGTCCTTTAATTCTAAATGACAGCCTTGCTGGGTAGAGCAATCTTGATTGTATGTCATTGGTTTTCATCACTTAGAATATTTCCTGCCAATCCCTTCTGGCCTGCAAAGTTTCTGCTGAGAAATCAGCTGACAGTTGTATGACGTCTCCCTTGTAGGTAACTAACTGCTTTTCTCTTGCTGCTTTTAAGATTCTCTCTTTGTATTTGGCGTTTGGAATTTTAATTATGATGTGTCTTGGTGTGGGCCTCTGTGGGTTCATCTTGTTTGGGACTCTGTGCTTCCTGGGCTTGTATGTCCATTTCCTTTACCAGGTTAGGGAAGTTTTCTGTCATTATTTCTTCAAATAGGGTTTCAATTCCTTGCTTTCTCTTCTCCTTCTGGTACCCCTATAATGCAAATGTTGGTATGCTTGATATTGTCACAGAGGCCCATTAAACTCTCCTCAATTTTTTGGATTCTTTTTTTTCTTTCTGCTGTTCTGGTTGGGTGTTTTCTACTACCTTATCTACAGCTACATCGCTGGTTGGATCCTCTGCTTCATCTAATCTACTGTTAATTCCCTGTAGTATATTCTTCATTTCCATCATTGTATGCTTTATTTCTGACTGCTTCTTTTTATGGTTTTCGTCTCATTTTTATGCTTCCTATGCTCTCCCTGAGATCATTGAGCATTCTTCTAACCAGTGTTTGGAACTCTGTGTCTGATAGATTGCTTGTATCCATTTAGCTTCGTTCTTTTTCTGGAGCTTTGTTCTGATCTTTCATTTGGGGCATGTTTCTTTGTCTCCCCATTTTGGATGCCTCCCTGTGTTTGTTTCTATGGATTAGGTAGGGCTGCTATGTCTTCTGGTCTTAGTAGAGTGGCCGTATGTAGTAGGTGTGCTGTGGGGTTCAGTGGCACAGTCTTTCTGGTCACCTGAGCCACGCGCTCCAGGTGTGTCCCTTGTGTGGGTTGTGTGTGCCCTCCTCTTGTAGTTGAGCCTTACTGCACGTCAGTAGGAGGGACTGACCCTTGGGCTCACTGGTTGTGAGGACCGGCAGTGACTACAGTGGAGGAGTTGTGGTGCACGGGCTGACCCTACAGAGCAGGATCTGCCTCAGCAGGACTCTGGTGCCTGCCCAATGTACCCTTGGGTGTGTTGTACTTGGAGGCGGCTGGTGATGCTCCAGCTCATGTTGAAGCTGGCCACCGTGGGTACCAGCCCCAGGAACACCTTGGAGGGGATCTGCTGTAGGTCAAGTTCAGCCACACACATGCCCCACCGTGAGCCACCTGGCAGGAGGCACAAAGAAATCCACAGATGGCCGCTGCCCGTGCTTGGAAGCTCTCTGAGAGGCCAAGCCATGAACCAAGGCGGACTGCCGCTGGTGCCAACTTAGGGCTACTCAGCCAGAGATACAGGACACTCTCAAGCCAGATGCTGCTTGTCTGGGTTCCGCGAACCTTTGAGAGTCTAGGAAAGTCTGCAGCTTGAGCCAAGGCAGGTGGTCTGCATGAAAGAGCCACTGGAAACGGCCTAGATGTGCCCAAAAGTTGGGCAGGGCCAGGTCTCGAATGTCCAGGGCGGGGCAAATGAACAGCGGAGACCCAGAAATGGCAGCCACCTGTGTTCGCACGTCGGGAGGCAAGAGAGCACAACAAAGAAACAGTGGCCTCCGCCAGCTTCCCCGTCCAGGAGAAAGCCACCTCTCCAGCTCCCATCCCAAGCCAGACAACTCAGTTCCCCACCATTTGTCCCTGCTGCCTTTCCAGCTGCTGCCCCAGTGCTGGAGCTCAGAGCGAGTGATTCTGTTGGTGGGTTAAGTCCGTGCATGGTCCCTTTAAGAGGAGCGCCTGTGAGTGCAGCTGCGCTCAGTCTCACTCAGTCACAATCTCTGCTGGTTTTCACAACCAAAAATTATGGAGACTTCTCTCCCCAGCACTGGAACCCTAGGCTGGGGTGGGGCTTGGATCTCTTGCTCCTATAGGGGATGGGAGGGACCCCCACAGCTGAAATACCACTCCTGATCTTTAATGGTCACACGCGGGTATGGGACCAGCCTGTTCCACATCTTTGCCCCTTCTACCAGTCTGGACGTGGCTTCTTCTGCACGTCTTTAGTTGTAGGGCTTCAGTTCAGCTTGATTTTAGCCAATTCTCAATAATGGTTGTTTTGTAAATTAGTTGTAATTTCAGTGTGGTTGTAAGAGAAGGTAAACACAATTTACCTACTGTGCCATCTTTGTTGTCCTCTGCACCACAATTTTTGATGCAGTATTATCTCTGAAGTATAGAACTGACCAAAAACAAACTTTAGAGGAACTTAAGAAATGATGTCAGAAAAACAACAATGTAGAAGGAGGAGAACCTTAGCAATCATCAGCAAAGTGCATTAAATATAACAAATAGGCAAAGTTATCCTGAGCAGTAAGTGAGATTGGTAATAAAGTACATAACACAGTGCCTGGCATGTTAGAAGTGCTCGATGAATGTTCTTTTCTTCCTCCCTTCCTGGCTGTGAGACCAGAAGTAAGGTCTCACAGCCTCCCTGATCATTGTTACTGTCTTCTAAGTATCTGAACTCTAGAAGGAACAGAATTTTGACAGAGATTTTAGTGTCTTAAGATAATAGAATTTTATTGCCCAGAAGACCTTGGAGGTCATTTAATTTGTTTTTAGCAACACACCATCTGTTAATCTTTGGACACATCTGTAAGTCCCTCAGCATTTGAGTTTCTGCTTTGTGGTGCACTGGATGCAGTTAGGATATATAGAAACCATGGATGGTGTCACCTTTGCTCTCAAGTGGAAATAGTACAATGTGTTGGAATCATTTGTTAACATTTTGGGAATGTTGTAAACCATTGATAGCTTACAATTGGTTATGGTGAACGTATTTACACCAAAGAAACTAGCAAAAGCTACAAATCAGGTCTGGTTTTTTAAGTGCTGGGGCTTAAACATTTACCTACATAGCTCTGTGCATAAGTAAATGATTACTTAAACAGAGGGCAGCTGCCAAGTAGAGGGCAATTACTTGATGACAGAGGTGAGTTTAATCAAGAGGTTTTTCCCAAATTTTGAAATAGCGAAGGGACATGAATTGTCAGAGAAGACAGGAAAGGGCATATGATAGACAACAACTTCTTCCAAGAAGCTCTCCGTGACTTTTCATCCCTCACTAGCCTTCCTCTTCTCTGAATACTTCAGAATGTACAGTATTCAGTCATGTGATGCAGGTGATATGTGTTATCTGTCTATATATTTGTTAATTGTTTCACATTTATGAATCTTGTCACTCTAGAAAGATTGTAAGATTGTTGTAGGAAAAGACTGTATATTAGACCAGTGTTCTCAAACTGTGGTCCGCAAACCCCTAAGGGTCTCTGAGACTCTTTCAGGGAGTCTGAACAATCAAAACTATTTTCATAATATCAAGACCTTCTTTGGCATGACAGTGCAAAAGCAACAGTGGACAAAAACTGCTGGTACCTTAGCTCGAATCAAAGCTGTGCCACCAACCCATCCTAGTGGTCACTGCATACTTGAGCAGCACACATTCACTTTCTAAAAAGCCCATCTTACGTAAGAATGGCTTCGAGAAAGCAGTAACAACTGGTCATTTCCTTACGTCTGGACCCTTGAGCTCAGCGCTCCTGAGTATTCTGTGTGACGGACCATAGAGGACACATAAAGCACTTGAGCTGCGTGCGCAAGTCTGGCAGTTGTCTCGGGGGAAGCATGTGTGCGGTTGTTTGGGGGGAACCCAGCAAGCCTTTGTTCACGTGCAGTATCCTTTCTGCTTGAAAGAACGACGGACACACAGGCTCTGGTTATTCAGACCTGGGTACCTGGCAGACATTTTCTTGGAAATGAACCGAGGGAGCCTGTCACTTCGAGGAAGACAGCTGACAGTGTCACCGAAGGGAAATGGGAACTTTCAAGTGAAAATCAGAATTTCAGAAAATGTGTTTCCGCCAACATGGGCTTGACAGTTTTTCTTAACTTTTCTGACGAGACCAGTAGTGATACTAACAATTGTACTCTTCTGTATTGTATAATGAAATGTGTTAACATTTGGAGGCTCTGCATGAGTCAGTGTTGTCCACGTGACATGTTACAGAATCGTGTATGGGTAAAAGATCCATTCAGATTGCAAGATAGACCAACAGAGTTTAATGTAAGAGAGTAAGAAAAGTATATTAATAATGGTTTCAGGTTCCACGTTTCAATTCGCTCTTAAGGAACTGTCACTTGTTGGGGTGGGTGTAGTCTCCAAGAAGAATAGCCACAGTTATCTGAAAAGGTATTAAGATGCTCCTCCCTTGTCCAGCTTCTTGTCCGTGGGAGGCCAGATTGTCTTCATTCATATCCCCCAGAACATGTCACCAAAGACTGAATGCAGAGGGACGTGTGAAAATCCAGCTGTCTTCTACCAAGCCAAATATTACAGAGCTTTGTGAAAAAAGGAAAACAATCCCTCTGTTCTCACTAAATTATTATTTTATTTGTTTTGGAAAATGTTATTTTTCATAAACTATGTTAATGTATAGTGGATTATTATTGTTTTAGGTGAATCACTTAATATTTTTTCTCAGTTTTACTTCCTAATACGTGAATATCTATAGGTATAACATATATATGAACAGACTTTCTTAGAGGTCCTCAATAAGTTTGAAGAGTGTAAAGGGGTCCTGAGACCTAAAACTTTGAGAACTGCAATGTTAGATTATTCTTGTACCCATCTTCTTTATAATACCTTACATAGCACTGCGTCACGTAGTAAGTTCAAGAAGGAAGCTGTTAATGAAGCTGACATGTGTAGACCTTGGTCTCGGGCTGTACTGGATCATAAGGTATCTGGAAGCTATAACTAGGGTTAAGGTATCTAGTCTTCTCAGCACCTTCTCAGTCTTGTGGCAGGCACTTCAAGGTAACCTCTCACCACACCGGCCATAGGTGTCGATTTGGTATTCGATTCCAGCAAAGGATGTCTACCTGTTTGTTCTTTGGAGATTTTTTTCCCTTCCAGGATCCAACCTTAATCTTGTCCTTGCACAGGTGAGCCACATCACAATTTGAGCTTCCGAAGACGAAGTCACTTTACAGTCAGTGCAGTACAGCATAAGCCTTACTGAAACAGATCTTTGCAGGTGCCAGTGCATGATCCCTACATTTCAAGCAGGATTTATTAACATGAAACCATTTGCACAGTCTTTGGAGTCCCTTTGTAACAGGATTGGAGACAGCGTACATCCACCAGCTGCTGAGCACACATCCTAAGCAGATGACCAAATCATTATTTAAATGGTATTTAACAGATACCTCTTTCCTTCTTTCTCTCCCTGCAGGAGCGCTCAGATTGCTGACTTACAGCAGAAGCTGCTGGATGCAGAAAGTGAAGACAGGCCAAAACAGCGTTGGGAGAATATCGCCACCATTCTGGAAGCCAAGTGCGCCCTGAAATATTTAATTGGAGAGGTAAACATCACTTTTCCTCCCAGCAATTAGGGGTCTGGCTCGGTAGGTTGAATTAAGATGTTAGCCTGGAGTACGGTTCATGTTATTGCCACCTTTCATGGTGTGGAAGCACAATGGCACTGACATTAGAGAAATAGTTTTACGGGGAAAAGTTGCTGTGAGCCAGTAAGGCCCGTCACTTAGGAAAACATGGTATGACTTGCAAATTGATCCCTGTCGTGCCTGCCACAGAGCAAGTGCTCCATAAACATTTGCCACTAGTGAAGCCTAAGCTACTGTACAGCACACTTGGTAAAGCACCTCTGAGTTGTATATTCAAGTTTCACACAATCCAGGAAAGAGAAAACCTAAGATTCATCTTAAGGAATATCCGTCTTTACTGACCTTAAGATAATCTATCATCTTACGTTGTCACAAGAGGAATTAAATTTGATCCTCTGGTGATTGAGGCGTTTTCACTTGAGACAAGCATACACACTCCAACTGTGCAAGTCTGAGCAATGCTATCCTTTCTACATTTTGTGTTGGCTTAGCACATTTGTCGTCCTAAAGAAATCCTGATTAGTCTTGTGAGCACGGGTGTTTGTGACGTTCACCATCTGGGCTAGTAGAGAATATAAAACTAGGCCAGCATGAGATATCAATCTAGCCTGCAGTCTCGGCTAACGTGTCTATGAGTTTCGATGCGTGAACACAGACATTTGGCCAGAAGGGTGTGTCGTGTGGATTTCTCTTTAGAATGAAGGAAGAACTTCTTAAGTACCAGAATTTGGAGTTGTCAGATACTGTTTGTGTTCAGTTTATTCTTGACTTGAGACAGAGTGAGAGATGAAGTGACCTCAGTGGTGACCTCTAGGTTGGTGGTGTTGTTATAATCAGTGGTGGAATCCATGTGACATGCCAAAATAAAAATGGTCTTGGACGTGGAGGACCTTTTCTCAGTGCATTTCAAGAAAGCTGACATTTGCCTGCCTGATGAGTGGGGAAAGGTGACCGTTCTCCAAGTAAACCGATCTTTTATCCCTTCCAGCTGGTCTCCTCCAAAATACAGGTCAGCAAGCTTGAAAGCATCCTGAAACAGAACAAAGCCAGTTACACTGACATACAGAAGATGCTGTTTGAGGAAAGAAATCACTTCGCTGAAATAGAGACAGAGTTCCAGGCAGAGCTGGTCAGAGTAGAGCAGCAGCACCAGGAGAAGGTAAACTGAGGAGTACATCGTCACTGCTTTTTGTTGTTAGTTTAAAAAGTAGCAGAGGTCTGAAGTTGCGGTCAGAAGACCATGTCGTCTTTGCCAATTTGGCAAATAAGAAACGTGAGACAGAGAGAAATGACTTGTGTAAGTTGACACATTCCAGTGACAACGGTATTAAAGCCTCCATATTGAATACCAAGATAATGTGCCGTGAGAGCAAAGAGAACAGTTTACTGCCGCATCACAGAGCAGTCACATGGGCCCCTGCTTGGACAACACCGCAGTTCCTTTCTCTTACTCCTTCGGTGCCCTCGGGTTGTGTCTCTTCAGGTGCTGTACCTTCTCAGCCAGCTGCAGCAAAGCCAAATGGCAGAGAAGCAGCTGGAGGAGTCAGTCAGTGAAAAGGAAAAACAGCTGTGGAGCACACTGAAATGTCAGGTAAGATGGGGCCTGACCACAGGCCTGACCAGAGTCCTATCCCGCTAACACCATTGTACTTGCAGCTGTCCTGAGCTGCTGAAAAGAGGTTGAGAGTCGTAACCATTGTTGCTTTTTGGCCCTAGTTGATCAAGTTAGGGCTATTTAGAATGTCGCCCCCCATAGAATCGCCTCCTTTTTGGTACAGAGTGACAGCACATACTCCATACCAATCTTTGAGGCCTCCTGGTTTTTTGCCTCAACTCTGAGCTCTAAACAGTTGAGAAAATTAAATCATGCAGTAGATTGCTAGGGGCATTCAGCTATCTCTTTCTGCGCCTGTTCTTCTGAGCTAAGAACTGACATGTTCGTAAACTGCCTGGGGTCTGAATTTCTTCCCAACGCTGGGAACACCACGCCCTTTCGTAGCATGTTGGGGCACTGTTTTATCCAACTTACAATCTTTTTCCTGAACTACCGGTCTCTATGGTTTTCTTGGTCCCTCCCATGGAAGATAGAACCAAACTACTTAAGGTTGTATGCATGGATCTGTGCTAAGTGCCAGGAAGCTTAATCGGCCTTATTATTAGAGTAGCAAATAAACTGCCTGATCTGTGTTAACAATGGTGAACAAAAGCATCTGTGGTCTTCAGGGAAGCAGCACTGTCCATGTGGGTTTTCTAATCTGCATTCTGGTGTGAATAAGGGATGTGAGGTGAGGCTAGAGAACAGAAAAGAGTAAGGAACGGTTTTTGCGAGTGCAGTCAAGGCTGCTTGTGAGCGTAGGGATGGAAGTGGCATTTGGGACACCTAAGAACTGGTAGCAATCGCATTTTTTCCGGGTGCCAATGCCTGCTGTGCAAAAACCATCTGCTGCCATCAGCTTGGCAGCAGTATGTTTTCATCTATGTGAGTTGTTTGGTAACCCACATGCAATGCCCAAAATTATCCCACCTATCACTGCACTCTCTGGAAATAGGATGAAGAACTTGAGAAGATGCGAGAAGTGTGCGCACAAAATCAGCAGCTTCTCCGAGAAAACGAAATCATCAAGCAGGTAAGGCAGCTTTCCGCCCACTGAACGAGACCCCATTGCAGCTGAGGCCAGCTCTTGGGAGTGACCCTGAGTGTGAACTTGACTCTATTGTATTTATAAGGTCCCAATCGAGTTTCCACGTGACATGCATTTCAAAATGGTATAAACACACGTTTTAATTTGCTCTTTTCTGAATCTAATACTGATCTTGTAAAGCGGGACTCCTGCAACCGACTTCCACCATCACCCCACCCTGCTTAAGTGTGGTTTAAAAGGAAGCTGGCTCGAGAATCTTTATGTTTCAGCCATGAGCACTCTCGGAAGCTGCCCTTTGTCTCTTCTTTTCAAATAGAAACTGACTCTCCTCCAAGTAGCCAGTAAACAGAAACCTGCTCTTCCTAAGGATATTCTTCATTCTCCAGATTCTTCTTTCGAATATATCCCACCTAAGGTAAACTGCTCAGTGCCTGCGATTCTTCCGCATAGCCAAACTTTGGAGTGGGGTTGCTAAAATTGCCTTTTAGAAGAGGTTGAGAGGGAAAATCCACGTTTGAGCATCTCGCTAAAGCTCTAGCACAGTCTTGAGGAAAGTAGGCCGTGTGCCTCCCTGGAAGGCTGCCTCTGGGCTGTGTACAAGATTATGTAACACAGCTGAGGAGGGAAGCAGAGTATAAGAGCCGTGTTCAGGGCCGGCCCGGTGGCTCAAGCGGTTAGAGCTCCATGCTCCTAACTCCGAAGGCTGCCGGTTCGATTCCCACATGGGCCAGTGGGCTCTCAACCACAAGGTTGCCGGTTCGACTCCCGCAAGGGATGGTGGGCTGCGCCCCCTGTAACTAGCAACGGCAACCGGACCTGGAGCTGAGCTGTGCCTTCCACAGCTAGGGCTGAAAGGACAACAACTTGAAGCTGAAAGGCACCCTCCACAACTAAGATTGAAAGGACAACAACTTGCCTTGGGAAAAAAGTCCTGGAAGTATACACTGCTACCCAATAAAGTCCTGTTCCCTTTCCCCAATAAAATCTTAAAAAAAGAAAAAAGAGCCGTGGTCAGCTGTCCGTCCAAAGACACTTATCTCTTCATGTGTGAGCCCCTCCTTCCTCTGTCAGACTGCTCAGCCTGTTCCCCTTCAGACTCAAAGGCCAAAGCCAAGTGGGCTGTATCTGAGGGAGGCTGAAATCTTGCCTCTGGGGGTGTGGCTGACAACCGCAACTGGGAAGTTGTGATCCACGTGTTATTTTTTAATTTTTAGTAAATAACTATTCCAAACCTTTGTTCTTAGCCCAGACCTTCCCGTTTTAAAGAGAAGTTTTCGGATCAAAGCATGGACATCGAGGACCTAAAATATTGTTTAGAGCATTCTGTGAACGAGCCTGAGGACGGCGATGGCGACGACGGGGAGGATGAGGAATGGAAGCCAACAAAATTAATCAAGGTGTCCAAGAAGAACATCCAAGGGGTAGGAGGCAGCTCTCATCTCTGTCAGGGGTTCTAGTCATTGGTCTTCACCGACATGCCCTGTTCCCGAGCCCCTATGTCCCGGTGAGGGGCACTGGCTCCACGGAAGGGCCAGCTTGGTACGGAATCCAGGGCTTCTAGAAAGGGCTGCCTGAGTGCACAGGGAGGCTGTCTTCATGTTCGCGGGTCTTTCCCAATCTGAACAGGAACCGTAGTGTTCTATGCCATTTCTTGAGGCTGGTTCCACAGTGATCATAACAATCCTTTACATTTTTATAGCACTTTACAGTTTATAAACGATGTTCATATGTGTTATCTCTTTTCATTGTCACAAAAAATCCAGTGGGCTATTTCTTATTTGCCTTTTATAGGTGGATCTGAGACCAACAGGAGGGAAATGACCTTGCCCAAGGTCATATAACCAAGTGACAGGATTTGAAATCAAATATTGTGATTCCAAGTCCAGTTTGTTTCTAGTACTGCACGGTCGTATCGGTAAAAATTACAGACCAGAAAGCTGAGTGGGAACTTTATCTTCCTTGCCTAACACTAGGATTTTGCTCACTAGGTTACAGGGCAATGAGAATTAGAGAAAAGGCTATTAATTCAGATCGAACACACCAAGTGAAGGCTGGTCAGAACAGTCTTAACTTTGAGGCATGCTTTATTTAGTTACATGATGATAGTCCTGCATAATTATCAAACTTCCATGTTTTATGTTGAAACATTAACTTCACTACTACCCCACCTGTGCCCTGCAGCCACATTCTGCTCAGAGAGCAGTTCACAAGTGACCCTAGCTGGCTTCCTGGAAAGTTACTTGATTTCCTCAGCTGATGGTGCACCACACGGGGAATTGAGCTGTAGACAGCCACACCACCAGAGAGACACCGGTCATCAGAAGTAGACAGTCACCTGGCATTCAGTTGTTTGCATAGTGTCATCAGGAAGGCAGCCTATTCTGTGCTCTTAGTGGGACTTGGAGCTCGTCCTTAGCCTCGGTGACCTTTTAATCTAATGGGGAAACAAGGCGAAGAAATTGAAGGCCACCACAGGACCTCAGCATCCTCAGGAAGGTGCGCTGAGAGCTTCTTAAGACACAGTCCAAGGAGGTAGTGTTTGGGAAAATGCCAGGAGAGAGATGACTATTGCTGCATTATAAGATGAAAGGGGAGTACATCTTGGGAGACCAAGACTTGGTAGTAATAGTTACAGCAGGACAGAGGGTTAGGACACTTACAGGAGACGGAGCAGAACATGTGTGGTTTTCGATCACTTCCTCCACAAACATTCATGGACTGTGCTGGAATTGGAGAGCTTGCGCTCAGTGCAGCTGAAAAGGTCAGCTAAACAATGGGAAGCAGTTCAAAAGTACGCGCGAAAGCACATGGTAGACGGCCTAAAACTCTGGGGGAGGAGTTTCCAAATGGGAAGCAAATATAGCTATACTCGTCCTCAAGGAAAGCTTATTATATGTGATATAGCGCTGTTGCTCTAAGCCTAAAAAGGGATATTATATATATATATATATATATATATATATATATATATATATATACACATATATGTATATACATATATGTAAAACAAAATTGTGAGTAAATAACATTTGCTGTCGATGACACAATCTAGGTCTAAAGCAGTGAGAGATTATTCTTTTCCAGGCTTTTCCCCTGAGTTTATAACTTGAGAAAAGAACATAACTGGACTTGAAGGGGATCAAGCTGGCATACAAAGTGGAAGCCCCCTTTGGACGAGCTCACAGTACCGTGTACGTGGTACCATACCTGCCCTTTGCTCAGACTGCTCATAGACCTGTTCAGTGTAGAACTTGGCGTGTGTGTGAAGGCCTTCCCGGTGTTTGCACCCAGCTGAAGGGGGCTGGTGTGATCACACGGGACCGCACAGGAGACTGCAACACGCCCCAAAATGAGGACTTGTCCAGCGCTAAAGCTGAAAAAGTTGGCTTCGTCACTCAGCCATGTTGCCTGTGTGTACCAAGGAGATACTGAGGGACAGGCCGTGTGCTGTCGTTTAAAAATGTGATAGCATAGAAGCCGGGTGGACATGGGTCCTCGTGTGGAGTTCGCCACAGGTGAGTTGGATGACCTTAAGCAAGTCACTTAATCTCCCTGGGCCTCAGATTCCTTATCTGTGTAATGAAGGGATTAGACTGGAACAGATGTACAAGGTCCCTTCCAGCACCAATATCCTGAGTCAAAGTAACAGCCAAAGTGGTAGAAACGGTTTCATTGTTGTTGTTTTTAACAAATGACTTCTAATAATACTACCTTTACATGGTGTCGTATGGTATCTGAGAAGTTCAAAGAAGGAATGTATGCAGGCGCACCTTGTGACAGATAGAATGTCATACGGGTATTATTACTAAAGTATTTCACAGATACTCTCTTTTGTCCCCTTTGGCAGAAAGAAAAAGGGAGCAGGTATTCTTGTGTCTACCTTAGTGATGAAAGAATGGAAATGAACTTGGATGAGGTGACTTGTCCAAGGTCATGCCAAGTATGGAATATTGGACTAGGGCCAAAGTCTTCTAATTCCTAGCCTGGTATTCTTGGTTAAAATTTTTACTGGATCTTATCATTCTGAGATACAAAATCACACTGAAATCAGTTCTGGAAGAATTGCACACTGTAAAGCCACACTTCTCGACCCTGGCTGCTTATTAGAATCCCCACGGGAGCTTTTAAATACAGGAAGCCTGGTATCCCACCCTCAGATATGCTGATTTAATTGGTCTGAGGTGGGACCTAGCCTTTCTGAAAAGCTCCCCAAAAACTTCTTACGTGAAATTAGGGTTGCAAACCACTGGCTTAAAGGAGCCCAGAGGTCTTTCAGCTCTACTCCCCACTTTATCTAATAAAGAGCCCCTCTCTTACAGTGGTACTTGACTGTGGTGTTGGGACACGCTGGTGGGTTGCCCACAGTTGTGATACACACACGTGCACGCATGCACGCACACATCTATATTTGAGGTTATGTCTGTGGCAAGGTCATGCTCCCTCTCTTACCTTCTGATCTGTGTCCTGGTGTGACAGAGCAGGATGACGTTAATAGCCAGTACACATGGCATTCGTATGAGTACATCTGTCACGTGTGTCATGACTGTTCTGTCATGCCAGGTGTCTGTCCAGCCCCTGCTTGCTTGAAAACTTCTCGTATGGGGCATCTCACAGGGCAACCCACTGTATTCCACAACCTTTAGAAAGTTGTTCCTTGTTGAGCTAAAGTATGCTGTCCAATGGGTCTAGGCTGTGTAAAAGTCTACGTGTTGTCCCTAATGGCAGCCTTTCAGATACCACTTTCATCCTGTTATCCCTTTGAATAAAATAGAAACACATGGACAGGGTAACAGATTTTTAAGGCATATAGATGAATTTATAAATGGTCAGAGGACCATACCCAGCCTACAGCAGTCAAAGGATTGGTGTCATCCTGGTGAGATCTCTCTGGGACACATGATAGAAATCTATCCTTTCCCCTGTTCATTCAAAGGAGCAAAGATGTTTTATTTTAATATCCCATGTTGGAAAGTATGACTAAGAAGGGCATTCCTGTCTATTGCTTCTAAGAATGTAAATTTGGTAGACCTTTCTGTAAGGTGATAAAAATATGTATCAGAAGCCTTAAAAATGCTCCTATCTTTTGGCCCAGTAATTATACACATAAGAATTTATGCTAAGGAAATAGTCATTGGTATATAAACATATTTACTCACTCAACACATCTGTTTTGAACACCTAACGATGTATCAGACACTGTTTCTAGGTGCTGAGACTGAACAAACAAGACAGCTAAGATCCTTGGCCTCGTGAAACAGAAGACATTTTTGTGGAGACACAGAGTAACCAGAAAAACAAAATACTTTTAGATGGTGGGCAGAGATAAATAGAAAATAGAGTGAAGTCGTGGAGAAGGATAGGGTCGGAGAAGAGCATTAGAAGAATGCTTGGATGTGGCCTCTCTGCAGAAGAGAGATTTAAGCTGAGATCTGAATAAAGTGAAGGAGCGAGTCAGGAAAAGAATCAGAGGAAGAACATCATAGGAAAAGGCAGCAGAAAATGCAGCTGCTGGAAAGGCCAGTGTGGCTGGAGCGTGTTGAGAAGAGGGTGAGAGTAGTACAAGATCGGCTCAGAGGGGTTGTCAGGGGCCGGGTCATGGAGGGTCTGGTCAGTCATGGTAAGATTAGGTTGTATTTATGGACCAGAGTATGCGCAGTGCTGTGATTTATAATAGCAAACATTTTCTTTCAACACTGTGTCAATATGTAACACAGGGACTTGACATTTCCACACAATGAAATACTAGGTACAACTATTAAATATTAAAAATCGTGGTTTTGGTTTTCAAGTTTTATGAGGTGATATATATATATATATATTATTCTCATAATCAGAAAGAAAGATACTATTATGGGTTATTTTGCCTTCATAACTACAGAGTGATGATGGTTGTCATTAAAGAGACGTAAGGGCTTGAGTTTAAACTATAAATTCAGTATGAATCCACAAAGATATGACAAGGAGAAAACCTACCGTGATTTTACACCTCGTTAATAAGACTTAGGTTCCTAACAAGGGAGGTGTTTGTATCAGTCTACTTCACAACCATCACACGATCTCTAGAAAGTTATGCGCATTTCTGGATGTCACAATGAAGATGAACTTGGCAAATTAGTGTATAGCCAAGATGGTGAGGACTCTTGGAAACCAGGCCATGTGCTGAATCATTAAGGGAGCCAGGTACATTCCACTTCGAGAGGATTTGGACAGAGGGGGCCGGGGATGGGAAAATTATGCTCAGGGTTTGAACAACTACGCTGTGAAAGTGGGGTGAACTGGTTCCATGTCATTCCAGATGGCCAAATTGGTTCCTGTGCTCAGAAGTTAGATAGAGACCATTATCATCTCAAGATAAATAGGGCTTGGGATCATTAGACCAGGGATATGAGTGAGGTGACTCATACATGACCTGTGGCTTTAGATGGTCACTGAAGCCTCTTCTGACTAACCCAGCATTCTGTGAGCTCTGCCACCTGTTTGTTCCAAGCGAAACTATCCCTCACCCTTCCACCATTTCTCTTACAATATCACTTCCTATAATGCTGATCACCGGTCTCTTTTTTGCCTAATGTCCTCTTTATAAAACACACACACACACAGTGAACTCCAGTGTGTCCACAGGAGACATGCTTAGTGACTCAATGGGTTTCATGCATGCAGAGACTCCTACCAGGGCCTGGCACATGTGACTGTCAGCTACGAGTATTGGGTCGTGTTGGTAAGTGAAACCTGCTGCTGTGAGGGGTGTGGCTACAGGGCGGCCTGTTCCTAGAGTGCAAATGATGTGCTCACATTCAGCAAGATGTCATGTGTGTGAAGTCGGGAAGCATGTGAGACAATGCCTTGTATTTCTTGGCATTGGTAAAAGGCATGCCCAGGAACAATAAACACCTCCTGCAGGAGACTTTGCCCCTGGGAGGGCGGGAGTCAGGCCAATGGGATCAGGCAAAGGTAGACAGCAGGCCTTGGTTATATATGTACTGATTTACTTGTTAAGGGAGGGGTGGGGACACGAATGGAGATTTCATTGTCAGTGCTTTGATATGCCTGAAAAAAATGATGGTGCCCTGTAGTAGGCTACATTATTTAAAACGGGGTCTGGCAGTTGCTCCCCATGATTTCTGAACTCCCAATTTCTGCCTGAGTACATTTGCTTTTGGACAGCCATTCACACTGCGGACTCTTGGAACTTGATGACACCTCAAACCCCGAGGCCGTTTTTGCACAAACTACTTTTAAGCCAGGTCTTCCCCGCACATTATAGTTATAAGGTTGACTTGGGAGGGACCTAAATGCCAGACTTATGTTTATCCCTGTTGTAACTTTTCTTTTACTTTCAGCACATAATTCCCGCCTGTCAAAATATTTTTGATTTGTGATTCTGATCTTACATATTTGTCACCCTTCCAGTTTTGTGTTGTCACAGCAGATTAATATGCCTACCTTGTAGACCAGTTATGAGATTCAAATGAGATTTTGTATTCGTGTCCTCTATGAAAGTACTCTGAAAACTGTAAAGTGCTATACAAGTGTAAATGATTTTAGTTCCCATCATCCGTGACTCCTTAAAATGCTGAGTGAATGGGACTTATAGATGAGGTAATACAGAATAGTACACCTGAAATCTATGTAGTTTCACTAACAATTGTCACCCCAATAAATTTTAAAAAACCAAAAACAAATAATTCCAATGAAAAACTGCTGAGTGATTAAAGTGCTGGGGACAAAGCCCAGGCTGACCCTGAACCAACTGTAGGAATGTCAGCCGGATGCGAGGACCGTTAGCTAGGGCTAAGGAAGCTGAGCGACGGTGCTCAGTCCTTAAATATTCCTAAGTGCACTCGCATCCCGCTCCCAGGCCTTCACTTTGTCCATAGACTCCTCACGACAGTCCTGTCAGCGGCCCTGCCTTAGTATGGCTTCCCTCTGATGTGTCTTTGAAGTATACTGTCAGCAAAGGGATTTGTCTGGCTTGACTTGTTCCTAGTAAACCTGTGGTGCTTTGTGTTGATCACTGTTTGACTTAAGAGGAGACGATGAGGCGGTAGAAGTTTGCTACAGTTGCTTCCATGTTTTGAGAAAGGTGTGCAAGGGAAGGGAAATCCCTTCCAACTCGTCTTCTGGCCCTTTCAGTAATGTGTCTTTTCACTAACCTGTTTGGCAGTGTTCCTGTAAGGGCTGGTGTGGGAACAAGCAGTGTGGATGCCGGAGACAGAAGTCCAACTGCGGCGTGGACTGCAGCTGTGATCCCAGCAAGTGTAGGAACCGTCCGCAATGCAAGGTACGATGGGCACAGTGGCCCTCACCATCCCTTCACACCTCCCACCCTTTTCTCCTCCCTTCCATCCTGAAACCTGCAATCTCCTGCACAGCTCATCCTGCCCTTCTTCCCTCTGTGACCAGAACAAGACATGTTTCACTTCTCAGTCCTTCTTCCTCCCGGCTAGCCTGTCCACACACCCCTTCAGAACACAGCCCCTCCCAGGAGAGTCTCTGCCCTGGCTCTAAAGTTTCTGTACGGAATGACGAACAGGAAAGCAGGCAGGATCAGGCTAGTCCAGAGGCTTAGCTGGAACTGTAAGGGCCACGTGCTGAGCCATCAGCTTCCGGAAGGAGGTTAACCTTTCCGACCTCTTCTGACGCTAGTTCAGCGGTGTCCAAACTGCGGCCCACGGGCCAACTGTGGCCCGCGATCCATTGTTAATTGGCCCGCAGCAAATTCCAAAAATATGTTTAGTTTACTTAAATAAAGCAGGTGAGGCAATACATACTTCACCTCGAGTGAGTGGCCTGGCTGTTTGTGTATTTTACCGCATATGGCCCTTGGTGAGAAACGTTGAAAAAAGTTTGGACACCCCTGTGCTAGTTCCTTAGCCCCTCTCCATGGGCACAGGAACGGGGTCTTCCTAGTAGTTCCTGTCGTGAGCCAACTGAACTGTAGCTGTCCCCTTATCGTGCTCCCAGGATTAGCTCAGGGTAGTACCAAGCTCATCAGGTCCACGTGCCCGCCTTATACCTACCTGTGGCCATGGAGAAAGGGCGTTCCTAGCGCTCTCTGTGCTAAACACTCATTTTAGCCAGCTTCACCTGATGCTCATTCATCACGCATGTCCAGAAACATCTACATGTGAGCACTATTAAAAAGACTTCTAAGGTAGGTAGTCATTAGGGGACTAAAATGACAAGCTGGAGGTTAGGCTAAGAATTGTAGAAGTAACAGGAACCTTTGGAGTCTATTCCTGTGGGTTTTTTCCATGTGGATTCTGCAGTCCCATGGCAGCTCCATGGAAATGCCTCCAAGCAGAGGTACATGGCCTGACTCAGTCTGCCCCCTCCCCTCGTCAGCCAAAGCAGCTTGCTCTTTTCTTGTGTACATATTGGGATTCCGCCTAGAATTTCAGTTGTAAAAACCAGTGATCTAAGTCCAATGCTTCCACTTTACTGAGAAGGAGAGTAAGGCCCAGAGGTAAACTTAAGTGACTCACCTGATATTATACAGCTGGTATGACAGCTAAGATTAGACCTCAGGCTTCCTGACTCTTAATCCAGTCTGTTTCCATGACAACAGGTTATCATTCTAATCCAAACTCTGCCAGGAGTCACCTTGTTACCTAAGTAACTTCTCTTTCTTGGCCTCCATTTTCTTCTAATGTAGGCAACACCCTGTAGAGGTGCTAAAAAGGGCATTGCAGATTGCAGAGGGGAGATAGTCAATCAAAGGAATGACCACAGCTGGGTCATGTGTAAAGCTCGCCTCATCATGTGTCCTGTGCCACTATCCTTCCTAGTCCTTTGCTTTCAGAAGCTGCCATCAAGCACTGTGACCCCCCCCCCCCGTCCCCGCCAAGTAGTATCTCCCTAAGATTTGCTTAGACTGGCCGTACGGAGCAGACTGATGCTGTAGGCCTGGGAGCTGAACTTCTAACACCCTGTCTTTGCTTCTCAGGAGAGCGTGGGCACTGTTGAGCGGACCCAGGATTCTGAAGGCTCCTTCCAGCTGGAGGACCCTACAGAGGTGACCCCAGGACTGAGCTTCTTCAACCCTGTCAGTGCCACTCCCAACAGCAAGGTGGGCGGGTTGAAAGGGTGGCATTTCCAACTATTTTCCCATCCATGTCTGCATCAGCTCTGACAGAGCGGGCAGAGGAGGGGATGGGGGGAAGGTCCAGTCTGCTTGTTGGGAACTAGCAGTGGGCACAGGGGATGCCCCATACTACAGGCAGCATGCCACGCGTTCGTAGGGGCCCTCCCTGAGGCTCAGCCATACCTGCCTCTTTCCTTCCTAGATCCTCAGAGACATGTGTGACGTGGAGCACGTTCTGTCAAAGCAGACCGCTCTGGATGCCTCCTCCCTTGGCCTCTCCGAGTTGAAGTGTATAGCGACAGAATCTCAAGAAAATAAAGCTCCAGGGAAGAAGAAGAAACGCACTCTGGCCAGCAATATGAGCTTCTTCTCTGGCTGCTCCCCTATTGAAGAGGAGGCCCACTGAGCTTGGCCTCGTCTCCCCCAGTCTGGCTGGGAACAGGCTTTCAGGTTGCACCCAGAAGGTGAACGACTCCTCTAGATTTCGGGTTTCTCTCTTGCTGTTGAAAAAAGGGACAGCACGTTTCTGAAAGGAAAGGAAACTGTGTTGGATGTTGCCCTCAGTCTCGAGCCCCAGACTACTATTCTCTCTTCTCCAGAAGGGTGCTAAGCTACCTGCCGAAGAGAGAAGCAACTGAACTTTCTCCTGGCTCATCCGGAAGCAATCCCTTACCTTCTAGCTCTTTCTGATCCAAATGCACTTAAGGCTGTCTCCCGGTGTGGGTGAGACCGAGGTGTGTTGTGTCTACGCTGTCTCAATGTGGCAGAGCCTGGCTTAGAAAATGGAATCTTTTAAAATGTTGGTGTTAAGTAAATAAATGAATAAAGTTTAGTCCATCTACTGTTCGGAAAGATCCTTCTGTGCTTGGGGGAGAAACACAACCTCAGCCTCACTGCCTTGTAATGGGCCTCTTCCCCCAAAGGGAACGTAGGGCGCCAAGTCCTGTCCTGTGTTGCTCTCCTACCTTAGGAAATTGGAGTAACACTAGCAAGGCCAGCAGCCCTGTGTGCAGACCTGGGAGGAAAGGGCCGGATTGGTAAGCACTTGCACGCACCTGCCACACTTACTTGCTCCTCACAAAAGCTCCAGGTGCATAGGTGTCCTTATTTTCCAGATCAGGAAACTGATCTGGAAAGAAGTTAAGTAAGTTAGCTAAAGTCACAAAGTCAGTGAAGAGTAGAGCTGGGGCTTGAAGCCAGGTCTCACACCAAAGCTGGCCGAGTGGTGCCACAGCAGTGGCCGTCCTGTCATGCACCGCTGCCTGGAGCAGAGGACCCAGGCTTACTGTGCACCAGAGTTCTCAGACGGGGCCAGGCCCTGGAACACCCAACAGTTTGCCGGGTGGCCGTGCAGCCTTCTGAGGACTTTGCAAGCCCTATGACTCCTGTGCATACATTCTCAATGCCAGGCCCCCTTAACAAAGCTCTCAGAGCACCCTCACAACTCGACACATGAAAGTCAAGGCTCCTCCAGAATTCACCAGAGCCACGCAAAGGAACCTGAGGGACAGCCTGCCCAGAAGGCAGGCTGCAGGAGGAGGAGGTACCTCCCGCCCTTCTCTGGCCTCCCGCCAGGAAGCCCTGCTTCTCTGCATTTTAATGCCTAGGGAGCAAGGGAGCCTCTGCCAAGTAGAGCCCCTGGATACAATGGGAAGGCAGAGAGGAGGGGGGCTGTCTCTTGGCAGAAGAGAGCTAGTCTTCCTTCTCTCTGGTCCAAACCCAGTGCGTGTGGGGGAGGGGTGAATGAGCTTATCCCCAGAGAAGGCCTCTTTTCCCACCAACACTGCGCTAGTCCCCGGGCTTGGGGGCTTTGAGCCACTGCATCATGGCTAAAAGGCAGAGAGGGAAGGTCAGTCACGGCAGCCCCCAGCCCCCGTCCCACCCAGAGCCCTGTGCAGCCAGCCCTTATGTGCAGCTGATGGGACATAACAGCATCTTTTTTATGCTGCGGACAGAAGGTGCCACGTGCCAAACCTGACCAGGGGAGACCTGTATGATGGGTCCTACAAACTCAGAGACCAAAAGTACCCACAGAGTGGTCTGAACATAAAAATTCCTAACTGAAGCGGGTCCTGGCGGGTAGTCGTGGCAGGCAGTCACGTCCTAGGCCTGTAGCTTCCTTGACAAAGGTCAATGTTTACCTTCCTTGAGCCTGGCTGTTGTCTCTGTGCATCTAAGATAACATACCTTTGAAAGGTCAGGGTAATCTTCTTTTCCAGACCCCTCAGGGCACACCCACCCCACTGGATCATGAGACCACGTTGTTATCTCGTCCCCCGCATACCATCTCTGTGTGCTGTAAATGTTAACTCCTGTCCCCACCCATGTGACAGAGGTCTGTCTCTCCCTGTTACTTCTTACCCAATCCCAGACATTTCCCCGCTTTGCTTTCTCCCACCCCCTTAACCTCCCACCAATGGATGGCGTGGAACCCTCCTTATGTCTCCTCCTAATACTAATGCATAAAAGAAGCTGCAAAACTGCCATTCTCTGCAGCCTTTGCTCATTCCCTTGAGATTTTGCTTCCTGGCAATTGTCATCAGTTTAGCTCAAGTAAAGTGAAAATTCTGTCCAGGTCTGGACATTTCTTACATCGACAATGTGTTCTTCTTCCAAAAACCTGTGACCCTAACTCTCTACCGTCTTCAAATCATTCTTGTAAGCAGACTTTAGGTGCCTTGGAGACAAGGCACAGGAACGACATAAGTTTCAGCTCATCCTGACCGAGCATCTCCTGTCTGGGCTGATGGGGTGCAAAGGAGTGGGATACAAGTGTCACCCAAGATCCACAAGGCCCATGGGGACCCCTGGCCCAGAAACAGGGCGACCTGCTGCCTGGAGTACAGGAAGTAGCTCACAGCTCTGTCTGGTCAGCACACCTTGCAGAAGTGGAAGTGCATCCAAGAGGGCAGGGAGGCTGGTGAAGCCAGGCTGTCCTCCCAGCAAGCTTGAGACTCGATGCTAGACTCCGTCACACACACACCCTTTCCCAGGGGGCTGGCTGGGCCCCTCTTCTCACTGCCAAGTTGCAAAGTTGTGTAATCGCCTCCCCCCAGCTTCCCGCCTGCCCTGTGCCCTGAGCCCTCGCCTCCCTGAGCCAGGACAAAGCCCCAGCAGTGACTGAGAGGGGAGCAGGAGGAGGGACAGAGGGATGGGGAGGGCTGCACAAAGGAATTCCTCACCCCAAGCCCCCTGACCGGCAGGCAGCGAGTAAAGACACAGATCTGCTCTCCCTCCCACTTTCTCCCTCCCATCTTCCCACCCTGGCTAGGCACTGGCCAGAGAGCAGCGGCAGGCCTTCGGAGAGGACCCACGCAGCCTCCTGTAGGTGGCAACAGTGCCACCTGTTTGACCGGTGGGGCTGAGCCAAAGACTGGAAGAGGGAGGAGGCAGACAAGTCGGAGAAGAGCCGGGAAGCCGAGCAGTGCAGAGCAGAAAGCAGACTGCCGCTGAGAAAAGGTGTGAGGGGAGGCTGGGGGCTCCAGGCGGGGCGGGGGTTGGAGGCTGCCTCCCACCGGCTGGGATGGGGCCCAGAGACTGGGCTTTGCAGGCTGCTCAGAACTGACCCCCATCCTCCAGACAGCTCCTGGAGGGAGGTGGGACTCTGGCAGGCAGTGCCTGGGGTCCAGGGGCAGGAGCTGAGGGGAGGCGGGCGTGTGGACGGAGCCCAGGGCAGGCTACTGCAACCCAGTCCAGGGGGATGGGGGAGAAGCAGGGCCTCCCTGTGGAATGGCTTTCTCCTGGGAGGGGGCTTGGGGCAGGGAAAGGTTTGCTTCCCTGAGTCCCCCACCACTCAGCGCCCTACCCTAACGTTTGCCAAAGCAAGCATAGGGTAAGGAGGGAAGTTTTGGGAGCAGCCACACCCT
Source organism: Rhinolophus hipposideros (assembly GCF_964194185.1). Taxonomy (NCBI): domain Eukaryota; kingdom Metazoa; phylum Chordata; class Mammalia; order Chiroptera; family Rhinolophidae; genus Rhinolophus; species Rhinolophus hipposideros. The sequence goes on along the minus strand of NC_138046.1, from coordinate 2,393,158 downwards.
CCCTCCTTTCAGGGGCCCAGACACTGTGCACCCCGCTAAAACTGCACAACCTTGGGAGAGCCCAGATGACAAGTGGTCGTGCCCCTTAGGCCACACACACTGTGGGTGCAGTTTTACATACTCAAAGTCATCTGGAAACCTATTTGTACTGCCAGCCACTGGTGCACGCACATGTATAAATGCTGACACAGGTCGCACCCTCTCCTGTAGAATCACCATCATACACGCAGCTGAGTTTGGGGATTACTAAGCCAGCTTGGTCAGTCCCAAAAGCACATGGCACTGGGACCCTCTGCCCCAAGACAACCACCCCCCACACACCTTTGCCCTGTATTTGTTGTACTTTCACCTAAGTGACCTCAGAGGGTGGGGCCCCTGAAAGGGACAAGGTGGAGACTGGGTTCTTGGCTGGGGTGGGCGATGACTGGGCCAGAAGGGATAGGACTGGGGCAAGAAGGCTTGGCTTTTCCAGTTGTGTGCAGACAGGAACAGGGTCCCTTCAGAAGGCTGTGCCCCTCAAGTCTTCCTCTTCTTGGCCCTGCTCCCTGCCCCCTGGGAGGTGGAGACAAGATCTTTCAGTCAGCTTTGTGATGTGTGCGATCTCTGTCTCCATAGCAACTTGCCAACTGCTTGGCCTTCCTTTAGCCCCAGGTCAGAACTGGAACTTCTGCTTTAGGTTACTCCTGATTTCCTGGGGTGGAAGGCTCCAGAAGGGGCTGCTAGAAGTGTGGCCAGATGTGGCTCGACTTGCTGAACTGAGTTTGCCCCACCCTGGGCAGGCACTCCATCCCCAGAGCTGGATGGGTGTGCATTCTGCCTGCAAAGAGGCTGGACGTCCTGCGTGTCCCACTGACCGTCCAGGTGTCCAGATTAAGGGGAAACAATGACCCTGGAGATTGTCCCCCTCTGCTCACCTTCTCATCCAGCCTGGCACGCGGGGCCTCCCTCGTGACTTCCGTTGCTGGGCAGCAGCCTGGACATCCACTCCTCCCCCGGGCTCCCCACATATACTGGGAGGAAGGCTGTGATCTACCTTCTGCCAGGGTCCCTGATGGCCGAGTGTCCCTTCCCCCAGGCCCTCACCATGGCCGAATCCCCCGGCTGCTGCTCCACCTGGGCCCGCTGCCTCCACTGCCTGTATAGCTGCCACTGGAGGAAATGCCCCAAAGAGAGGATGCGAACCAGCAAGGTGGAGTAGGGATGGGGGCCCGGAAGTCCAAGGCAGAGGTCACTTGGAGGGGAGAAGGAGGCCACATGTGCTCAGATGCAGCTGGGGGGAAGGGGCTTTCTCTTCCCAAGAAGAAAAACCCCGTCCGATATGGAAACAGCTGCCTGCGCAGCAGAGCAGCCCAACGCCTGGCAGGAAAGCCCCGTGAGCTTGGGGACTCCGACCTGGAAGTGGGATCGGCTGTGAGCTTCTCTCCTGCCCCTTTGCAGTGCGACTGTGTCTGGTTTGGCCTGCTCTTCCTCACCTTCCTCTTCTCCCTGTGCTGGCTGTACATCGGGCTCATCCTCCTCAATGACCTGCACAACTTCAATGAGTGTGTCATGGACCCCTCTCGTCAGCAGACATGTCCTGGGACCCCTGGGTGCTCCGACATCCCCAGGCCGGGCCAGCTCTCCTGCTTCCTCCTTAGAAGTCTCCCCAGTCCTTGGAGCCCCTGGCCCTGTGGAGGGTTGTCCCTCACTCCCTTCTGGGTCCACCCACGCCACCTCCCGTCAGGCCACTGCTAACACCCCTTCCGGCTCTCCGACACCTCCCTGTCCCCTGCCCCAGATTCCTGTTCCGCCAGTGGGGACGCTGGATGGACTGGTCCCTGGCATTCCTGCTGGTCATCTCTCTCCTGGTCACGTATGCGTCCCTGCTATTGGTGGGTCCTGGGGCCACTGGCCTAACCCCCACCTCAGCCCTTCCTGGCGGCTCAGCCCTACCCCTTTGTTCTCACCCGACCACTGGGGGGGGCAGGAGGAGGGAGGCGTCAACCCGGGACGCCCACCTGAGAGGCCCCTGTTGGCGCTGTCTGTCCCCAGCTCCTGGCCTTACTCCTGCGGCTCTGTGGCCAGCCACTGCATCTGCACACCATCCACAAGGTAGGGGTAGGGCGGGACGGGGGCCACTGGGCCCAGCACTATACAGTGACGTCACTATACTGTCCCCGGGCTCAAACTCAGGACCTGAACAAACGCCAATCAATATTTGCCGAGGGAAAGAAGGAAGTGGAGGGGTCCGGGGAAGGCCATGGTCGTGTTTTCGTAGAGTGACGGGCAGCCCTGCTTGGCACACAAGGCCCCATTTACCGCGGCCCTTAGGTGCTGCTGCTCCTCGTTATGCTTCTTGTGGCCGCTGGCCTTGTGGGAGTGGACGTCCAATGGCGGCAGGAGTGGCGTAGCTTACGTCTGTCACTGCAGGTGAGTGGCCAACCCCAGGGCCGATCTTGCTCTCTGGTCCCCCAACACTGCAAGTAGCTCTGAGCTCCAAAGGTCCTCAGAGGACAAAAGCAGGGGCACCAGAGACCAGCGCCCTCCTCACCAGCTCTCGCCCACAGGCCACAGCCCCTTTCCTTCACATTGGAGCAGTTGCTGGCATCACCCTTCTGGCCTGGCCTGTGGCTGATACCTTCTACCATATCCGCCGAACAGGTGCCAACTCCACCCCACACCCTCGCTGGCCACTCATGCTCCTGCTGCCTGCTGCCTGCTTTCCTGCACTGCTCTCCACTGCCTGCCCCCAGTGCTCGCCTGTTGCCCTTTCTCCACAGCCTGTCCCCCACTCCCACAGGTCCCAAGATTCTGCTCCTGCTCGTATTTTTGGGAGTTGCCCTGGCCATCTACCTGGCCCCTCTGTGCATCTCTTCACCCTGTCTCATGGAACCCAGAGACTTACCCCCCAAGCCTGGGCTGGTGGGACACCGAGGGGCCCCCATGGTGAGTGTTGGGCAGAATGTTGGGGTGGGGAGGGTCTACAGCAGCCCACCTGTGGGTTTGCTGGCTCCCACCCTTCCCCACGACCTCGTCACCAGCTCCCTCCCACAGCTGGCCCCCGAGAACACCCTGATGTCGCTGCGGAAGACAGCCGAGTGTGGAGCTGCTGTGTTTGAGACCGATGTGATGGTCAGGTGAGGGAATCTGGGTGCTGAGAGGCACGGAGGGCAGCTCCGGAAACAACGAGCACCCCAGAGCTCGGGCCTCTGACAGCCCTTGTGCCCTCAGCTCCGACGGGATCCCCTTCCTCATGCACGACGAGCACCTGAGCAGGACCACAGATGTGGCCTCTGTGTTCCCAGCCCGAATCACCGACCACAGCAGTGACTTCTCCTGGGCTGAACTGAAGAGACTCAATGCCGGAACCTGGTTCCTGGAGGTGAGGACAGCCACGCAGGACAGAGTTCACTCGCTGATAAGCATCTGCTGAGCCCTGGGCAATAAGTCTATGGTCTCTGCTGCCAGAATATGAAACCCTGTGCAACAGCAGTATCGTTAGTGGGTAGAAGTAGGAGAGAGGTCACCACTTGGTGGGATGGGGGTGGGAGAGGATCAGGACTGCTTTCACGGGAGAGGATACAAGAGCAGGGCGCGTGGCACGGGGGACAGGGGTGGGGTCAAATATGTGGGCGTAGCAGGAGGTGAGACTGGCGAGGCAGCCAGAGGCTTGGTCTCGGAGGGATACCTGTTCCTTGTCAAAAAGTGAAACATCAGAGACATCATTGAAAAATGGAAAAGCCTCTCATAATGCAACCCCTCTGAGACACTCACTGTTAACAGTCGGGTCCATAGTCCATAGACGTGTGTACATACATGCATACACATGCACCCACACATACACATACATGTGTGCACATGTTCTTGTTCATTTTGCACACAGGAAAACTTCATGTATTCTTTTGCAGCTTCCTTTTTTCCCATTTAACTCACTATCTAATGACACATCCGACTCTTAAGATCAAGGGATGTCTGGGTTTGAATCCTGGTTTCTCCACTTCCTAGCCGTGTGAGCCTGGGCAAGACTCCTTAGGCTCTGGGCTTCATTCTCCTCATCTGTGAAATGGGAATAGTAACAGTACCTTGAAGGATTTGGGGAGGATTAAATAAATGGATACACATAAAGTATTTCTAACATCGCCTGGTACACAGTAAATACTTAATATGTGTTAGGTAGCTCGCTTTCTCCATGTCAGTGATTAAGACAAACTGCAAGGGGAGGAGAAGACAGTGGCAGAGGTTTGCAATAGCCTCTGGGAGCAGTGGGAGAGGGTGCCAATGAAGCACAAGTGAAAGGATGGCTAAGCCTCCCTAGACGGAAAAAGGACCACATGGTGTGCCCCGCCCACTAGGCGTAGGCGATGGAGATACAGCCACAAACCTCCGGATAGATCGGGAGGAAACCGAGGGGTCAAAATCCCGATCTCCGTGAAACCAAAGAGAAAGTGTAACGGGAGAGGAAGTCAGGAAACTGCGAGGGTAGGAAGTCGGGGTCGCAGAGTAAAGTGTTAGAGGGTCTGAAAAAGGTCAGTTTGGAGAAAGAAAGAGCCTGGCTCAGACGTGGGCAGAAGCTGGACAGCGAGTGGGGGCTGAGTAAAGATGGAGAGGATGCGGGAATGGCCTGCAGGCTTCTTCTGCTCCTGAAATAATTTCCCTGGTCTTATAGAGGCGACCCTTCTGGGGAGCCAAGCGGCTGTCAGGCCGTGATCGGAAAGAAGCTGCGACTCAGACAGTACCAATGCTGGAAGAGCTACTGAAGCAAGCTGCAGTCCTGAACCTTTCCATCATGTTTGACTTACGTCGCCCCCCGCGAAACCACACGTACTATGACACTTTCGTGAATCAGACCTTGGAGACTGTGCTCAGTTCAAGGGTGCCTCAAGCCATGGTGATGTTGCCGGGACCCCAAGTGCCCTCTGGCCCCTCGCCCCACCCCCCACCCCCACCTCCCCTAGGCCATGGTGATAGTCTTGTGCTGCCCCTGGCCCAGGGCCCCACCCCAGCTCATGTACCCCATTCTGTGGTCAAAACTTCCCCAGCTTCACCCTCATCCTCCCTGAACCACAGGTCCTTTGGCTCCCGGATGAAGATCGGGCTCATGTCCAAAAACGGGCACCCAGAATGCGTCAGATATATGGACAGCAGGGAGGCGACACAGCTGAGAGGCCCCAGTTTCTCAACCTCCCCTATCAAGACCTGCCACTACTGGATGTCAAGTGAGTGCCAAAGGACAGGAGCCGAGGGGTCACACGAGGCTTGATGATGGGGAAGAGCCATTGATTCATTCATTCACTCATACAACAAGTATTTATCAAACACTTGCTATGTGTTAGGCACTATTTATTGCAGGCTTTGGGCATACAAGTGAAAGAGACAGACAATAAACCACTGAACAAGATATGTGCATATTGGACACCAATAAGTGATATGAAGATGATAAAATGGGGAGATGCAATAGAGAAATTGGGGTTGGGGGTGAGGGGCTCTGCAGGGGCCACATTAGGAAGAGTGGATACACAGGTGGTGTCTGGGCTGAGACCTGACAGATCATGGGAGTCAACAGCCGATGAGCGAGGGGTAGGCAAGGCTGGAGAGGTAGGCAGGGGCAAAGTGGGCAGGACCTTGTAGGCCACGACAAGGATTTTAGCTCTGACTCTACACCAAAGAGATGATTACCAGAGGATGCATGCAGGACAGAGAGGTGACAGAGTTGCAGGTGTGAGCTGGGCCCCAGAGGCTGAGCCAGCCAGTAAACAGGATAGACCATAAATCATGCAGTTGCCAAGGTCACTTCTAATGTCCTCATGGTCAGATAGAGAAAAACGGGCACTGAATGACAGCCCAGTTATCATAAATGTTTCAAGGACCTTTCCCCAAGTTGTCACCATACAAGAAGGCACAACCTCGGGTCTGGCCTTCACCTTAGTCTTATCCTGGTCAACATCAACTGTTGATCACGTTTCCAAAAGACGTGACTTGGGAATGAATACAGTGACGATGAAATGGAGGTCTAAGCCCTGAAATGATAGGCCAAACCAAGATGAAATGCGTCAGGGACAGATGTAAATACCTATACTTGAGGCCCAAAGGAAGCTCAGTTGCATACAGACGAGAGGACACACCAGCACCAGCAGGGATGTGTGAAAAAGACCAGGGCTCTGATTGGAACAGTTTTACATAATGAAGAATGAGTCTTTGGTGGCACATGACATCGCCAAAACTAACCTGACCCCGGGCTGCCTTCACACAGGAACAGTGCCCGGAAGGCTACTCAGAGCTGCTCCAAGCCCACCCGAGTGTCATGTGCCCACGCAGACCCCACACTTCCAAAGGAACGTTGATAACTCGGAGTCAGGCCAGATTACAGGGGTTTGGAGGGTGAAGGGAGTGATAAGTCAGGTTCTGAGCCCCAGTTGAAGAAATCGGGGCTGTGGGGCCCACAGAGGAGAAGACTCAGGGGGACGTGGTCACTGTTCCTCATACCTCTGAAGGGCTGTCATGGGAGGTGAGGAGGTGAGGCACATTTGTGTGGCCCCAGACAGCAAAGCTAGGTCCCACAAGTGGAATCCACCAGAAGACAGAATTCAGCCATGCAGAGAAAACCACTTGGTCAGGGGCTGCTATGGAAGGTACGACTGGTAGCGCCTGGGCCATGACACTGCAGCGTCAGGCACAGACGGGGGCTGCCTCGCATGCCTTGTACCCCACCATTCTGGATGCTCCCTGTTTCTACCCCACCTGCACAGGGGACTGCACCAGGACAACGTGTCGGTGAACCTATTTGTAGTGAACAAAGCCTGGCTCTTCTCCTTACTCTGGTGTGCAGGGGTGGATTCTGTCACCACCAACGACTGCCAGCTGCTACAGCAAATGCGGCACCCCGTCTGGCTTATTGTAAGGGCTCTGACACTCATCCCTCCTCCTTTTCGCCCATCTCTGCTGCTCCATAACCTGCCCCTCTCTTCTTTACTTGTCCCTCCATATACTACCTTTGTGGTGGGGCTCTGGCCACTGACAGGGGCCTACTCCTACTCTCACAGCCGCCTCAAACCTACCTAATGATGTGGCTGGTCACAGACGGTGTCTCCATCCTGCTGCTTTTGTGGACCTTCCTACTCCATGGGTGAGTGCTTTGTGCCCCCACTTCCTGGATCCGTATTCTCCCAGGGTTCTGGGATGTGGGGGTTGGTCTGTTGTCTTTCTCGGAGATTTCTAGACCCTTCCTTGTACACCAAATTGGTTTGAACCCGGTAAAAGCAGTTTGGGGGAACCCAGGGTCAAAAGATAGTGCTTGAAGCTGGCTGAACTGATAATGGGAAGCTTTCCTCCCTACAGGAGATGTGCTCAGGACAGACAGAGAACTGGTAAGAACTTTCTCCCTTCACCTCATTTTCTCCTCCTCTAGCCTTCCCCTTGCTCACCCCCAATGTGTCCCCGTCCCCTCTCCAGGCTTCGAATCAGCAGTGCTGCTGACCAGGATCAACAATTTCATCATGGAGTGAATGCCCTGCCCTGGGCCCCCACCAGCAGTGACCAACAGCAGGAAGAGGGAATGGCAACTGTGGAATATTGGTGGGGATGGGGTGGGGTGATCTCTGCCAACAGGAAGTTTTAAACTATGGGGCCCTCTGCCCAGATGATGGACACACCGTCAGCTTCCATGTAAGCTGCTGCCCTTCGAGTTTTGACCGAGGTACTTGGAAAGGCAGTGAGTCATGAGCAGTTTGTCCCGAAATGAAAGTAGAACAGAGGAGATTGCCAAGATAATGGTTCAGACGTGTAAGCACGTATTCTTGTGTAGAAGGCACTGGCGTGACAGGGACAGGACAGGTTGGAACAGCGACTGAAGATGACAAAGCACCCTTTCCTGAAGAACTAAGATAATGGAGACACCGATCCCAGTCCATTCACTGTCACCCCTGCCCCCTGCAATTTAGCTGCTTTCCTGCCTGGGAGCTGGGGCCTCACCAGCCCATGTAGCCATGTAGTTCAGTGCTTACTTTACAGGTGGCTTTTTGCTAAGCACAGCTTTCTTCAACGCAAGGTAGTTCCCGTTTCTTGTTAATCCGTTTCTCAATGAACTTAATGCTCACTGGGCCACAGTCTAATCTTTTCAACGCTGGGGCTGGGTGGAGGATGCACCCTCCGTTGAGGGTTGTATGTGACATGACATTGAGGGGTCGTCACCGGGAGGACCACTTGAGGCAATCAGTGAAGGGCTGCAAGAAGGACGCGGGAGAGCCGCCGCCACAGGGGTGGTCCGGGTGGCGGAGGCGCGCGGTGCAGAATTGCGCTGCAGCTCCACCTGGTGGCCACCTGCCCCAGGAGGAGGGCGGCGCCGGTCCTCACCGTGCTGGGTTTGCTGCATGCCACCTGTTTCCCCCGCCAGTTGGGGATCTGTGTCCTTGACTCGGATCCTGAGGGCATGGTCCGATTTCTACAAGTTTCGCTTCTCTGGGCTGCGCGCAGGGTCTGGTGCCCCAGCCCGCCTTCCCCTAGAGGAACAAGTTCCCAGTGTGTTTGCTGCTCGTGAGTCCCCGGGCTAAACAGCCCAGTTGACTAGCGCGGAGATGGCCTAGGATGAGGAGTCTGGTAGAACGGGGGAGGGGCCAAGGCAAAGACGGGGACTTGAGGGGGCTCTGTGGCTGACTCTTCAGTCCCCTACCGCACCAACATTCGCCCCGATTCGTGCCTCCACGCGAAGGCAAATCGAATTGAAGCTCGGGCGAGGTCAGGAGGTTCGGGTCTCCATTCCGTCCCTCTCGCCAGACTGGGACCTGGGGGGAGGCACTAGCACCCCGGGACAAGCCCCTACTCGGTCTCAGAGCAGCCTCCAGGACTACAATTCCCAAGATGCTCCCGGTACCTCCGGTATGGCGATTGATGGAGGCGAGTTTGAATTTGCGTTCCCGTTCCTCCTCCTCCCGGATCCCGCCCCTTCCTCTCTCACCGCCCCGCCGCCACCGCCCTGCGCTGTCACACAGGCAGCCATCCTCACTGACACATAACTGACCTGCAGCTGGCGCCGGGGCCGGGTCTTCTCCGGTCCACGCTTCCTGGTACCCGACAGGTCTCCTTTACACACTGCCTTTTCGGGCTGCATTTTCTTAGTTTGGCCGGTTCCGGATCCTGCCCCTCCGTCAGGCCGACCGCCGGCCTCAGCTCTGTTGCGCCCCGCCTGTCAGGGACGGCCGGCTCTCACCTCTCAGCAGGTACCCCCTCTCCCTGGTCCCCTTTTCTGTCCCCTCCCAGTCGCTCAGCCTCCCAGCTCTGCAGCCTCTTCCGATCTAACCCTGACAACCTCCAGGGTCGCCACCTCCCCACGCCGCCTCCTCAACCGTCCAGTCCCAGGCTCTGAGCTGCAGTCCTCTGACCTCAGCTTCCAGACTCCCGGCCAGGCTGCCAGGACCCAGCCCTAGCCCCTAACCCCTTACCCCCAGCCCCTAGCTCTCAGCCTTGAGTTCTCAGCTCTGAGCCTGCCACTACAAATCCTTCCTCTCTTCCCAGGACTGGACAGCTACGGCGCGCTGAACCTCTGTGAGACCTTGCACTGGAGACTGAAAGGGACAAAAACTTGAGGGTGGCGGGCCAGGGGGAGCGGCTTATTGGGGTTCGGGTGCAGTTGCTCTCCCGTTATTTTTAGCTGCTGACTCACAGCTCCTAGCTTCCGGGTTTGGGGTGAGCAGACTGGGCTAGGGGGCTATTAATAGAGCTGAGGCACAGTCCCGACCCAGTTCAGTTTGGAGGCACCGGAACAAGGAGCCTTCCCCTGCCATCATGCTCCGCGGAGGTGCTCTGGACGGGGGGCAGTGGCTGGACCAGTATCTGTCTGCCTGCCAGTACCTTAGGGTGTAGGTCTACCTTGGAAGTCTCAAGGGAAAGCCCACCATGAGACTCCTGGGCACAGCTCTCCACTACACTTGCCATGTTTGGGGGATCTACCACGATGAGGCTCCTGTTGTACTACCTAGGAGTGCACAGACGAGTCCCAAGCGAAGGGGTTACTGTGGCCATGGCCTCGGCCTGCCTAGGCCAACTCCTAGGCCAGAATGCTAGGAGGAGAAGCTGTGGATTTCTGGTCCCCAAAGGCCCTCAAGAGGATGGGGTGTATAGCATGGTTGGAACAGAGGGGGCGCTGAGTCAGGGATTTGCTGGCTCCAAACCAGACACAGCACTAGGAAGCTGCCCAATTCTGTGTTTACGACCCTCCCGTTCTTCTTTGTATTTTTTCCCTCTTGTTGGGCTCTGTCCCTACTCACAGGGGTCAACAGACCTCGGGATCTCTCCCTCCTCCATAGAGGAAATTAATTCAGAAAAGCCAGCGAGACACTTGTCTCCACCAAGGTAGGAATACTCCTTTATATATTGCCATTCCTATGGGGTATTTTTATTTTGATGTAAAGTAGGAGTTCCCTAATTTGTACATTGGGAATGGTGGGGAAATCTTAATACCTTACTGGACTAATCACCAAAATTATTCCCAGCCACGCCCAATTTACTAGAATTCCCATTGACAAAGGATGTACACCCACAGCAATGTCCCCTACTTGCAAACCGGAAGCGACCCTGGTCTCCGGCTTCCAAGTGAAACCAGATGGCTTTGGGGCAAGGGTGATTGTTTCTCCACATACAAACACTGGACTCACCCAATGAAGCTCTACTTTCAAGAATGAGCCCAGATTATCAGATAGCAGCCTCATTGCCCCAACACCATCAATTCACTGAGGGCGCCGGAGAGCCCGTGGATGGGATGAGAAGTGGTCTCTGCCCTCCTCCCAAATCCCTTCTGGTACTCCTAGGGTAGCCTCAGTCTGAGCAGGCCTCCCGGTTGCCTAGCAACCACAGTCGCCTGCCGGGGCGTGGGTCTGCTTTCGATCTGTAGGGGGCGCCAGTCTCCCTGGAACCTCAGGCTCTAGCTGTTGGGAGCAGTTTCCAAGTGTCAAAGCATCTCAGTATTGTCAAAGCCAACCCAGTCCAGTGGAATGGGAAGAAGCTCACTGTGAATTTCAGGGGGTTTTACTCAGATTCATTAAAAATGAAAAGATGAGAGAGAGAGAGAGAAAGGAGAGAGAGAGAGAGAGAGAGAGAGAGAGAGAGAGAGAGAGAGAGAGAGAGAACCAACTAGTCAATGGGGATGGGGTGTGGGGAGGGCAGTTTGACCCTTTCCATTCACACCAGGTTTAGCAATACTTATTCAACTCAATCAGACCAGTGAAGAGGGCCCAAGCTATATATAGGGGGCTTTTTTCCTGAGCCATTTTCAGTATGTAGGAAAAGAGTCTAGCACTCCATACTGACAAACTGCTGAGCATATAAGAGACTTTAAGCTCCTGGCTTACCAGCCTAGCCTAAACTTGGTCATGAAGGGAGATATTCATTTATTTGTTCATTCAACAATAATAACAAACCCTAACCCGCTGTATGCCAGGTAATGTGTTAAATGTTTTACATTTAATCCTCATAAAAACGCTATGATTATTTCCATCTCACAGATAAAGAAACTGACGCTCAGAGAAGTAAAACAACATTTAGGGTCACACAACTAGTGACTAAGTTGGGTCTGATTGAGCAACCACTGTATGTCAGGGTCTAGGAATGTAGAAAATGACACTGCTCTCTTTTCTCTACCTAACGAACACCTAGTCAAAACTTTTCCGTCCTCACCCCACAAGTAGAGTTGATAACTTGTTTTTCTATGCACCCCTCTGAGTAGCACTTTTAACAGCTATTGTAATAATTTGCTTCCATATTTCCATTTCTCTAACTCTGAGCACCTCGATAGCAGCATCTGTTTACTATTTATCTCCACCTGTTAGATATCTAACAGACATCTCAAAATCAGCATATCCAAACCTGAACACCCAATCATTTCCAACAAAGTGACCCCTCCCAAAGCTGTTCTCATCTCACTTGATGGCAATTTCATCTTTCCAGTTGCTCTGACCAGAAGACCTTGGAACCACACCTCATGTCCAGTTCTTCATCAAATACCATTGACTTTCCCTTCAAAATACATCCAGAATCCAACCACTTCTTATGACCTCCAGTGCTATGATCATGGTCCAAACCACCATCACCTGTCATCTGGGTCACTGCAGTAACGTCCTGTGTGCTCTCACTGTTTCTACTCTTGTCCTCTGTGGCCTATTCTCCACATAGATGCCAGAGCCATCCTGCTAAACCCAAGTCAGATCATGTCAGCTCTCTTCACAAAACCCTCCAATGGCTCCCCATCTCTTTCAGAGTAAAGCCAAAATCCTTACAACAGCCTACAGGCCCTACACAATCTGGTCCCCTATGAAATCTCTGATCTCATCTCCTAATACTCTCCCCCTCCCTCACTCTGTTCCAGCCACTTGGTCCTCCTTGCTCTTCCTTGAACAAGCCAAGTACACCCCTTACCCAGGACCTTTGCACTGGCTGTTCCTCGGCTGGGTGTACTCTTCTGCATGGCTCACTTCCTCACCTCCCTGAAGACTTTGCTCAAATGTCACTTCAGTGAGGCCTACCCTGATAAACATATTTGAGGTCGCCTCTATTCTGATTTCCAGTTTACAGTAAATACAGGGTAAGAAGAACGAGATAAATGACACCATGAGGGGGAAAAAAACAGACAAATTCAGAATGTAGGATATTCTACAAAACAACTGACTTGTACTTTTCAAAGGGTCAATGTCATTAATTAGAGAGAGAGAGAGAGAGAGAGAGAGAGAGAGAGAGAGAGAGAGAGATAAGACTCTGAAAGAAAGAGAAAATGGGGGTGGCCAGATGGCTTAGTTTTTTAGAGTGTGAGCTCTCACAAACAAGGTTGCCGGTTCACTTCCCACATGGGATGGTGGGCTTGCGCCCCCTGCAACTAAAGATTGAAAATGGCAACTGGACTTGCAGCTGAGCTGCGCCCTCCACAACTAGATTGAAGGACAACAACTTGGAGCTGATGGGCCCTGGAGAAACACACTGTTCCCCAATATTCCCAATAAAAATTTTTAAAAAGTAAAAGAAAACAGCAGACTGACTAGGAACTCCAGTGACCTGAACTCACGGTGGTGAATTCCTTGCATTTTCTTGTTGTCTCCTATGTCCCAGACTGGGTTCCAGAAAAGTGAGCAGCCTAGAAATTCTGTGGGCACCAACCAAAAAAAGCCTCAATAAAGGCCTGCTCTCTCTAGCCAAAAGACCAGGAAATGGACAGGGTAGCCAGAGAGAAAACTGTTAGATAATAACCACTCTGCTGCAACCAAACATCACAGAAAAAACTGCAGCCCTACACACACCAAGTAGAAATTCAGACTTTCATCAGGCTCCCCCATGTTGTCTGGGCTGGTGTCAGAGAAGGTCTAATAGGGAGCCTGGGCTTCCATCCCCACAGAGTAGTAACAAGGCCTCCCCTCCCCACTGGGTGGTGTCAGAGTGCCAGAGGAGGCCTAGTGAAGAGTCAGGACTTTTGCCCCTGCCCTCTCCCTCCTCCCCTCCCTCCCCTACTCCTTTATCACCCTGGCCCCCACCCATGGTCAGTGGAAGTCACCTGGGGATCAGGAAGGAGGCACCTCAACCTCTCCCGGCCAGGGAGGTGCCGGTGGAGAGCTGGAACTCCCACCCTGCCCAGCAGTAAGGAAGAGCCCCCATTTGAGGTATCAACTGACGGGGAGGGGAGAACTTGAAGTTCTATCCCTATCTGGCAGTGGCCCTTCCACTGATGGCTACAGTGTCAGAAGAAGTCTACCAAAAACAAAGATTTAAATCAGTTCCAGAGTCTTATAATATAATAGCCAAAAATGTCTAGGATGCAATAAAAAAATCACTCATCATACGAGGAACCAGGAGACTCTCAACTTGAATGAGAAATAATCAACAGATGCAGACACCAAGATGGCAGAGAGCTTTCAGTGTCTGAAAAGGATTCTAAAGTGGTCAATGTTAAAAAGAAAATGCTTCAGTGAGCAGTTACACACAAGGTTGAAACAAATGGGAAAAAAAATAGGAAGTCTTAGCAAAGAAATAGGAGATATCATGAAGAATCAAATAGAAATTTTAGAACAGATGAATGCAATAACCGAACTAAAAAACTCAGTGGATGGACTCACCAGCAGGGTGGAAGATGACAGAGGAAAGAATCAGAGAACTTGAAAATAGAACATTAGAAATTACCCAATCTGAATAGTGGGAAAATAGACTTAAAAAGCAAACAAACAAACGAAAATAAAACAGAGCCTCAGACATGTGGGACTATAACAAAAGACCTAACATTTGTGTCATCCGAGTCCGAGGAGAAGAGAAAGAGGGTGGGGATGAAAAAGTCCTCAAGAAACAATGGCTGAAAATTTCCCTAATTTGGCAAAAAACATAAACCTACAGATTCAAGAAACTGAAATTATCCCAAATAGGATAATTTCAAAGAAATCCATGCCAAGACACATTACAATCAAACGTTTGAAAACAAGACAAACAGAAAATCTTGAAAGCAGCAAGAAAGAAACAACACCTTACCTACAGGGGTAAAAACAATTCAAATATCAGTGGATTTCTCATCGGAAACCATGGAGGCCAGAAGGAAGTGACACAATATATTTCAAGTGTTGAAAGAAAAGAACTGCCAACCTTGAATGCTATATCTAGTGAATATAGCCTTTGGAAATGAGAGGGAAATCAAGATATCCTCAAACAAAGGAAAGCTAAGAGAATATATTGCCAGCAGACCCACCCTAAAAAAACGGTTAAAAGCAGTTTTCAAAACAGAAAGGAGCTATCAAAGTAGACATCTTAGAACATCAGGAGAGAAGAAATAATAGAATGAATTAAAACGTAAGCACATAGACTTTCCTTTTCCTCTTGAGCTGTGTAAATTATGTTTGATGGTTGAAGCAATAAGTATAACACCATTGAAGACAATCATACTACAAATGGGACAGAGGAAGGAGACTTAAAGGGAGGTAAGGTTTCTTCTTTCCTCAACCTGATAAAATGACACAAGTAGATCTTGGTGGTGATAAAATGGGTCTGTATCTTGATTGCGATGATTGTTACAGAAATCTCCATATGTGGTAAAATGGCATAGTACTATACACACATCGAACCGATGTCAATTTCCTGATTTTGACATTGTACGATAATTATGGGAGATGCAATCATTGAGGGAAGCTGGGTGAAGGGTATACAGGCCCTCTCTGTACTATCTATGCAACTTCCTTGTAAATCTATAATTATTTTTAAATAAAAAGTATTTTTTTTTTAAATTGAGGCTGCTTAGATTAAAAGTGGCTAAAGACACAGATGTAATATGAGACTCTTGATTAGTTTGTGATGTTAAAAAATATAAAAGGCAAGGTGGGGGAAATTTGAATATAGAACTGGATATTAGATGATATTAGGTGATATGAAATATTGCTTATTTTCTTTGATGTCATAATAATATTGGGGTTATGTAGGAGAATGTCTTCATTCCAACAAGATGCATGCTGAAGTATTTAGAGAAGTGAAATGAAATCTGGAACTTACATTTGAATGGTTCAGAAAGAAGTGTAGGTCGATCGATAGAGCAAATATATCAAGACATTTACCACTTGTTGACTCTATTTTTTCTTTTTTTCCGCAGCTCTTCTCATCATATATATTGTGTGATTCATTTATTTATTGTGCTCAGTTTTGTCTGTGTTCTCTCACTAGAATGTAAGCTCCCCAAGGGCAGGGATTTGTTGTATTTTGTTCTGTTTTCTGCAATATCCCCAAATCCTAGAACAGTGTCTGGCACATAACAGGTGCTCAATGAATATTTGTTGAATTAAGAATGAATTTCTGTATCCCTAGGACCTAGGTCAAGGTCTTGCACAGAGTAGGTGTGCAATGATTGTTGAACTGAAGTGAGATCTGAGTTCTGTTGTACTGAAGTGGTTCAGAGCCTGGAGGCAATGGAGGCAAATGGCCAGGATTTGCATCCTGATTCTGTCACCTCCTGCTGTGGTACCTAGCTGTGTTAACAGCTCTGAGCCCGGATTTCTCATTGGTAAAAATAGGGTAATAATAGTGGCACCTTGGTAGGGTTTTTGTCTGCATGCAAAGCATTTAGGACTTTGTAAAGACTCAATAATTGGTAGCTGATGACAAAACAAGGACAGCAAAACTCAGAAACACAGAGGAAACTGATGGTTACCAGATGGGAGGGAGTTGGGGGGCTGGGTGGAAAAGGTGAAGGGATTAAGAAGTACAAATTGGTAGTTACAAAGTAGTCACGGGGACATAAAGTACAGCATAGGGAATGCAGTCAATGATGTTGTAATAAGTATGTATGGTGCCAGGTGGGTACTAATCGGGGGGATCACTTCATAGATTATATAAATGTCTAACCACTATGCTGTACATCTGAAACCAATATAATATTGTATGTCAACTGTAGTTGAAAAAAAAAGAAGAGCAAAAAGATAGAATCCTCCCAGCATGCCATCTTCCTTCCATCCCCCAACAGGCTGAGCCAGGAGCAGCTAAGGGGATGTCCTTGGGCAACTATTCCCAAGTTCTTCTGCAGACCCCGGGAATGGTTCCTCTTACTTCAGACCTCTTCCTGCCTTTTGCCTCCTGCCCTGGTCTCTCTTTCCTCTTGGCATCCTGAAGTGCTTTCCTTCAACCTCACTGTGTGGAAGTGGGGCTGGGGGGAGACAGGAGTCTGTGGGCCAGGGAAAGAGCCTAGAGCTTTCCTTCCTTCTGGTCCTAGGCTTAAGTCCTTCACTGGTGATGGAAGCAGGTCAAAGTGGGAGGCTGCCAGCATTTCAGGGCCTAGAGGTTGAGAGAACAATAGTCCTGAGGAGGGGGCCCCAACAGGAGAGCAGCCTCCTAAGCCGCCCTCTTCCCTTATCCCCTGTTAGGAGAGAGCACTTCCCCAACGTCCCTTCGCCCGTTGTGCTGCCTCAAATCTGTACTTCTGGTGGCCCCAGCTCAGAGCACGCCCGGGGACCCACTGAGCGTCCCCCTGCAACTCCCTCTGGGAAGTGGGGTGGGGTGGAGTGGGCGGAGGATGCGCTGAAATTGGGGATATGAGTACACGAGATTGGGGACTGAGTTCATGCGTGGCCCAAGTCCCATGCCCCCGCCCTAGGGTCAGCGGTATCTCAGCCATCTGGGGGGTTGGGGCTGAGCCTGGGGATCCACTGCCCCTGTTCCTTTAAGGAGCCGCTGTTTAGCATTCCTACCGCTGCCGCTGCCGCTGCCCGACTCTGCACGCTGATTGGCTGGAATCAACTGAGACGGGAGCCAGGGAGAGATGCTCTTGACTCCACTCAGATCCATCCTGGGGACCAGTGCAGCAGCGGTCCTCGCAGCACCCATCCTCTGCCCAGACTCCCGCTTCTTGTTTGCCGCTGGGCCTCGGCCCAGAAGCCATTACGGGCGACACGGAGCCGCCAGTGCTGGAGGGGGAGCCGTGGGTGCGGGGCAGCGTTGGGGCAGAGGCCCCAGGACGCCCGCCCGGCCCCAGGCCCCGGTCCGCCCGGGCGCCCCCACGGGTCCCCCCCCCTTCCTGGTCCGAGCAGTGTGAGTGTGCCCGGGAGCCCGGCGGCGGCGGCGGCGGCGGCGTGGAAAGCGGCGTGGGCTGGGGGGTCCGGGCCGCGGGGGGCAGTGCTATGCACAAGCACCAGCACTGCTGTAAGTGCCCCGAGTGCTACGAGGTGACCCGCCTGGCCGCCCTGCGGCGCCTGGAGCCTCCCGGCTACGGGGACTGGCAGGTGCCCGACCCCTACGGGCCAGGTGGAGGCAATGGAGCCAGCACAGTTTATGGGGGCTACAGCTCGCAGACCCTGCCCTCGCAGGCGGGGGCCACCCCTACCCCTCGCACCAAGGCCAAGCTCATCCCCACCGGCCGCGATGTGGGGCCAGTGCCCCCTAAGCCAGTCCCGGGCAAGAGCACCCCCAAACTCAACGGCAGCGGCCCCAGTTGGTGGCCAGAGTGCACCTGTACCAACCGAGACTGGTATGAGCAGGTATGGATCAGCGGAGCTGGGGGAGGGGTCGTTGGGGCAACCCCAAGGGGCTGGGGAGTGGGCGCCGAGAGGCCTGGGGTGCAGTAGGGCTTCCTGGGGCTGCAAGCCGGACCAGGAGAGGCGGTGGGAAATGTGAGCTTCCTTGTGTGTGTCTGTTTGGGGGTCTCCATTTGGAGGGGATTGGGAGGAGCTGTGTGTGTCAGGGGGTGAAGGTATGGCGGAGGGGCACATTTTCCTGTGCGGGGGAATTGGGTTTGTCTCAGTGTGGGGGTTTAGCAGTGTCTCTGTGTCTGGCAGGGGGCGGGAGGTTCTGCGGGGGCTGTGTGTGGTGTGTCTCCACGGCAGGGGAGGAGGGGGCACGGTGTTCTGCGTAGGGGGACGTGTGCATTGAGGTGTGTGGAGGAAGGCAGTGGTGCTCCTTTGAATCTATGTGGAGCCCATGTGCCAGGCTCCCTGAGCGTCCTCTCTCCCTGCCAGGAGTCCCTCTCCGTCCCACTCCCTTTGTGTGTGAATGGGCACATGGACGTGTGAGGCCGTGTCTCTGAAGGTGGAGGTGTTTCTGTGTGCCTGTGTGTGGGGCTCCATGTATGTGTATGAGCATGTGCCTGTGCCTGTGTGTGTGTGTGTGTGTGTGTGGTGTCCCTGGTTAGAGGCGCTTGACAGGCAACAGAGGGGAGGGGGAGAAGGAGAGAGACACGTCCCAAGCAAGGCTGAGAGGCTGAGGACGGACTCTTTTGTCCAAGCAGCTCTGAAGTGTGTGTGTGCTGGGGGGGGGGTGCTGAAACCAGCTTCCTCGCTCCAGAGCAGGCATGGTGCCCTGGTGCAGGGACTGGCCCCAGTGGGGCATGTGCCCCTTGGGTCCCCCCAGATGTGGAAGAGCTTGGCCCCCCCAGGCCTGACTTGGCACAGCTTGGGAACCCCTGGGTGCTGGGCACAACTCTGGCTTCCACTCCCAGCCTAAACTGCCAGCTTAGAAAATGGAAGAAGCATCTGTGGGAGAAGCAGCAAAATGGAGGCTGGGCCGGCAGAGCCAGGTCCCTGGCACGCATGGCGGAGGGCCTGTCTGGTTATTCAGCTCTGCAGCACCCAGGGTAGGGGGAGACAAGGAGGGCAGGTGCTGATGGCCCCAAGCTGGTGACCATTCTGGCTGCCTCTGTCCTCCTCTGGGGATAGGATGTGCTCTCATTCAGAGCAAAGGTGAGGACTTCCTGCAGAGAGAGGTCCTGGGTTCTGGTCTTCTGTCTCTCTACACTGACTGCGTCCCGTGTCCCTTGCCTTGGCCCCTTGCCCTCTGCAGCAAGTCCCCGTGTCTCCTTTTCCTCTCTAGCATGGGGTACTACCCTTGCAAACACTCTCTCATGCTTGTCCTGCTCAACTGAGAGATGAGTGACAGTTCCAAGGCTGGACCAGTTGGCCAACGTTTGTCTGCCAGGGATGGTCCCTGGATGGCGCCTGGTCCTGGGAGCAGGGTCCCTGAGGGGGGCAGTGGGAGGGTGGACCAGTGGCAGCTGGGTCCTCTGGATGTCAGTGGTACTGGGCTTGAAGCATGGCTTATCACATGTGGGCACACATGGTACCCCAGATGCATGCAAGAGCTGCATGAGTGTCCTTTTGCCTGTGTTTCTTTCACATGGTATTTCAGGCAGCTGTGTCGGTTTGGGGACTCTGAAGAGTCATCAGTTCTTCCTCCTGGGATCTGGGACCAGAGTGGGGCTGCAGCTGGAGTCCTCCTCCCAACTCCTAGGGCTGCACGGCATAAAGTTCCGTGACCAGACCCAGGAAAGGTGGAGGCATGACTAGCCAGCCCTCTCCCCCTCTTCACCTTTGTGCTTCTGGAAGCCAAAGCTGTGTGGGAGGAGGAAAGCAGAGCAGGACCTTTGCAGGAGCTCTCATCCTGGATTCCCAGCTCTGCTCCTCAAAGGAGACCAGGGGTCAGGAAAGGGGCAACTCAGCCAGAGAAAGATGCAGGATGGGTGCCAGGTTACCTGGGGAGAGAGGCAAGAGGGCTTCTCCATTCGCGGGGATGATGAGAGTGGGAGTCAGGGAGCAGGTGCTACTTGTCTGTCCAGTAGTATGACAATGGCCACAAGTATATCTTGTCTGGGAGGCCACCTCTGTGGGCTGGTCGGACTAACCCTGTGTTCTGACCCCTTCCCTTGCATCTCCTCCCATGGCTACTAGGTGTTGAAGACCATGGACTCTGCTGCCCGTCAGTCCACGGGCATCAGCTCCTCCCTCGTGGGGAGTCTTGTCCACTCTGCTCCTGTCCCACCCCTGGCTTGGCCTCTGACACCTAGCCAACCAGATCCTACCCTGGCCCTTTCCACTGGGAAACATGGAGGGTTCAAGATCAAATGCCCCTTGGTAGAAAATGGATTAGGTCTTTGACTCCTTCTGACCATATGAAGAATTGGGCTTGTGGGGACACATAAGGAGATGTAGAATGAGGGTTCATGAGGTATTCTGAAGGGGGAAGCTTGCCTTTTGCCCAGGAGCTCTGCTGGGGAAGGGGATGGGTGGCCAAACATCAGTAGCCTTGGCAGCTTGCTTTAATCAAAAGAGCACCTGGAGATCTAGGGTCTAGCCCCTGCTCTGCCAGTAACTCCAAGTGTGCCCTTAGCACAACCTGTGTCCTCTCTTGGCCTCAGTGTCACCATGTATCGCAAGAGAGGTTGGACAAGATGGTGTCTGCTGTCTTTCTTACTCTGACATGGTGGGAGTCTGTGGTTCAGAAGGGGAGCCAGTCCCTGTCCAGGTCGTGGGTGCCCACGTGGATGCTGGGTGTGGTGTGGCTTTCCCGCCATGTTCTATTTGTGCCATCTCCCTCAGGCCATCCCTGCACCCCTCCTAGTCAACCCCAAGGCCCTGGAGCCCAGCCTCTCTATGAGTGCTCCACTGGCTGGCTCAGTCTCAGACAACTGATGTGAGCGAAACGAGCAGTTGGGTTTTGGAGTGATATGGCTCGAAGCAAGGGGAGAGGATGGCCTCCTAGGGGTCACCTTGTCCCCATCTGTGGCCGAGAGGTGTTCTGGGGTCCATTTGAGTTCTCCTAGTCTGTGGGAGTTGGGGAAGAGCAGGCTGACCGTGGTCAGATGGCCAGGAGGACAGGAGGCACTTAGGGAGCTGCTTGTGTCTTTCCCCAGGTCAATGGCAGTGACGGCATGTTCAAGTACGAGGAGATAGTTCTTGAGCGGGTGAGTCAGCCAGTGGGACAGGATGAAAGGGGAGGGGAGGGGCTGAGCCAAGAGAGGGGAGCGCCCTGAACCTCTAAGACTCAGGGGGGGGGTGCATTGAGAACATGGGGAAACAGCAGCCCTCAGAGGCCACATCACTGCCTCAATCAATCAAGCGACTATAACAAATATTAATTGACCTTGCTCACTGAGGCCTGGGGAATTGGGGAGGGGATGGCTTTGCTGAGGCCTCTGCGCCAGAATGGTCAGCATTGGCTGGGAAGCCAGCAGGTTTCTGATAAATGTGCCCCGGCCGGCCTGCCTGATGTGGCCCCTTCTGAGGGGCAGGGGCAGTGGGGCGCCCCGAAGCCTCCCCTGTGCTCTCTGGATGAGCGGACTGTGCCCCTCCACCCGTTTCTGCAGGGCAATTCCGGCCTGGGCTTCAGTATCGCAGGTGGCATTGACAACCCCCACGTCCCTGATGACCCTGGCATCTTCATTACCAAGATCATTCCTGGTGGGGCAGCTGCCATGGATGGGAGGCTGGGGTGAGGTGGCCTGGGAGCAGGGCGGGGTGCAGCAGGGGCAGGGCGGCCATGAGGGAAGGGGGGGTGACTGGCAGGATGACCCTTCCATTCAGTCATGGAAGGAGGGAGGGAGGGAGGGAGGGAGGGAGGGAGGGAGGGAGGGAGGAGGGAGAGAGGAGGAGGAAGAGGGATGAGGAGGGAGAGAGAGGAGAAGGGAGGGAAGGAGGAGGAGGCAAAGGGAGGAGGATGGAAGGAGGAGGGAGGGAGGGAGGGAGGGGGAGCATGGCGGAAGGGTGGAGGGGTGGCAGGGCAGCCGGCATGCCTCTGGGCTTCCCCCACAGGGTGAATGACTGCGTGCTTCGGGTGAATGAGGTGGACGTGTCAGAGGTGGTGCACAGCCGGGCTGTGGAGGCGCTGAAGGAGGCGGGCCCTGTGGTGCGGTTGGTGGTGCGGCGGCGACAGCCCCCACCCGAGACCATCATGGAAGTCAACCTGCTCAAAGGGCCCAAAGGTACGTTGTCTGGGTTCCCTGTGCTCTGGCTGGAGGCCCCTGGTTGGCCTGTAGGCAATGGAAGGGAACGGCCGCAGTCCTTGCCTGACTGCCTGGTCCAGCTCACGGCCTTCATTCTTGACTTTGGGATGGCAGCCTGGTGTTTGGGATCCCTGGGGGGAACTCCCATGGGGCAGTGGGTTGGCTGTGGGCAGGGAGTTGGGTTTAAGATTGACCTAGCACTATCACTTCTCCTGTGCCCCTCTGCTGCTCTCCACTGGTCCCCACCCAGGCCTGGGTTTCAGCATTGCTGGGGGCATTGGCAACCAGCACATCCCAGGGGACAACAGCATCTACATCACCAAGATCATCGACGGGGGTGCTGCTCAGAAGGATGGCCGCCTACAGATCGGGGACCGGCTGCTGGCGGTGAGACAGTCTTCACAGGGATGCCCAAAGGGTCAGGCAGGGACGGGGAGCACCAGCGGCTTCTTATCCACCCGAACCTCACTCAGGGACTAGGCAGCATGGGGAATTTCCAGAGCATTATGGCAGTCGGGGTACCCAGATGCCAAGGCCCTGGTTCTTTTCATGGCTGCGAGTCCCTGACCCACCCCACCCCCACCTCAGGCTTCCCTGCTCCTCACAGCAGTAGCATACTAGGCCTCTGTGAGAGGCTGCTGAATTTCACTGAAAGGGCACCTCCCGGGGGCCGAGACAGCCCTTCCTTCTGCCAGGCGCCAGCCCCAGGCCTCTCCTCTTCCAGGTCAACAACACCAATCTGCAGGACGTGAGGCACGAGGAAGCCGTGGCGTCTCTGAAGAACACCTCTGACATGGTCTATCTGAAGGTGGCCAAGCCGGGCAGCCTTCATCTCAACGACATGTACGCACCCCCTGACTACGCCAGCAGTACGTACCCGCCTACCCTGTGCCCTGCCTGACGGCCATGCGCCTGCTTCCTGGGGGAAGAAGTGCATCCCCCTTGGTAAGGTAGAGACACAGCACAGACTGTGGCTCCGGAGGACTGAGGCCCCACCGAGCTCTGTCCCTTCTAGCTGGTGCCCTTGGACAAGTCCCTGGCCCCTGTCCTTAGTTTCCTCTTTGGCAAAAAGGAGATAATGGTGTATGTGCTGCCTTCCTCGCGGGCCTGCTGCAAGGATCAAATGGTATCACGGACGGACGAGAAAGCCCTTGGAAAACTGTATCAGGCTACAGAGATGTGAGGGGTTATTATTAGTTACACCTCTAGCCATGCCTCCCTTTGTAGACTGCCTTGGCTTCAGCTCTTTCTAAGAGTCACAGGAGTGCCCCCGCCTGCCCGGGATTCACAAAGGGGCTGTGGAGGAAGAACCTTGGGGGGGGGGGACAAGAGGCCTGAGCAATCAGCACCCCGTGGGCTCTTTTGCATCTGAGGTGGGATGTGAGGGACAGTCCTTGGGAGGGGGGAGGGGACGTACGTGGACTGCTCTCTGAAATTTTCTCCTCCTGTTTGCCTTGCAGCTTTTACTGCCTTGGCTGACAACCACATAAGCCATAATTCCAGCCTGGGTTATCTCGGGGCTGTGGAGAGCAAGGTCAGTTACCCTGCTCCTCCTCAGGTGCCCCCTGCCCGCTACTCTCCCATCCCCAGGCACATGCTGGCCGAGGAGGACTTCACCAGGTAAGACCCCTGCCCCTCCATCCTACCTAGGGGTGGGGAGGAGAGGAATCCATGGCTGGCTGGCCACAGGCCGAGCGCTTGCCATACGGTAAAGAAGAGGATAGGGTCCTCATGCCCCTGACTGTGGGCTCTGAGGCCCTCCCTCAGCCCTTGGGGTCCTAGGGACAGATGGAGATGAGTGCAGGGACAAGTTCCACCATCAGGGGGAGCGCCAAGTGTGTGACCCTGATGGGAAAGTGCAGAGAAGGGGTGGGGTGGAACACTGAGGGGCTGAGAGGTGGAGGCTGCCAGGATTCCTGCCTCGAGCCACTTGCAGCCCCCTCCATGGCAATCGTTCCAAATTAGAGAAGAAAGCCGTTCAGCCAGTGGGGTTGGCTGCACGGGGGAGGCTGGTGGTAGGGCACCTGCTCCGCCCCACTCTGGCGTGGCTGCTGTGGAACTGGTCGGGCCGGCCGGGGTTCCGGGGGACAGGTTTGCTGTGGGGTGGGGCCTGGTAGGCTGCTGGGCTGGCTGCAGTGGGGCCGGAAGGGTAGGCAGACGGAAGGGTAGGCAGACGGGGAGAGAGCCACTGGAGCCATGGAGAAGACACACAAATTCTCAGGCTCCAGCTTGACCCTGGGCCTGGGCTCGGCCTCAGCCTCGGCCTGGAGGAGGGCTTCGCAGAGGTGGGCCTGGCCGCTCCGTTCCCTGCGGCCTGGAGGGGATGCCAGGTAGGAGGAAAGGAGGGCTTCGAGCAAAAGCATCGAGACTCCGGGAGGGAGCCTCATGTCCCAGACCTGGAGCGAGGAAGGAGGAGTGTTGGACTTGGGGCTCTTTTGATGAAAGATGCTTGAAGTGAAGGTGGGGGGCCCCGAAAGTGTGCTGGGACTGGGGATGTTTGGATATACCGAGAGGCTGTTGCCCTCACCTGGTGACACTGACCATTTACGGAGGGATTTCTCAGACGTGGTTAATTGTAGTCCAAGTTTTCATGTGTTTGTTCCCTTTCTTCAGATGGGCCCCTCAGCCCCTTTTGGGGACCCGGGAGTTCTTTATCTCTGTCCCCTACATCACCTAGCAAGGGTACAGAGTGGTAGCAGGTGACTGTATCTGTTGTTGAGGGAGGTCGGAGGGGAGGTTGGGGGGTGGAATGTTGAGATGGCAGAGGAGCATGTGGAAGTGAGTGTGCACGTTTTGTGGATGGCAAGTGCAAGCAAGACCGGGATGACGCTACCGCTCCTAACCGGTTCCCCTTCTGTGGCCCAGGGTCCATTCCCACAGCTTGGTAGGATAGGAGAATGTGGGCGAGAAGATCGCCAGTGAGTGAGCTCTGAGATATGGTCTCCAGAGCCCAGGGTAGGGGTTTGTTGACCTGAGAGAGTAGGGGACTGTCTCCTGGGGAGGTGAGTCCAAGCCCTCAGGAATAAGGGAGGGAAGAGGAACTGAAACTTGGCACCTGGCAGAAAACAGCAGCCAAGCAGGTTCCAGGAGAGAAAGGGAGGAACAGGGTATCATACGTAGGGACCCAAGTCCTTCTACAGTGATACGGGACTTGTTTCAGGCCGGCCGCCATAGGGACAACAGTTAATATCGACCTTGTCCTGACCCTTCCAATCCTTTCCCACCAGAGAGCCCCGCAAGATCATCCTGCACAAAGGCTCCACAGGCCTGGGCTTCAACATTGTGGGAGGAGAGGATGGAGAAGGCATTTTTGTCTCCTTCATCCTGGCAGGAGGCCCAGCTGACCTGAGTGGGGAGCTGCGCAGGGGAGACCGGATCTTATCGGTGAGGAGACAAAGACGAGGTGGGAGGATGGGAGCTGTGCCAGTCTAAAAGGGAGAAGGGGAGACCTTGCTTTCTCCAAGAAATGCTTCTTGAGGTGGGGGAAGGGCTAAAAGCTGGAGAGAACTTCTACTTTCTTTATAGATGTCCTCAGTGAGGGCCAGGGACCAAAACGAGACTTTTCCTTGAGGAGGAAATAAATGTCTCTTGCATCTTAACTCTGGTTGGCATTTGACCCCATAAAGATAATTGTTACACTAGAGATGTCACATCCTTTAGGTCTCGTCTTAGGGGCAAGGATGGGACATGGAGAAAGGCATCCCCGTAGGCTTATGGATGGGCTACCATGTCCAGCTCCAAAGTGCTACGACAGAGGACCCCATTTCTGGCTTTTGGGGTGGCTCATGGCTCCTGTTTTTAAACAGGTGAATGGCGTCAACCTGAGGAATGCAACTCATGAGCAGGCTGCAGCTGCTCTGAAACGGGCTGGCCAGTCCGTCACCATCGTGGCCCAGTACAGACCCGAAGGTAGGAGACGGGGTTGGGACACGATGATTAGGGGAGTTTAGGCTTACACCAGGTGTTGGCGTTTCGCCATCACAGGTGTCAAAGCCACTTGACTAGGTGCCTTCTACCCCAGTGCGGCAACCTCTTGCTTGCTCTGTTTCCTCCTGGGCAGGAGCTAAGCATCTCCGGCTGTGCTCAGAGCCGGCCCATCAGGCCTGCACTGCAGCAGAAGACCAGTAGTGGGCAGCAGCCTGCGGGGGTTGGAGGGGGGAAGCACCGAGTCTGGAGCGGCTGGAAAAAGGGGAGGGGGAGGAAGCGGGCGGAGGGCTCAGAGGCGAAGACAAGGAACTGTGTGCCCTGGAACAGGAGGAGGGTACCTGGAGTAGAAGGACCTCAGGGAGAAGAGATCCGACCTCTTAAGAGATCTTGGGCCAAAGCTCTATGACCCCCCCCTTTTTCTCCCCACATGTGGGTGACCATGAAAGACCCATAAACGCGCTGCAAAGGTGATGCCAAGCCCTCGGGATAGGGAATCGGGAGTGGAACCCCCTCCCCCTACGGGGGGCCTTCTTTGTGTTCTCTGAGAGCAGTCGCCGGGCTGGGCCGAGTGGGCGGGGCCTGTTATGCAAATGAAGGCGTTTGATTGGCTGGGGCCAGCCGAGGCCCAGGTGCCGAGGTGAGCTGCGGGCCGGCGCGCCCCAGCCAGCCGGCCGGCGGGGTGGCCATTGGCGGGCCGAGCGCTGCCTCCAGCCACACGCCCCGCCCCCTGACCCAGGCGGCGGGCGCCCCTCCTTCCCCCCTCGCGCGCCTCGAGCGTCTCCTCCTCCTCCCTGCCTTCCCCATCCCCCTCCTCCCTCCTCCCTCCTCCCGCGCGCCCCGCTTTGTGTCCGTGGTCTCCCGCGCGGGACGGAGGGGCGGCGGGAGCGGGCTCTTTCTCAGCACGAGACCTGGACTCGGAACCGGCGCCAGGTGAGGTGGGGCGGACTGGGCTCAGGCCCCCCCAAGTCCGCCCGAACCTCTCTACGGTTCTGTTCTCAGACTCTCTCTTTCTCAATACTGGGCCCCCCACTCTGCGCTCTCCCTCGAGGCCTTTGGCCGCTGGTCCCCAGCCCCCGGGGACGCAGCTCGGGAGCCCTGCCTGGGGGTCCCTCCCGGACCTGGGGAGCGCCCGCTCAGCCTCCACTGGGCCATCCTGCCTTCGGCACCTCTTTGCCATCACCTCTCCCTACCCACCAGCTCTGCCCTCTTCTCTCCCCAGGGCTCAGGCTCTCCCCAGCAGCTCCCTAATCCCTAACTTCTGAGGAATTTTCGACAGCGCCCCTCCCCCACACCCAGGACTCCACCAAACCTGGCTGTCTCGGGGAACACCGGAGATGGGCTTGGCGTTCTCAGGCCCCCCCCACCCCCGTTTTTGTTTGCAACGACTTATGTCGCCTCCCCCTCCTCTTTGTTAGCCGGGCCTTTGTCCCTGAGGGCTGCAGCGCCGGGGCTCCTTGGACACCTAGGTCCCGGGGGCGGGTTACCAAGGGGGAGGAAGGGACCTCTCCCGGACAGGTGCTCTGGTTCCGTGATGAGGAAGCGAGAGGCTGGGAGCCCTGTCGCAAGGCCGTAAGGGATCGAAAGCGCCTACCTTTGTCCTTTCCGCCCTCCCCCCACTCTGGTTCAGTACCTCAAGCCGAGAGCCTGAAGGGAAAGAAGAGAGGGGCCTGCCACCTTCTGCTCTGGGCTGTTTTGATCGGGACAGAACTGTAGGGAGGTAACTACCAGGAGAGCTTGCTGGTGTGAGGTAATGGGAAAGAGGGATGCAAATGGACACTTGGAGTCATTTCTCTCCATGTTTGGTGTTCAGCTTAAAGACAAGAAACACACCTTAGGGTTATTGTTTTTATGATTTCTGTGTGTGGTTTTCTTCTCAGTGTAGAGCTAACCATCTGATTTTTATTAGCAACCAGTGTTTATCCATTTCGTGTCCATAACTTTGACAATGTAGGTTCTGCAGAGAAAATGGTTTCTCTTGCATATTTGTGTGTATGTCTGTAGGAGAAATTGATGTGTTTCTTTCGGTTTTGCTCTCTGATGTTGGACACGTGGAAATAATACGGTGAATTTGGTGGTAGGATGTTGCAAACTGGTGACTACATCTTTCTCTGATAAAGGGATTCACTGCTGTCTGGGTGCCTTTCTGAGAGTTTCTAATGTATGTCTTATGCTAGGTCTCTCTACCACTTGCTAAACAAAACTTTGCTTCTTAGGATGTAGTTGAACTACTGCTGATAAGGCTCGGCACCCCAGTCTTCTTTGGTTTGGTAAATGCGACAGGGCCCCAACATGCACAAAGCTTTTTTTTTTTTCCATTCGAAAATGGACCCTTGGAGACAGATCAAGACAAGAGGTACAGTCAAGCATTCTGTGTTGGGCACTGAATTTTCTTTGATAAAGTGATACTTTTTAAAAATAGTAACTCCATGTCAATCATTTTATAAACAAATTAAATACTGTTCTCTGGGAGATTACATGACGTGGGCATTTGCAAAGTGAATGATCCAAATATGTGTCTTTGGGCTACAATGGCAGAGACTGCGTGTTGTTGGCCAAGTAAGTGTTCATCATTTGCATTTTTCCCACATAGAATGTGGGAGCTGGGAAGGACCCTGTAGTCCAACCCCTCACTGCAAACTGGGACTGTGAGCCGGAGAGCATAGACATGACTGGCCTCAGCTCATGAAGGGAAAGTTGCCGAGGGTCAGCAGTCACTTTCATCCTGAGGTCCACCAGTCAGGACCAACTGTGCTCGGGAATACATGAGCCACCTAAGACCGAGTTAGAGGAGGAGCGGCAGGAAAGGAGCTGCGGAAATCACAGAAGACAGACTAGGGAAAGCAAGGTGTGTGTGCAGGGGAAGATGAGAGCGATCTCCATGGTGGCCACCAAGACACCATTGCCAAAGCAGGCAGCCTTTAGCTAAGCACCCTTCAGCGGGAGGGCTTTAAAAGGTAGCTTTGACTGCTTAGAACAATCAGAACAACTGCAGCTCCTCTCCCCTTTTTCACAGCTTAATTGACGTGTAATTCACGTAGCATACAATTCACCCATTTAGGTGTATAGCTCGCTGGCTTTTAGCGTGTTCACAGTTGTGCATCTATCGTCACAGTCAATTTTAGAACATTTCCATTACCCCTGTCCTTTTACTACACAGACAGGCTGCAGGCACTGGAGGGTGAGAGGTGGAGGATGGTTGCTTCCCTCTGTCTCTCCCCTGGGCACTTCGGGGCTGTGTGGCAGCTTGGTGGAAATGCTGTAGCCTTGAGTTTCTTACATAGGTCTGGTTTGCTTAACGTGGGTTCAACCCAATAATGAAGGGAGGAACTCTGTCTGTCTATTTGAACTCTGTAGTGTGCCTAGCGTGGGTGCTTTGCAAGTATTTTTATGATGAAGCTTTGGAAAATATTAAAATAGAAGTACTAAGTGATAAAGGTATCTTAGTGAGAGATGCTGTTTAATAGTTTCACTCCTGATTGCTCCAAACTGTTGTGGACACAGCAATCCTACCTATTAGCTAAAAATAGCATGGTGTTCTTGGGCATGTATAATCCTGCTTAACATTCAAATTGAAATTTTAAACAACTGGCTTTTGGCGAAGGCGCTTTTCCAATTTATTCTAAAATGAAAAAGATTTTTCTGTGACTTGTGGAATTGCTCCACCAAGGGAAGGATGGGCTTCAAGTTACAACATTTTGATTTAGAAACTATCTCCTACGTTTCCCCCCCTCCCACTTTGTGTCAGCCTCTGCTTCTAAACTGAGCTATGAGCTAGTGTTTTTCTGGAAAGCCCTTGCGTTTATAGAGTAGAACCTGAACCCCAGATCAGGAGGTGAGCCAGAAATTGGTCACTAAGGGTAGCTAAGCTGGGAACTGATCCTCTGTGACCAGTCTTCTCAACCGGAATGTAAATCCAGGCAGACTGGGAGTATAGGGAATAAGAGAGTGAGCGTTTCACCAGAGAGAGAGAGAGAGGGAGAGGGAGAGGGAGAGGGAGAGGAGGGAGAGGAGGGAGAGGAGGGAGAGGGAGAGGGAGAGGGAGAGGGAGAGGAGGGAGAGGAGGGAGAGGAGGGAGAGGGAGAGGGAGAGGGAGAGGGAGAGGAGGGAGAGGAGGGAGAGGGAGAGGGAGAGGGAGAGGGAGAGGAGGGAGAGGAGGGAGAGGAGGGAGAGGAGGGAGAGGAGGGAGAGGGAGAGGGAGAGGGAGAGGGAGAGGGAGAGGGAGAGGAGGGAGAGGAGGGAGAGGAGGGAGAGGGAGAGGGAGAGAACAGGTGGAAGTTTATCAAGGCCAGGAATCAAAGTCCTGAACTGCCTGTTGCCATCCTAAAAGAAGGCTAATGTAGAGAAGGAAGAAAACGGATTCCTGGTAACAGAGTTTCCATACTGAACAACTGGAAGGCAGGTCGTGTTTTAGTCATCCTTCTGTCCCCAGTATCCAGTCCAGGGCATGGTGCGGGCTTCGTTGAGTTGAATTAGTGCATATCTCTGTGTTCCAGATGACTTTGTAAGCATTAATCTCCAGCATTAATATCCCTGTGGGAGAGGCAGTATTATCCCCATTTTACAGGTGAGGAAAAATGAAGGTCAGAGAGGTTGAGTGACTTGCTCAGGGTCACACAGTAAGAGGCAGAATCAAAATTTATAGTCCGATTACCTGAGAACTTCCACAGCAGAGAGGTTGTGAGCCCCCTCTCTCCACCCAGCTATGTGTGGGCACAGCAAAAGCTACTGCTCTGACTGAGATTCTGCTGGTGCCAGAAGCTGTTAGTAAAGAGTAAAACCTACTCCCAAATGTCAGCTTTTTACGCTTGCCGGCCACAAACTCCTGCACCAAAGGAGGAAGCAAGCTGGCGGGTAGAGAGGCACCTGGAGGGAGGGAGACCCCCCTCCTGCAAAAGGACAGTGGACTTAGGAACACTCCCACCGTGTAATACTGTGGGGGAACCCCAGGAGGAGCCCCAAACAATGGGAGTTGGTTTGCTAGACTTAGGTAGTAGCAAAGGTGTGTGCAGGCTTAATATTCATGCAGTAAGTAGGCGTTTCTCATTTCTTCAAGGGAAGTGCAGTTGTATTTGTCATTCATTTTTATGACCTTACAATTCGCTCATTAAGGGTGCGATTCAGGGCTGTTTAGAATGTTCAGAGTTGTGCACCCATCACTGTCAGTCAATATTAGAACATTTTCACCATCCCAGAAAGGAACTGTGAAGCCTTTAGCTGCCATCCCCCACCCCCTCAGCATCAGGTGACCACTAATCTACTTCCTGTCTCTGAATTTGCCTCTTCTGAACATCTTGTATAGTATATGGTCTTTGTGACTGGCGACTGTCACTTACGATAGTGTCAGGTTCATCTGTGTGTAGCGTATATCAGTACTTCATTCTTTTTATGGCTGAATCATATTCTGTTATATGCATACACCACATTTTGTCTATCCATTCATCAGTTGATGGGTGTTTGGGTGGTTTCCACTTTGGGGCTATTCTGAATAGTGCTGCTTTGAACATCTGTATGTACGTGCTTGCGTGGACTTTGCTTTCATTCTTCTTGGGTATATGTACCTACTGGGTCATGGCGACCCTGTATTGAACCTTTTGAGGACTGGCCAGGCTGTTCTCCACAGTGCCGCCCAATTCCACATTCCCACCAGCAGTGTGAGGGTTCCGGTTTCTCCACACCCTCGCCAGCCCTGGTTAATGCCAGTCTTTTTGAGTCTAGCCATCCTGGTGGCTGTGAGGTGATCTCGCCTTGTGTTTTCATCGGTAGTTCCCTGATGATCAGTGATGCTGAACATCTTCTCACGTGCTTGTTTGTCATTCCCTCCCCTGATTCAATTCCCACGGTTTCCATTCTGACTTGAGAGCAGAGTAGGCCACTGTGTTATTACTCAGGTGATTAGAGGGGACCAAGAGGATAAGGGAATAACTTTCACTCTTATCACCGTGTGCTGGAGGGGTTTAAGGATTGGCAGTAGATAACTTCAGCTAGGAATGCTGACCTGATAAAAATGGCAGGGCTCACCTTTTTTTTTTTCAACAGCTTATTCACATACTTTATAATTCACTCATGTAAAGTGTACAATTCAGTGGTTTTTAGAATGTTCAGAGTGGTGTAGCTGTCCCCACAATGAATTTTAGAACAGTTTTCTCACCCTAAAAAGAAGCCCTGTCCCATTGGTGGTCACTCCCTGTTCCCCCCAACTCCTCCCCTCCCGTAGCACCAGGCAACCACTAATCTACTTTCTGTTTCTATAAAGTTACCTTTCCTGCCTGGTTCGGATAAATGGAATCATACGCTGTGTGGTCTTTTGTGTGGGGCTTCTTTCCTGTAGTGCGATGTTCTTAACGTCCATCCATGTGGTAGTGTGTGTTGGCACTCCATTCCTGTTTAAGGCTGAGTCGTATTCCGTCCTCTGGGTAGAGCATATTTTGTGTATCCACTCTTCAGTCGGCAGACTTTTGGATTGTTTCCACCACTTTTGACTATTGTGAGTACTGCTGCTGTGGACATTCACGGGCACGATTTGGTCTGCTCCTGTTTGCAGTTCTTTGGGGGATATGTACCTAGGAGTGGAATTGCTGCGGTACCTTAACGTTAAGGTATCTTAACATTTTTTTAGGAACTGCCAGACTTTTCCCCAAAGCGGCTACACCCTTTTTACGCCCACCCTGTTTTTCAAACTTAAAAGAAAAAAAAATGTTAGCCTTCTTTCCAGTTTCGCCTCCTGGGGCCAAACTTCATATACGTGCACGCCCCCGGCTTTTCTGTCTTCCATGTAGCCCAAGGACATGGTAGCTCGAGTTGGCAAAGCATTCTGAACCTACCTGGACAGGTGCTTTCTTGTCCTTGTTAGATGGTTGGAGGCAAAATCCTAGGAGCTCTGGTGTCTGTAAAACATTGGCTCTTCTGATGGGGTAGAGTGATTAGAATAACATATGGCAACGAGAAAGAATTCGTTCTTTTGTGGTTATAGCTTTTTAGGATTTCTTTTTAATTTAACGTGTTGCTTGTTGAAATCTTGACCCTGAGTTTACACTGTTGCTTTGTTTAAAGAATTAGACTTCTGTTCCACAACAGAGTGATAGTTTTATTGTTTTTAAGTAGAGAAATAAGAGAAGTAGAATAATTTGGGCTTATTGTCACAGAAATTTCAAAAATACTGTTTTTGCTCCCTTTCCTCTTAAGAAAAGTGTGTGTGTGTGTGTGTGTGTGTGTGTGTGTGTGCGCGCCCGTCCGTCCGTCCGTGTGTGTCCGTCCACCTTATGGCAGTTGTCTTGTGCTTACTACCCTTAAGTGGGTGAATGATCTTATATTAGTACCTCTTTGGGCCTTAATTTTCTGATCTATGAAATGAGGGGACTGTGCAAAATGATCTGTCCTCTAACTCAAATTCTGTGTTAGATAAGTGGAAGTGAGTTGTGAATTTACTTTACAGGTTTCTATTTGTACCTAGACTGTTATTGAATCACAGTCTTCAGCTAATAACAGTCTTCTTTTAATAAGTGTCTTGTCTTCCCCTCTTCTTTCCTGTGATAACGCTTTCATCCACTTGAAGTGGACCTTGGTTTACTTTTCACTGAATTTAGATATCTTAAAAAAGCAAAGGCCCTAGAGATTTGGGGATTTTTCCACTTGATGAAATTGATTGATAAAAAATTTGAATCGACCCAGAGAAGAAGATTCACATACTTTGTATAAATATGTACATTATGGAGCTGGATCCATGTCCTTAAAATTTTCGAAAAGGATAAAGAGATTTTGCCGATCGGGGGTTAAGTTCCAGACTAGATGATCAAGAGTTTTTCCTAAATGCTTGGAAAAGGAAGTGGTGAGCACAGGAAGCAGTATTGATTCACCAAGGTCGGATAAGTCATGTCAGATTGGCCAGGTTGCCTTGGTGGACAGGGTTACTGGACTGGTAGG
The DNA here is from genome assembly GCF_964194185.1 of Rhinolophus hipposideros. NCBI lineage: Eukaryota > Metazoa > Chordata > Mammalia > Chiroptera > Rhinolophidae > Rhinolophus > Rhinolophus hipposideros. Next base: position 2,359,134 of record NC_138046.1, on the reverse strand, counting down.
TCAGGAAAATATGGTAGAGGTGGTATGTGCAGATTTCAGCTTCTTTGGGCCAGTCTTGGAGAAGATGGCCAGGTGACAATAGTGATAATACGTTTAAGTGGATTTGTCTGTAACTGGTTGAATCCTCGATCCCGGGGGAACATGGTGAATGAGCCAGGAGCAGTGTGGAGGGGAGTTTCTAGTACATGTGTGGCCTGGCTTTGTCCTTGGGCCTGTCCTGTTCATTTTGCCTCCCCACCTCCCTCAAGTTATATTTATTTTTCCCTGGATATAAAAGTATTACATTTAGATTTGTAGAAAATTGGAAAATATAGAAAAATACAAAGAAAAAGAGTTCGATCACCTGTAATCACTTCCAGAAATAACCACTGTGTAAAAGTTTAGAGGGAAATACTATTCCATCACATGTGTGCCCATAATTCATGTGACTGTTCCCTTATTGGTGAGCATTTAGGTATTTCCAGTTTTTTTATCTTATAAATAACACTTTGATGGCTATCCTTGTATGAGGCTTTTTTTTTTTTTTTTTGAATCGGTGATTGTTCCTCAGAATGAATTCCTTGGAGTGGAATTATTGGGCCAAAGAGGATGAACCTGTTTTTAAGACTTTTGATATATTTTGCTAAATTGGTCTCCACCTCCACCAACAGTATGAGATCCTTGCTAACATGGAGTATTATTTTTTTTAAATCTCTGCGAATTCGATAGGTAAAAAATGGTATTATTTAATTGGTATTTCTTTGGTTAATAATCGAATTGAACATTTGTATATGTGTGTGTGTGTGTTTCTCTCATTGGTCTTTTCTGTGTGTGTGTGAATTGCTTCTTCCTGCCTTTCCCTATGTCCCTGTTGGGATATGCTCATAAGTTCTTACTGATGGGTAAAAGCTTTAATGTAGTTAGAATATTAATTCTTTGTCATATACATTGTAAAGATTTTTCCCAGTTTGTAGTTTGCTTTTTTGCTTTATTTTATTTTGACGTACAGATGTTGTATGTTTTTATGTAGTCAAATCTATCAGTGTCTTCTTTTGCATATTTTGCCTCTGCCCTTAGGTTTGGAAGGGCCTTCCCTGCCCTGAGAGCAAATAAATACCCACCTTTGTTTTATTCTAGTTATTTAATGTTTTTGTTTTTGCATTTAAAACCTTAACCTGCTTGAAGCTTATTTATGATGCAACGTAGATACTACCTTATTTTTGCTCCAAATGTTGAATGAATTGCCTCAGTACCACTTATTAAATAATCCATCATTTCCCTACCTTTATTACACACACACACACACATACATATACCCTTGCGCATGCGCACACACGATTTGGATTTTGGGTTTCTTTTTCTGTTCTGTAATATTTTACTCTGGGATTATCAGTGACTGAAAAATGACCATAGATGTTTTGACAAATAATGAGTCTTTCTCTAGGTCCCATCTTCTGGGTTCCTTTCACAGCAACTACCCCAAAGAGATTCGGTTGATACCCCAATAAAGACTGTCAGAGAATTGGTGATCCTGTTGGACTGATTACTGTAAAGACCATTCGAATCGAGACTTTCAGTCAATGTGGTAGAACCTAGAAATTAGTTCCATTAACTCGAGTTGGCAAGCTTAGTCTTCAGGTGTTGTGTTTCATTCACTATATTGCAGCATCTCTGTTAAGTGGAACCGGTCGTTGTGAACGAGAGTACCCACTACTCAGGGGAAGGTTCGATTGTGACTTCATTCTCCTGTTTTCTGGGGGAGGTGTTTGTCTTGGAGTGGTTCTTATATACTTTGGCTTATGGGTTACAGGAGCTAAAGGCTCTGTGAAGCCTGCACGTGACTATGCTGTATGAAGTTCCTTTGAAATGGAGAAAAGGCCCTATTTGAAGCTTTGATTGGTCTGTTAGCTGATCTGGAATGGGTGAGAAGGACCAATGGCAAGTCCTGTGGCTAACTTTTTCTTAGCTTGATGTGAGATCAAAGCATTTTTCATTCTACTCAGACCAGGTGGCTGAATGTTCTGAAACCTTTGTACGCTCTAGTACTTTCCCCAGTAGTTCTTCGTGCATCCTCGCTAAGCTCTTGGGGGACAGAACATCCAGTCAATTGGGGTAAACTGGACTCTTATGATGCGTAGATGTTGCATGTCGTGCTTTCTGTTTCATTCCCAGGATCACGGTGCTGTGTGTGTGTGTGTGTGTGTGTGTGTGTGTGTGTGGCTGAGGGAGCACATTGTGACAGTGCAGGGACCAGAACAATGATACTGAGGTTTCTGTCCTGGGTTAGTCAGAGTTCCAAGGCCGTTGTTCTAAAAATTTGCCACTCTTCTGCCCTCTCAGATGGACTTAAGAAAACATTTCTTTTTACAATTTATGCCCATTGATTTGGTATTTTTTCACCCCAAAATTTAGGATTATTTGCAGGTGTGAAGATTTCCCTCTTCTAGATCATATTAAACACTTAAATTAGACTAGTCCTAGGTTTGATTCCTTATGGCCCTCATTGATTTGGCCATAAAATCATAATTATGTCAAAATTCGAAGGGACTTGAGGAATTGTCCAGTTTTAGAGGTGTCAGATTCTTTAAATAGTGGGCCCTGTAATTAGAAACTCACCCAGGTAATAGGCTTCAGATTCTTTTTATAGAGACAAGTTTGTGATTCCTAGAAATGTGCTGTTTGGTGGTTCATCTACATATGTCCACATCAGTGTGGCAGGGGCCTTCTTTTCTCCGTGGATTTTGTGCTTTTAGCTCCGTCCATTACTTTTGAAAATGTGAGCTACACTGTTCGGACAGATGTTGTAATTCAGACACATCCTGAGGGTTTGCACTGCAAAGGTTTTAAACACAATTCATACTCATCAAAATCCGTGGCTCTCTCATGAGGTTGTCACTTCATTTCTACCAGAGTGAGGTTGTCACTTCATTTCTACCAGAGTCCCGTGCATTTTCACAATGGGTGATTACTCTGAGCTCAGGGTGGGTCAGCAACGGCAAATGAGGGCTGTATGACTTTGAGATTGGAACACCTGCACTTCCGGAAGAACAAATGAGCCTTTGGGCAGCTATTGACTTCTTTTGAGTTCATAGCCAAGAAAGACACGTGCTATTATTCAGGCCTGTCTTTCCTACTCAGTATTTGTGTGGGCACTCAAGGTCAGGAAATTACATTTCTCTTTTTTACTTTATTTTTATTTGTGTCTTCCCATTGTTCCTACCTGTCACAGTCTGCGTCTGAAGTCTGTCATTCAGTTGTCTCCCCAGCTTCGTTGTCATTTCTGAATTTGATAGGCATGGCTTTTATTTTATTTTGTAGCGTTTCCCTTTTGTATCTTGATTCAAATCATTGGTAATCTACACTCCACACAGAATAAGTCCCCTTTGTTGCTGCCATTTGTTTTCTGTCTCTACACCGTATTCCTACCCATAGTCAAATAGAACCAAAGAAAGTTTCTATCGGCTGGGAAACGGAGTACCTTGTCAGCTTTTCTAAATTAATGACAAATGTTGCTTTTTATTCTGAGGAGACAATTTTTCTGTCATGAGGAAGGTAGATGGATTTGAGAGCCAAGTCTTAGAGGGCAGATGTCCAGTTCTTAGTAGTGAACAGTGTCGTTTCAGGCCCTTTAGACGCTTTATGAGCCTATTAAGTAGATCTTGAAACCGGTGACATGGCAGTGTTTTGCAGAAGTGGTTTGTGGTTTTCTGTCGGTCAGTTTTTAGCATTTTTGGGGTGGGTAGAGGGAGAAAGTTTTGTGTTCTTTTCTCTTATGTTGTTTCCTGAGGAGCCAGAACTTGAGAATTACAGTGCCCAGGGTTGTCCTGCCGAATCTTTACAGCAAGATCCAGTTAACACACTCAATAAAAGTTTGTTGACTCAACAGGGGTGCAGATTGCCATGCTAAACTTTGAGAAGGAAACAAAAACCACATCAAGGAGCTTATACTTTTGTGAAGGAAGTGACATCACCGCAAATGCCGGGTACTAGATTTTAAAAGGGAGCAGCAGTGGAGGGTCTGGAAGCCATGTTAGGTGAAGAATGATTAAGGAAGTTAACAGTATTTAGTCTGCAGAAGAGATAAGTTGTTTTGAGGACATGACGGCCATTCTCTATTATGGCAAATATTATCCCGCCTTTTCCTGGTCTTTCAGGAAAAAAACACACTCAGAAGTTGTCTTTGGTCCTTTCTCACTCTACATCCAAGCAGATGTAAAAGTATCTCTTTGTAGATCCAACATATTTAGGGATTCTTGTTTCTTCTATCCTCAGTTGCCCCCATACTATGTCAGGCCTTTGAAGCCATTGTCTGTGGTAGTAGAATAGGTTCTGTTATATT